>NW_016107547.1:1611444-1687741 GCF_001604975.1 Cebus imitator | reverse complement strand
TATGCTTATGAAATCAGCTAGTTAACCTTTGCTCTCGAGAGCATAAAGACTAAAATGCCAGAAAATCACATTAGCAAAATTTGTCTTTTAATCTTTTCCATATCTCCTTCCTTTGCTATTTTCAATCTGACTTAGGCAAGCAACACCAAAAGACAAAAAAATCCATCCACTCAAACGAATACGTTCTTCGCTTCCATACACACATCAACCTTAATTTAAAAGCTCAGAAAACTCATGTCTTGGAAAGCCCAGTTGGAACTACATTTTTCCTTGTCTGAATGCAGGATCGGGATCCAGGATCCGGGATCCACTCCTCCATTCCCCCACTGTAAACACATTAAAATAGACTTCACATTTGAAGAAAGATCGTTCTTTCCTTCGAGTCAGCAAGTGTTAAGGTTATCATATTACTACTATCCATGCTGCTTTACCCAAATCATATCCAGTTTAGAGAAAAAAAAATCAGAAGGGATCATGTGCTTCTGGACAATTCCACTTAATGGTGGCATGATTAGGCCTAGTGGTATATGTGCCCCGGCTTTTTTGAGGTATCAAGTAAATTCTTTCTTTCTCCACTTTTTTTCCCCCAAGCAAACCTCTTATGCCCAAGGCAGCACTGCGAGTATTCAAAGATTATCTCATCCAGCTTCTTTTCAGCTACAGATTCACAGAGCATACAGGTTAGTCTGAAGGGCTTTGGGTATAGTTATAGATGGGAAGAATATCTCCCACGGTTTGGTTCTAACAAATTCTATTCTTTACCAACCACTTTGCTACTCTGTGTTAATAATAGTTACCATTTATTGACCACCACTATATGTTAGATATTATGGTAAATATTTTATGTGGTTGATCCTAATCCTCACAACAACTTTATAAGATAGTTACTATTATATTCATCCTCATTGCACAGATGATGAAACTGAGGTTCACGGAGGTTCTGTAATTTGCCCACAGTCATATGGCTAGTAAGAGAGCCAAGGTTAAAATGCATTTAGTGGCTCTTGCACAAAGAGTACTGAATGCTGGTAAGAGGCTGTGATATTTAGTGGAAGGATTGCCTAGACTCAGATGTGCCAGAAGTGCATCTCTGTTGGGCTTTCATCATCTGAATGGCAAGAGACTAAAAGTATTATCAACTGCTAAGTGGTTACTAGGAAGTGGAAAGGAACAAGGAAATAGGTATGTGCCATTTGTGTGCTAATGCAGTGCCTGCTCCAGAGAAGAATGAACAGTATGGAGGGCCTTTCTTGGGCTTTTGACTCGAGGGCCCAGGAAGAAAGCTCACTGATGGCCCTGGCACTGCTCTAAGTACTTTACATGTATTTGTGAATTATTTTATTTAAAACCCTGGACAACCCTATGATGTAAGAACTATTATTATCACCACTTTATAACTGGGGAATTTGCAGCACAATGAAGTTAAGTAACTTGAGCAAGGTATCACAGCTAGTAAGTGGAAGAGTTAGGATGTGCAAGGATAAGCCACAACTGGGCTGAAACACTAACCATTGATTTCAAGGATTTAATATTTTTATCACAGACCTTTAAAAAGGCAGAGAGTAGATGAATATGAAGAAGAATCTCTAGATATAGAATTGAGGAGCTTCATTTTGGATGGTCTTTCCTGAGTAAGAAATTAAATGAGATGATAAGAATTGGACAAGAGTTAATGATAGAATGTCTTTGTTGTTGTTGTTGTTGTTTGTTTGTTTTTGAGATGGAATCTTGCTCTGTCACCCAGTCTGGAGTGCAGTGACATGATCTCGGCTCACTGCAACCTCTGTCTCCTAGGTTCAAATGATTCTCCTGCTTCAGCCTCCCGAGTAGCTGGGACTACAGGCACATACCACCATGCCCAGCTAATTTTTGTATTTTTATTAGAGACGGGATTTCACCATGTTGGCCAGGCTGATCTTGAACTCCTGACCTTAAGTGATCCTCTGGCCTTGGCCTCCCAAAGTGCTGGGATTACAGGCATGAGCTGCCATGCCTGGAAGATAGAATGTCAAAGATGGAAGTCACAGACATCATCCAGAAAAACTCCCTAGTTTACAAATGATAAAAACTAGAACCTAGATGTGATTTATCCAAGGTCATACAGGCAGTAGATATCAGAGCTGAGACTGGAATCCAGATCTCCTAACTTCTGTCCAATTGTTCATTCTGCTACTCTCCTATTGCCCTTACAACTTTTACTGTTTTCTAAGTCCATAAGAAACATGGTATCTCAAATGTCATATTTCCTATAGTTTGTTTCATAAGACTTCAACATAAATTGTGCAGTATATATGCGGCTCAGTTAGTCTTACTCTATACTGTAGGGGTGGTCAGTTACCCTCATTTGGAAATACATAGACAGGAATAGTTATTTAGTATTTAAATAATTCTAATCAAGAAGTGATTCTAACAATTACCTCAGGAGTTTATCTCCAATGAGCACCAGAGGCTTTGTAAATTAACATTAAACTTCTCATTGGTGAAACTAATAGTGTTCAATATATGTAGATTGGCTAGAAATATGGTAGTGGAGTTCCCAAATTAGCATAAATAACATATAAGCATCTAATAAATCTATAATATTATCCCTTAGAAAAATATGATACTGTAGGTTCAATTTGTAAATTGTCCTGTGAACAGCCACTGATGGGGATTTTTGTTTAGCTGAATCCTGCTACTAGAATGTTGTCTTGTATGCCTCAAGCAAACCTTCATGCAAGGTGCTGTTGGAGCGCCTAGAAGCAAAGGGAGCTGAACTTGGCTGAGTCCACAGAACAGGATCCCAATTATTTCGTGTATTTTTTATTATTTTAATGAGAAGTAGAATTTTGTCTGAGGCTTGCTTTTATACCTGGTAGTGAGGTAAATGGGGAGAAGATCTATAGCCTCACTTTATGGCAGGCTATTAATATCCAAGAAAAAGTACCTAATGATTGTGAATGACCAGATTGGTTTAGGTTAGTTTACAACTTCAGACAACTATTACATCTCTGTTTTAGACCCTCTTCTAAAGTTGGCAATCCTCTTTCTCAGAGTATATGGGAAGCTCCTACCTTGAGTGACTGTTGACATATCCTTACATGACCCAGTGGCCTCCCAGTTGTGGGCCTGGGGTTTCCATGTTCTGGAACCTAAGAAGTTGTCCAAAGCACAGCCCTCCTTTTGCTAATGAATAGGTACCTCTTCTGATCTGCTGAGCGCTTATTAATGACCTTGTGCCAGCATTCTGACCTTGCTGAGGGCCTCAGCATTGCCTTGGGGAAGGTTAGTTAGAGTTGAGCTGGCACTCAACCATGAAAAGCTAGTAGATATGCAGTGTATGTACATGGGACCACAAGTATGTGCACAAAGGAGAGAAAATTCTACCATATTGAGATACTTCGATGGCACAGTATAAGGAGAAAGTCAAAATAGAGTTTTCACTGAGAAGAGCTTTGCTCTCTGCTGTTCTTAGTAGTTATAACTGCCAGTTAATAGAGCTTCCCTCAACCAGTAACCTATCTGCTAAAAGGAGATGTATAGTATAGTGCAGCGGTCAGAAATGTGTACTTTCCATTTCCAATCCCTCTAAGTCCTGTTGCAGGCATTTTGTTTGTCCCATAGTGGTTTAAGAAAATTGAATTTGAATGTCTTCAGGCAGAAGCATGGCCTCTCCAGATTGCCATACGTCCCACAACTCCCTATTGTAACACACCTGGTCCAATTACCACATTTATGTGGTCTGCCTAGCCCCTACATACATTTGAAATTTCAACCCAAGTTAAAATTGATTCAGGCTCTAGAGACAGGAAGATCTCAGGTCAAATCCTGGCTCTACTACTTAGCTAGTTGTGTGACCTTGAGCTAGTCGCCTATACATTTTGAACCACCTATGATTCCCCTTTTAGATCCCCCTTTTAGATGAGAGTTCCTCGCTTGTGGCAATGTTGTGATGATTCCATGAGATAGGGCATGTAAAATGCTTAGCACAGTGCATTCCATGTGGTATGGGTTTAATAAATGGTAGTTGTTATTATTTTAGCTCTGCTTTTAAATTTGTTGACAGCAAGGATGGGGAGGAGGGCACATTGATTGCTGTATGAACTGATTGCAATACACTTATTTTAAATAAGTGGGTTGGCATTTGCCATGACATCTAGTTCATAGCATGTCTGAGGACCAATCATTAGCTAATAAGCAGAGAAAGGAAGATGCATTGTCAAAATGAAAATCATTCCCTTGTCTCTGCTTACCATCTCAAAGAGCATTTTGCTTTATTTCCCTCAGAAACTGTGATTTGAGGCTAGTCTCTTAGTTCTTTCAAGGCTTAGATTTCCAGCCTGAAAGCTAAATTCTCTAATGCTTGCATGGGCCAAAAGCACCTCAGTTACATGGAGAAGTAACATATGTGAAAGTGTCTGGCACAATACCTGGTGCTCAGTGGGTATTCAATAAATATTCAATCTGAATCTGTGTATCTCTGTAGTACTAGGGTTTTTTAAACCTGTGATTCCTAAACTAAGTGTGTATTAGTATCGCCCTAGACCTTGGTGAAACACTTATCTTAATATTTTCTGATTCAGTACATCTAGGAATTCATATTTAACAAGCATCTCTGGTGATTCTAAAGCAAGTGGCCCAATTTAAGAAACACTGTTTAATGAACAAGCAGCTTTGGAAGCTGCAGTGAGGTACTAGGATATTTGAGAATGTGTAACAGGTTCTGGCTGACTTTGGACATTAATGGCCATTTTTTTCTTTTCTTTCTTTTGTTTTTTTTCTTTTTGAGATGGAGTCTCACTCTGTCGCCCAGGCTGGAGTACAGTGGCCCGATCTCGGCTCACTGCAACCTCTGCCTCCCAGGTTCAAGCAATTCTCTTGTCTTAGCCTCCTGACTAGCTGGGACTACAGGCAGACACCACCACACCTGGCTAGATTTTTTGAATTTTTTATTTAGTAGAGACGGGGTTTCACTGTGTTGCCCAGGCCAATCGCGAACTCCTGAGCTCAGACAATTTGCCCGCCTTGGCCTCCCAAAGTGCTGGGATTACAGGCATAACCCACTGTACCCAGCCATTAATGGCCTTTCTATCTTAACTGTGCAAGTGTGTTCAACTACACAAAGACCCGTATCCACACCCATACACTTACCCCTCTGTGAGCTGGATTCTGACCCCTTCCAGTCTTATTTATTACCTGTTGCTTGACCCCTTTCTGCGGAGCTACAAAGATGAGGGCCCTGGTTACAATGAGTAATTGGCAAGGTAGATCAGCTAATCATGGGTAATTCAGAGGGAATTATTTTTGATCACAACAATTTTTAAAAGCTTAAAAAAGTTGTCGCTATCCCTCATCACAAACTGATTTTACTTCTGAAAATTTTCCACAGTAACTGTGGAGAATCCTGAAGCTGAAATCACCTATTGCAGCAAACACCACACACAGAACAGGCAGCAGGCCCACTACCATCAGAAGGGTGTGACTTTGGTCAAAGGCAGCTAAAATAGTTAAAGATAACTAAAATCTTCAAGAATAAAGTATCAGAATTAATCCACGGTGAAGGTCAAATGTTGAAAAATAGGTGAAGTGTATTTGAGGGAATCTTCCTTATCCTCCAGAATCTCCCAACGCCCCTCTGAATGCCCACAATCCATTTGGTGCCTCACTTCCTTGGGCAGGTGTCTTGTTCCGGGTCACTTACCTGTGTTAGAAAGCCCCCTATGAGGATCCTGCAAGGTAGCAGGTGGCAGTCTGAACAGAGAATTCTGGTTGAAATATTAATGACTGATAAGGATTTAATTTATTCCCTTCCAGATAGCACACTTGCATTTTGTGCAGTAACACAAATAAATGAATTTGTGGAATTTCAGACTAATGGCATACTGTTGGGGGCAATATTTCGGGGGAATTTTGCCATTTTGTGGTCTTCAAATGACACCGGGTAAGCTTTTAATGACTTCCCTGGAGCAGTTCTCAGCTCAGATCTGCTAGAAAGTGACATTACTTCCCTTCCCTCCCCTCAATGAGTGTCTGGCACAGGCCTTGAAAATTGAGTCAATTTTTCAGTCTCTTAGGGAACCAGATAGAATTCAGGTTGTGTTGTACTTCTTGTTTCTAACCCTGTTTAAGGGAAGTCAGACAGCTGAGGAGCAGATGTTACATGCCTGCTTCTGGCATGCCTTGACCCAGGGAAGCAAAGTGGAAAGGGAGTCGGAACCACATGCCAACCTTCGCTCGCTTGGGCAGGTTGTTTCTAAAAGGGGCACTTCGGGGTATGGCAAGGAGCCAAGACACTGTCACCCTGGCTTATGAGTTACTTCCTCTCTGAACCTGCCTTTCAGTCCCCACTCTGCATCCCTACAATAAAACAACTCTAAATGCTCTCATCAGATATCTAGACATGCCACCTACGGACCTGGCTGAAATGGACACAGGGTTGTTGGGAATGTGATAGATACATACTTGAGTAAGAATGAGCCAATATGTCTCTTACAGTACCTTCTTTGGAGGGCAAGAAGATACAAACATGGATAAGAGCTCTGCAAGAACCTTTTCCTTTAATGATCACAGTCTCCTTGCCCTGGGCTTTTCTTACTCAAAGTGTGGTTCAAGGACCAGAAGCTTTGGCTTTGTCATCACCTGGGAGCTTGCTAAAAATGCAAATTCTTGGGTAACATGACAGACCCTAGTGAATCAGAATCTTTGTTTTAACAAGATCTCTAGGTGATTGGTGTGCATATGAAAAATTAAGAAGTGCTGTTCTACACTGAATTGTGCCTCATATGGTTGAGGGATCATTACCTGCTGTGTTTCCTCTCCTTATTCTTATCCTTGCTCCCCTGTACCCTCCAAATAAGGACAAATGATGGTTGTGTTGAGGATAATTGCTTAAGAAGCCAGTAACAGTTGGGAATTGAGGAACAGGGAGGTCCAGATATTGCATGGGATGTAAACGCTTCTCTGACCAATGAGCAATTGGAAATCTGGAAGAGACTTTGCTGGTAATTCCCTTGGGAGGGAGGCCAGAGTGTATGTTTGAGACAAGGAAAGGG
The DNA here is from genome assembly GCF_001604975.1 of Cebus imitator. Lineage (NCBI taxonomy): Eukaryota > Metazoa > Chordata > Mammalia > Primates > Cebidae > Cebus > Cebus imitator. The sequence goes on along the minus strand of NW_016107547.1, from coordinate 1,680,710 downwards.
AAGGATGGAGGGAGGAAGAGATACTGCTTAACCAGGCTTCCAAATACCTCCAGAGATACCATCTAGTGACTGTGAGAGGGATGCTACCCCTTAAACATGGCATTCCACATACCATCCCAGGGAAAGGAAACTTACAGCTGGAAACACAGCTTCCCTCCCACCTTTTTCCTCTCCTGTAACCTTCCTTCTGTGCCAATGCATCTCCTGACAGTGCCCACATAGGCAGATTCAGACTCCATACCAGCTTCTTTAATAAAATGAATTCCTATGAACTTTGGCAGCTTCCCAAATTACCCCACAGTCTTTTAGACTGAATGCAAAGAAGTTGAACCTCCCTATGCTTCGGGTGTACTTACAGCCAACCTACTATGTGCAGTTAGACTTCTACTTTGGCCTGTAAACGTCTTCTATGACCAAAGCCAGCTGACCTTTAGTTTGGGTAGAGTTGAATAGCCACTCTGAGAATAATATCCAGAAACACTCCTATTTAAGTATCTTTCCTTGAACTTGAGGCATTATGGTTCCCATAGTCGCTAGTTTTAAAGCAAATACTCCCCCTGTTACATATATTAACCCTTTACCATTTATCTGCCACTTTCATATGTGTGAAGTATATATCTCTATTAGATATAAAGCTGTCACCCCCAAAGCAGAGCGCAGGCCCTGTTGTACTCTACATCCTTGGACGATGGACAAACAATAGAGATATTCTGATGGAGAAGGAGAAGGTCTGAGAATTAGGGCTGGAAAAGTCCAGGGCAGAAAATAGTCCCTAGGTAAGTTTAGTGTGGATGGGATGCCAGAAGCAGGGGCTGGTCAGTGAGTAGGCAGTTAGAGACCAGCAAAAGAGAGTTAGAGTCAGCCGAGCTGGACAGATAAAGCAAGAGAAGAAAATAATAGAAGAGGTAGAAATATGTCCACCTTAACCTTTGGCAAGGACTGACCCCTTTTGGGGGCTGCTGCTCTAGCTCAAGGCTCATCCCACACACAGGCTGAGGCTATCTGTAGCTCTGCATCTGGGCCCCAGACATTTCCTGAGCAGCTCCCAAGATGGTGGGAATTCCTTTTGTGTCTGCACAACTCCCACAGTGCTGCTGAAGAACACCTATCATCCCTACCTGGGGTTTTAATTGCACCCTTCCGTGGATATTTTATCTAATAAGACCCAAAGTAACAAAGCCAAAGGAATCAAGTCAAAGCCTGATTTTTTTAATGGAGCAGGTAAAATATACAGATCATTCGCTTGACCTTCGTAGAAGATAGATGGTTTTATGAAAGGTCCTTCAGATTGATTTTGCAGTCCAAATCTAAGAAGTCAATAGGAAAATCATCTGGATAGGCATGTTTGTTAGTCTCCTCCAAAGTTATGGAATTCTATCTTATAAAATTCTGGCCCTCTCTTAAAATCTATTCCATCATTTAATCCTTAAACCAACAGTATAAAAATGACAAATCTCTTATCCACAAAGGAAGACAAATAATGATGCCTCAGCAGCTTCATTTATTTTTCAGTCTTTTAAAATGAAACCAGCCAATCACCTCTGACTACCCATAACAGTGAAATTTAAAAATACATCAGGAGCCAAAAACAAAACAAAAAGCTCATCTATCCACCACTATTCTCACTCAATCTTAGGGACTAGGGAGGTAAATGCAGAATTAAGGGAATTACCTCTGTAGGGGCAGAAATAGGAAAATGTGGAAAACTAGTTTCATTTTAGGGAAAAAAGTTAAAATTGCAGAGAGGAAGAAAAACCATGGCCCATTTTGCAACAAATGTAGATGGAGAACAAAATAACTCCCTTTATTCCTTTCCTTCAAACCCTTCTTGCTGCTCTCCCCCCTTATTTAGTAGATCAATAGGAAGCTGCCTTCTAGGGGAGGTAATATGCTTTGCAGGAAGCTCACCTTTACAGCCTGCTGATTGCTATCTATTTTTATGGCCCAAATGAACAGCATCAGCTTCTTCCCTGCCCCCCCCATAAAAAATAAATTTTAAAAACTGTAATAAACCTTGTGAAAATGTGACTTAAATTTTTGACTGGCACCATGAAGGCTACCTCTTCGTGCTTCAGGGGGTTAAGCCAGAGGGGCTGAGAAGTAGCTAAGCCGGTGAGCTTACTGCTGGCCAGCAGACAGAGGAGAGAGGGAGAGCAGCAAAGGCACAAAGACAGGGAAGAGGGGGAGTGAGAAAGGGAGCGGAGCCAGAGCAGTCAATATTGGGTAGTATGGCAAAATCTTTTTAAGGGAAGGAGCCTTGATCTTGATCCCAGTAGTCTTCACCTGGTTTCCAAATCGTACATGGAAAGGACAGACACCAAAGCCAAATCAAGACAAAACAAAACCCACTAGATTGCAAAGAAGGGGATCAAGGGAGCCATTTCCTTCCCAAATGGACATAAATGGTTAAATTGATCCTGGCAATTAGAATAATTAGATAATTAGATTGTGACTCTGTAGGCAAGAGACAGAAACCTGTTTCAGCTAAGTATATTGGTAGTGAAACGCTCTCAGTTATAAAAGGAGTGTGTTCTCAGTAGGTATATTTCAAATGGCTTGAAAAAAATTAATGGCACAAAAATTTGCATCTGATGGGTTAGGTTTAGCCAGCAAAAGGGATTTTGCCGGGGGCTCCATTAGAGCCTGCACTCCTAAATCCTGTTCTCAATCCCACCATCACCATTGCGCCTCCATCAACAGATTTTTATTTAAGCCAATGTGTTTAGAGCACAATTCTGTGGTGAATAACCTTTAAGGTTACATTTGCCTTTTCCCTGCTTCTTGCAAACAGTGCGTAATCCACAAGCACATTTGTTGGCTGTAAAGGTGTACAACAGCAATTTTTGCAATGACAGTGCGGAGAGGGAATATGAGATCTGTGTGCTAATGAGCTGACACTGCAGAGGCTGGGGCGGTGTAGTGTGGAGTGCACTACAAGTGCACAGCAGCAAGACACAGGAGGGGACTTTAACAGAATCGGCGATATTTCCTGAGGAACCAGGGCAGCAAAGCCACACAATGGGACCCATCAGTCCCTTGATGTTTCCACACCCCCACCTCCAAAGCCTTAGGACAATCAAATCTGTTTTTTAAAGAACAAACATGTAACTTACATGTGTATACATCTCTTTTCATATATATTGATTGTGTGTGTATGAATGTATGTATCCTGAAGCCAAAATATTCACACCATTCTTGTTTCTGGGGTTATCTGGCTAAATTGAAAAGTATAGCAGCAAACTCTATTAATCCCCATGGAATGGGAACATGTACTTCAAATCAGGTGAGTTTCTTTGATAAACTTCAATCCATCTCTGAGATGAGATCCCAAATTAAACCCTTTTAAAGCCAGTGTGGCTCTAATTGGCTTCGTAAGACATGGAATAAAGTTGGAGTCTGTCTTAAGCAAACCTCTTAGGGGTTGTGCAAAAAACTGGTTTCTGATGAAGAAGAATCTTAAATGAGTGATGGGTGGGATTCATTGCAAGGAAACCTTTCAAATACATTGTCAGAGGTTTTAGGGGTGGGTGATGCAGAGGGAGAACAGAGAGCAGGAACACATACATGAAGGAATTACCCTTTCTTTATTCTTTGTATGTTTGTTTACTTGCACATCTACACCCTAGAAAGTATGTGCCTGCCTCAGGATTGAGGGTGCAGGAAAGATCATGAGAAGAGATCAATTCTAGTGCAAAGGGAATTTGAAACTAGAAAAACTAGGAATTTTGCACAGGAATAAGGGAAATTTCCTTTAATTTTTGCCAGCCCGTTCCATATTAAACCAGACAGGAGAGGTGGTTGGCCACATTGAGACTCATCTGTGGTTTTCACGAATTCTCCCTAGGTCTCCAGGGACGGGCGGGCTGGAGGTTACAGAGGTTTTTCTTTGCACAGTCAGGGCAGTCAATTGGAGAAGTGGAACATGGGGTCACCTGCCAGGCTCCACTATTGAATTAGAATTGCATGCCAGTTGGAAATATTTGATCTCCACTTCCACAAGAGAAAGAGCAATCAAAGCCAGAGACAGAAATGAGATACACCTCCAAGGTTTCTTTGGCCCCTTGAAATCATTGGTTTCTGCATTCAATTATGGTTAGACCAGTCATCTTTCTCATATTAAGCTACTAGGCAGCAGCTGTTGGGAGACAGCTTTGAGATCTAGCCCCCCTTCAATGATTGTGACGTTCAGAGATGACTGTTTTGGGGACAAGAGAATATGACAGCTTTCCTCTTCTGTCTTCAGAGAAAGCAACAGGCAGCAGGATGCAAAACAACGGTTTCTAGCTATTTTTTCCTTCATGTGTCTGTGCATGCATACATGTGTATTTGACATAACTAAGGGCAAGGTCACCTTTTCGTTTTCTTTTTCTTGTTGCCCAGCGAGCCACAACTCTTCTGAATTGTCAAGTCCCTAGCCACAACCCAGCCTTGTAAGTGTAAATGCTATGAATTTATGGTGAGGGATTTTGATCAACTTCTCTTCCTTTCTCATGGTTATTCTTTCATTGCCCTGAGAGGTAAGGCAATAAGGCAACTCAATACCCATATGGATGACTTACTGCCTTTTCCTAAACCTGAGATTTTCACATGGCAAGAATCATTTCTGATTGCTCCTTGATGGGGGTTCCCACAGTCCAGGGCTGGTGAGTGTCAGTCTGGTTTGACCATAAGAACAGGACCAAAAACCTTGGAAATCAATCATTTCTGAGAAACCAGTTCTCTTGTCCCAGTTCTCATCAGTGAAAACATACTGAAGGCATTTGAAATAAATATTATTTGTTATTAATGATAATAAACCCTGGTAGTTGAATGTATTTAGTTTTAAATCTGTTCTAATTGATATTTAGGAAGCTATATTTGAGATTCAGCCTCTTGTCAAGATCACAGTGCGGCAGGATTAAGAATCAGATGTGTGTTATAAATGCTGTGGAGACAGGCTGGGATTACCAAAATAAGATGCAAAGTATAGACAGACATTTTGAAACTTTCACACTTAGCTGGAATTAATAAATTCCTATTTTTGTCAATTTCAGAAAGCCAAAGAAAGTCAAATATGGAGTATCACAGAACATGCTCATATAAGGATCTGTATCTTCAGCTAAAAGTTTCTTAAAGCTGATAACTGTCACATTTCTTGCAGAGTATGTCACCCCCATCCCCTTGACCTAAGCCTTCAAAGCCAAGGAATCTGTGCCCTTGGAGAGAGACCCTTTCATTGGTTTCTGGAAAACATGTATCCTTTGAGGCAGAAGTATTTAAAGAAAGTCATATACAAAGTTTCACCCACCTGAACATAAATATTATTTCTCCCTTGGAAGAGAAAGGAAAAAACCCCAAAATTCCAAACTATATCAGCCATAAAAGCAAAGCATATTTTATACCATATTCAGCCTCATTGTTGTGAAAACTTTTAGTGAAATAAGCTTACATGAAGAATTCTCAGTCTTTCTCATGAAACAGTACATTCAAGTACAACCATATGTCCAACAGGCTATTAGCCATTTAGGTTCCTGTGGTTTTATTTTGCAAAATGTCCCCTTTTCAGAGGAACAATCACAACTAAGGATTTCAGAAATGGCTTTGGGGCTGATGAATTTCCTCTTTCCATATTCAGTTTTCCTGCTCCAAGCCTCCTCTCCTCCTACCCCCTCCTTGCTCTAAATTAAGAGCTGTGTTGTCCTTAACAATCATGGGAGTGAACATTAGGGGAGACAGAACTAGCTTTCCAAATCATCACCTGATCACCATTTTCTCCCCTCCGCTCAGTTTGCTAGGCGTTCATCACTTGCAATCAGTTTATAGTCTTATCAGTTCCTATCAGCTCTCTCAGTAAGTAAGGTAATATTTGAGGACAGAAAGAGGCCAGGAAACCCAGCCTGATCTGCCCTCAAGGTCACTTGTTTGCAGAATTTCTCATATTTGCTTCCTACACATTAGGCGATTGTCAAATTCAGCTCGTTCCTACAGCCAGGCACAAGCTTTAACAGTCAAGTGATGTACATCCTGAATTGACTCAATCAAGAAGCTGCTGCTTCTTTTTTTAATCTCATCTGAAGAAATTTCTCTGAACAACCATGCTATTTTTTTCTTTCTTTCTTTTTTTTCCCCAGTTAAAAAAAAAAAAAAATGTTGGAGAGGGAACACTAGGTTAGCAGGGAGGAAAATGAAACTTTTGCATCAAACCCTATTTGGAACAGACTTTTGCCCACTGTCTTGAGTTTTTTCCGCTGCCTTCAGCCCCTCAGCAGTATCCTTTGGAGTTGATTTATGCAGCATGAAACCGGATGGATTAGAGCCCCTAAAATACCTACTACTGAGGCAATCATTTCCCAGCACACACACAGACCCTAAGCGCCACAAGAAAGATGCAAATGAGGTCCCCAACGTCCCAAAGGGAGGAAAAGCAAATCTACTTACAAGCATTTGTCACAGAAAAACTATTGGAGGAATCCAAGTGATCTACGTGGTAATTCAAATGGAAGGGCTTCTCGGTGGTGTTCTGGTTGGTGTTGTATAACTGCACGGCAAAGCGGAAAGCGCTGTGCTCCTGCACTGTGTTTCTCATGAAAAGTCCACCTATAAGCAAAGGGAACGGAGATTTGGCTTCTGTTCCCACACCCTACGGCCAGCTGGAAATTGGGGAACACTATAGATACTGGATACCTCCCAGTGACACTGGGGTGCGGAATTGAGGATTGATATTCAACCTGTGTGTCGACTTGTGAACTCAGATTTTGGCCAAGAGAAACCCGGTTTTTCCAGACTGAAGAAAAGAGGCTAGAGAGAAGGGAGAAGAGAAGAGGGGGTTGTTTTGGGGTAGGACGATGGAACCAAGAATGGGACTTGGTTCTTTTTTAGGAGATAGCCTTCTTTTTTTTCTAACGCCCCCCCCCCCAACACCTTCCAGCGCTCAGCCGCACAGTGGTTCATCTTTTCCTTGTGTGAAGGGAAAGGTTTGCAAGAAAAACAATCTTGTTCCCCCTGCTACTCCAACCCATTCCCCATAGCCACCCTCCCCTGTGACAATACAGGGGGGTTGCTTCAGTAATGGCAAAAATTCTAACTTCTAGACTTGTAAATACAGACAGAAGCCAAGATAACTCCCTCCAGGTGCCCAGGAGCCGGGCTCCAGACAGACACAGTGGCAATTCATGAATTTGTGTTCTGCGTGACTTCGCCACTTGCCCGCTCAGCACCTTGTCTCACCCCCGCCTCCTACCCCATCCACCACCGACGCCGGCTGCTGCCCGGGTCTGGGAGATCCAAAGTGGGCTCCAATTCCCCCAGCACCAGCCTGTCTCCCGACAGCCTGAGACTCTGGACTGAGCACCTCCCCGGGCCGGAGTTATGTGTCCTGGCGCGGCCAGACAGTCGGCATCACCCTGGGACAACTTCCAGCAGCTGCATGCACGCCATGGCAAAGTCCAGAGCAGCGAGCCGAAAAGCCTCGACTCTTCACCCCCTTGCAGCATCCCAGCCTCCTGCTGGCCTCCGGTGCTCCTCTCAGCTCGGAAAACCTAGCAGTCCACCCCCACTAGCCCCAGGAGACCCCTCTCTTGTCCCAGAGGCTCTTCAGACCAGCCACCTCCTTGAGGCTCAGATTCTCCCACCGCCCCACTTCCCCACCATCTCTGCTCGGTCCTCAGCCCCAGTCCCAGTTCCCAGGCCATACAGGTCAGGGACCCACCGCAGCGAAAGCCCTGCCGGGGCAGTGGTCTCCGGTGAGGGAGAGCCTGGCCCCACTGGCTGGCTCGCTGGCGCTTACCTATGCTGATGGTGTTGGGGAATCCTCCGTGAGAATGACCCAAAAGCCCCAGGACTAAAAAGAAGACCGCCTGGAGCACGCTTTGCCCCATTTTCTTCTGCCTGGCCATGCTGTGCCTAAAACGAAGCTGACAAGAGCATGGGCGCAACTCAGGAGTCGTCAAAATAATAATAGAAAAAGAAAAAGAATTCGCTGGCTCTTACACCCCCTCCCCTTAACTTGTTCTCGCTCACTCTTCCTTTCCACCCCACTAGTCTTCCTCCTCCTCCGCTGCCGCCGCCTCCTCTTCTTCCTCTTCTTCTTCTCTCTCTCTCTTTCTCTCTCTCTTTTTCTCTCTCTCTCTCTCTCTCTCTCTCTCTCTCTCTCTCTCTCTCTCGCCCGCTCTCCCTTTCTTGCTCCCTCTCTCTCCCTCTCGCTCTCAGGATCTCTCACACCCCCTCCCTTCCCCCCACCTCACTTCTGTCTTCACACCAATCTGGAAGGCGGGTTCACTGGCTGCAAGCTGGGTTCGCCAAAGCGATGATTTCTCTCCCTATGAGAGAGGCGAGAGGCTAGAGGCGAGAGGCTAGAGGAGAGGAGAGAGAGACAGACAGAGAGAAGGAGAGAGAGAGAGAGAGAGAGAGAGAGAGAGAAATAACGTAAAACAGAACACAATGAGCCAAACACCGAAAAACAAAAATAGAGAAGCAAAATAAAGAGAACGAAAGAAGAAATTACAAAGACAATCTGAGACTCTCCCCGCGCCCCCCCCCCAAAAAAAAGATGGTAGGTCTAAAGAGGGGGAAAAAACGGAAAGAGCGAAAAGGCTCAGTGCTTATGAATTGGACTCTTCCTATTGGGCCGGTAGGGGGATATTGATCAAAGTTGATTTGACGTGGAATTAAAGCCGCACACTGCTTAGCTCCAATGCAAACTGCAGCCCCGGACTGCAAAGCCTAGGCGCTGGCGTTTGTCAACACGGGAGATGGGATCAATAGAAATACACCACTCCTAACGTGGATCAACCTTTCAAGCTGCAACCTCCTCCCCCACCCTTTTTAAAAAGCTGCATTGCCTCTGTGTTTGTGTCTGTCTTAAAGAAGGGGGGCCTTAGGAGGGGCATTAGTGGTTACTCTGGAGTCTTTGTAGAGACTCGCAGAAGCAGTTCCCATCACAATGCGCCCGAAGATGCTGCGCATGCCCGGTTTCTGCCGCTCCGCTTTTACAGCAGAGATCCGAGGGCGAGTGAGGAACCCCCCACCCCCATCCCCGTAGCTCTGGGAGGTGTGTCCCTCCCCTTAAGCTAGTGCTGAGGCCGGCTTGCGCAGGCAAGGGGTGGGCGGTGCTGGGCAGTGATGGGCAGTGTGGGGCTGACTTCTTTGGAGGGCGTAGGAAAAAGTATGTGCGTGGAGGTAGTAACTAAAAGGTTAATGAAAAGGACGCTCAGCCTTACTGACCAAGGAGGAGGGAGGTGTGGGAATGAGCTCGTCTGGGGGTGGGGATTGAAACTTGAGGTTGGAGAAAACTGTAACTAGCTGCATTGCTCTGGATTTAGCAACCTAGGCCCCTGATGACCTCAGAGGTTATCAATTCTTTGACTCTTTTCCCCCTCTGCTCTTAGGCGAGCAAAGAACCTTTGAAGTACTACAGTACAGCCTGGATTTCAGTGACTTCTTGCCTTCTCCATAGCAAGTTGCGGATGAACCTCCTGGGCTATAGACTCCTCTCCCTAGCCCCTTTCTCCTGCAATGCGTAAAAAGAATCCTCTTTATCGCTCACCCTTTTCACTTTTACTTTACAGTTACTGGAGAAGGCATAAGTTTTATCCTCCCCACACCTGCTACTTTCCTTTTCATACCCTCTCCTCCTGGTCTAAGTGGAGCATGAACTTTCCTGCTGGTGTAAAGTGAACTGATAAACACTGGGGACACAATTGCAGATATACCGCCAATAGAAGGACCCTGGAGCCTAGCTAGTAGATCAATTGCTCCAGAACTCTGGGTTTGGCAAGACATAGGCTGGAGCCTGGAACAATGGAACAAAAGAGCTTCAAACCAGAAAAATTGTCCTAGGCTCTTCCCAAATTTCTATTCATTCTGATAATGCATAATTTCTTCCAACCCACCACCCATGGAAATCTTTTGTCTCCATTTTGATATTTCATGGACAAGACTGTCAGAGAAACATGAGAGTCCGAGGAGACTCATCTTTTCGGTGGAAGAAGCATTAGGGCAAAGCGGGTAGCAGAGATAAGGTTGGTCACCCCATGCCAAATGTAGACAGGGACATAACATCATTCAGGAACATGATCTTAGAAGGCATACAAGTCCAGGTTCAAGTCTAAATCCCATCACATATAGGCAGTGGGTGACCTTCAACAACTTTGTTAATCTGAACCCTAGTTCTCTCATCTTCAAAATGGGAATATTAATATCTTTCTTTATAAGGCAATTATGAAGATTAAGATAATTGATATGAAAGTATCTAATTCAGTGCCTGCCTCAGAGAAAAATCAATAAATGTCAATTTCCAAACTCCCTTCCTTCTTTCTCACCTACTGAAAGTACCCTCTTGTCCCCCAAATTTCCTCATGCTGTCATCCTCCTCTCTCCTCATATTCCACATAACTTCGGACCTGCTATCAAGTCTATGCCAATGTTCCACATTAAAATCTTGCCATTGTAGCTCCTCAAAAGGCCCAGGAGACAATCTTTGTTAAGGTTCTAATGGCAGGCAGTGACAATGTAATATTAAAAATGACACATTTAAAGAACCTCTACTCTGTGCCAGGCACTAGGTGTTCCTCCTTTTAGATAACACAGTTGCATTTTAATAGGAGCCTTCAATGCCTTGTCCCAAAGGAACAACTTTAATGAGGAGGTTTTAGCTTTGATTTCATGTGGATGAACAATATATTTTGTACCAGGGGAAAGTGACTTTCAGCACGTCTCATTTCACTCCTGAAAGTAGCCACGTCCCCATCCATGCTTGACCAGCTATAAGAGGAGGTGGAAGAAAAGATCTGTGGCCATCTTCATTGTCATTTGGCTTGAAGAGTGCTGAAGGTAGATGAGTAACTAAAGATGAGAGACTGAAAAATATTTTGGTGACTATGCATTTGAAAACGCTCCACTGAAGTCATGACTGTGAATGACACCCGTCCCTTCGATTTTCATCCTCCTCTGCCCACTGCCTTTTTCCCCCTCTCTTTTATCTGCTACCACTCTTTCAATTTTTAGCTGTCAGTGGCAGCTGTTGGCAGAGCTGGACTAGTCTCATTTGAGCCAGCAGGGGCACAGTGGTAGACTAAGCATATTGCTGTTGGTTGAAAGGCCTGTATAATGCATGCAAATTCTTTAGCAATCGATCCCTTACTCAAAAGAGCAGTGAGACACTTTGTAAACTTCAACTTTGATTTTCCAACGAGGGGTTAGAGATTATTTTAGCGGCATCGTAGCCACCAGAAGTTGCCAACAAAGCCCCAAACCTAGCTCTCCCTCTGTGGTTGAGAGGTATCCCTGCTGGATTTAGGATTACCCTCTAGACGAGTACCTATGGTTTGTACTTTTAAATGGGCTCTATATCATAGTTTGAAAAGCAAGAAAATAATCCATTGCAGTTTTTATCAAAAAGTAGAAACTGTGCTGCTTTTCATCAGTTTTGTGCTTGGTTCAGGCTTGAGATAGGTGCACTTGGATAAGCAGAAAGAACTGTTGGCCAGTGGAATTCTAAGAGGGGATCTATACCCTACATTGAGCCTCATACTTGCTAACTTCATAAAAATTAGGAAAACAACAACAAAAATCACCCTAATTCATTGGAAGGAAACTGCTATACCCTTCAAAGATAATGAAACCAAGATACTATATCCTTTGCCCAATGGGAATATAATTTCCTAACCATTTTACTTGATACTTTGATTTCTTCAACAAATTTTTATTGACCACCTGCTATATGGCAGACTTTGCTAAGCACCAGGAATATAAGGAAGCAAGAAACAGTTTCTGCTTTTAATGAATTTCAAGTTCAAAGGAGGAACAGATGTATTCCCTGGCAATGACAATGCAATATGGTAAGTGTGCTCTGAAAATGGTAAGCACCAGGTACCATGGCAGCACAGAGGATGGTGTTTAAATATCTGAAACAAGGTACTTCCCTTATCCCAAACCCTTAAAAATACAAGATAGAACAAAGTCATTTCTAAGCACCTTTTCTGCTTTTATGTTTGATCATCCTATGATTCCGTGAGGTGAGATTATTTTGGGGTTAGAAAAACTGTCCAATCTTCAGCCAAGACTCTAATCAAGGAACTAAGCTAGCTACAACTGATTCTTTGTGACCATCTTTTGCACTGCCACTTACAGATTATTTGGGAAGAATAGAGAGTTTAGTCGTATCTGGAGATTCAGGTTGGACATGACTTCTAAGAAAGCTTAGGTCCTCTGACCTACTTCTCTGTAGTTCTATTTTCTCCATTATATCACCCCTCCAGAAACCTCTGTGGAAAGCTTTTATCTAGGCATTGGCTTCCATGTTGCTGAATAAATCTACAGTCCTGAAAAGCTAAAACTCCAGACACAGGCCTAGTTGGAGCTGCTTCTGTTGGAAATGTTATCTATGAGTCAGAGGAAAAGCCTTATTAATTTGGCTTTAATAGGCCAAGAAATTAATCCACTGAAACTTCTAGAGGGAGACAGTTACACCAAATGAGCAGTGGCCATGGGAGCAGTTGTTTATCCTAAATTATTTTCAGATTAGCTTGCTTTGTATACATGATAAGGGTGTTTAGAACTCCATGTTTTCCTTGAAGACATCCCCGGGAGAAATGTGGAGGAGCACTTAATTGGAGGTGACCTGCTATTTTTTTTAACCTCTCTTCCAGCACTTTCCTCTCTGGACTAAACACTTTCATACTACCTCCTTTAAGCACCCTCAGGGTTAGTGGCCATGCTGTTGAATGGTCCTATACCAGTTAGGATACTTCATGCTGCAGGCAAGAACAAATCCACTAAAACTGAGGCAAACACTAAGGAGGACACATTGGCTGATATAACTGGAAGGGCCAAAGCTATGGCTGACTTGAGAATTCATTAGACTCAGTAGTTCGACAATTTCATCAAAAACTTAATTTCTTTTCCTCTCTCCTTTCTGTTTCCCTCAAGATGGCAAAATGGCTGTAGGATTTCTTGGCTTCATATCTATGTCACATCATCTTGTATTGGTTGGAGGTGAATCATGTGAGTATTCATGATCCAATCTTGTGGTCAGGTAATGCCAGGCTTAGCCTGAAGTACCTGAACCAGTAGCCATGGCCTAGGGCACCAGAATTATAATCCATCTGTACAGTTTAGTGTAGGGTCAGTCTTCCCATTACCACCAAATTACATGATGGATAAACAGTGAGAGAGAGAAATATGGAAGTTGGAAAACAATCGCAATAACCACTGACATTCCTGTCTTCCTGAAGGCCTGCTCCCTGAGAATTGCGGGTGGAAACAATTTTATTCTTCAAATGTCTGCAGGCCCCTGAAGACTTGCTGAAATTGCTTGTCTTTGGTCGGTTGTAGGTAGGCTTCTCAATGCTGAGATCCTTTTGTTACTTTAGTAGCACAGCCCCCTAAATTTAGTTCAAAATGCATCTGCCTGATATTTTACTTCTGTTCTTAACAGAGTAATGTTGTATTGAGAGCCCAAGGTGAGAAACTAATATAGAAATCATTTCTTTTCTAGACAAATAGGCTTCTAGAGACTTTCAGGTAAAAATCTAGAGATTCCTCTGCACATTCTTCTCAGGATAAGCAGAGGTGTCACTCTATAGACTATGAAACTGAGGAATCAGAGAGGTTAAGTGAATAGTCCAAGGTCATGCAGCCAAGTGGTAAGGAATGGCATTTCTTTTTTTTTTATTGCATTTTAGGTTTTGGGGTACATGTGAAGAACATGCAAGATAGTTGCATAGGTACACACATGGCAGTGTGCTTTGCTGCCTTCCTCCTCGTCACCTATATCTGGCATTTTTCCCCATGCTATCTCTCCCCAACTCCCAACTCCCCACTGTCCCTCCCCATTTTCCCCCAACAGACCCCAGTGTGTGATGCTCCCCTCCCTGTGTCCATGTGTTCTCATTGTTCAACACCTGCCTATGAGTGAGAGCATGCAGTGTTTGATATTCTGCTCTTGTGTCAGTTTGCTGAGAATGATGGTTTCCAGGTTCATCCATGTCCCTACAAAGGACAGGAACTCATCGTTTTTGATGGCTGCATAATAGGGAATGGCATTTCTTATCCCTCTAGGACTTTATTCACCAGGCCAGAGTCTCCTTCGTGCTGTGTGAGACTGAGGATGTGGAGAGAACTGAATCATAATAAATACATTCTTCTGGGATGGTTACATCTTAGCAAGTAATTCTCCCCTGGTAGACTCTGAATGGGCTTGAAGACTGTACATGAAAATCACATGGCTTCAGGACTCCCACTTCTCACAAAGTAACATTCTTATAAGCTGCAATGTCTCTCTGATGGGAAGTGTTAATTTATGGCAAATTATTCCACTTTACCCCCCAGAGATAATATTGTTGACATTTTTATTAATGTATACCATTTTACCCCTCTGGGAAGGTCAAAAACAATCACTGGGAAACAGCATAGGCAAGTCAGGGGGAAATTTACCACCAAACTAAAACGAGCCCCTCCTCCCAGTCCTACCGGGGGAGCGGTTGTGTGTTTGAGTAGAGCTGAGAGTTTTACAGATGTTGATGAAGTCTTGGTGCCAATTGTTTGAGTAGTTATGCTTTATACTCAACTGGAAAACTCCATTTCTTGAAATACTTTTGACAATTGGAAACTGACTCTGGATTCTGAAACTTAGACTGGATGTGAGGAACTGAGTCATCATCATGCCAGATAACATCATATGAAGGGAAATATAGGCTTTATTCCCCATTTTTGTGGTGTATACATGTGTAGGGTGGTGGTGATGGAGTTGGGATGAGTGCAGCACACATGTTAGATTGAGTGAGAACTTTAATTATTCACCCTTTCCCGAATCCATATCTTTATCATGGCCTCATTGTGGGCAGTTTGTTTTCCTGCCCTTTAACTTGGCCATGTGACTTGCTCTAGCCAATTGGATGTGGGAAAAAGTGATAGTGCACTAATTTCAGCTTACATCTTAGGAATCCTCACACATTTCTGCTCGCCATCTTCCGCTCTGTCCGTGCCATGAGAAGAACATGTAGCAGTTAGTTTGCTGGCCCAGGAAAGATGAAAGACATGTGTAGCAGAGCAGCTCCAGTTGACTTACAGGCCTATAGTGAGAAGCAGAGCCACCCCAGCTACTACAGCTTGTAGCAGCACTGCCCTACTGGGGCCAGTCAAGATCGGCTGAACACCAGCCAACCTGCTGATCAGCGAGGAATGATAAGTGACTGATGTGGTTTGAAGCCACTTAGGTTTGGGCCACCTTTTTGTGGAGCAATAGCTAACTAATACAGCAGGACTCTGGCCTTAGTTTATTTCTATGAATGAGATAAAGCTAGGGTGATCATATATTTTTGTTTGTCCAAGATCATTCAGTTTATGCCCATGGTCTTGGCACAATTATAAGTGCCCCTTTCACTGAGATAAAAAGATCTCAGTTTGGATGCAAATTTGTATGGTCAATCTAGCTGAGACAATGTAGGGCTTATATGTGGTTGCTTTAAGGGCCAGGTGGAAGACTTACTATCTGCTTGTTGGCTATTTCCACCTCCTAATTTCTGCTTCCTAATTTGTCAGCTGGGGATTTGAGTTTAGCCATCTTGAGAAATAAGGTATTTTTAACACTCCTTTAGATGTAGGGAGTTTTGGGTTTCCTGCTTTGAAAGAAAATTCAGAGTATTTAGGGGAATAAAAGGATAACCGGAAACATTTGAATTTTAAGATACTTGCCTGTGGCTAATTCTTAAAGAGGAATTGCAATTGCTGGTTTTCCCAAAGTTTAATCTGTTATAATCTGTGTGCTGTGGGCATATTCCGTTGAGTCTTTGTGACATCAATTTCATGAACATAATATTTTGAGGAAAAAGAAAATCATATTAACCTACTCTACATTTTTCTGGGCAATTACCCACATAATTAAAATTAGTAGTTTTATCCTTTGAAAATACAGTTATGCCCTAGTTAAAAAAAAAAAAAAACCGGTATATGGAACTAGAAATTTGGAAGGAGTTTTGTAGTTTACTAAAAGATTTGCCTAGGTTTTCCTTTAAGTAGTGAACTGCTCTTGTGCAGTGGTTATCAGTCAGATGTGATTTTGCACGCTGGAGGATAAGTGGCAATGTTTGGGAGAGGTTGTTGATCATATTCCTGGCAGTGTAGAGTGGTGCTACAGGCATTTATTGGGTAGAGGCCAGGGATGCTTCTCAACCCCTTATAAAGTACAAGGCAGTCCCAAATATCAGTAGTGCCACTGTTGAGGAACCCAACTCTTATTTATTCAGAATAGGAGTTTTAGAAAAACCAAATGGGTTTATACACACCTTTTTAGAAATGTGAATATTGAACTAGGAATCTGAAAACGTGGGTTCTAATCACAATTCTGCCCAAATTACTAGGAATGTGACCTCGGGCTAAACACTCTGAGACTCAGTGATTTGATCTGTGAATTGGGGATGCATCTTATTTATGTCTATTTGGAGCATTAGAGAGAAAAGAAGAGGGATGAGGGAAAAGGGGGAAGAGAGAAGGGGGAAGGTCAGTGTTACTATACACTTAATATTGTGGTATTCCAGTTGGTAAAGTTCATTAGCTCAAATCAGAATTACCAGGAAATGTGAACTTTCTAAGCATACTTCTACTGCTTTTACAGCTGAAAAAATTACAGCAGAGCAGAGTATCTCTCACTTCCCCACATTCAATGCAGAAGCCAGGGCTGTCTGACTTCCTGTGCTGCCTTTTGCATTAATTCACTGCAAGTTACCTACAGTTCCTGTTACTAGTTAACAGTGCTTCCAGGAATATTATCCTTTTTATTATTGTTAATGTTCTTTTTTTATTTTAGAGAAAATACTAACGGAGAGGAACTAGCAGTTATGAAAACATCTCTATGGTGATCACGAGAGCTCAGAGTTGGGCAGAAAGCTGGTTTCTGCTGAGCTACCAACACTTAGTTGGATTTGCGGGTGGGAGAGTGAGATGGACTCTTAAGTTCAAGGGTGGGAGAGTGAGATGGACTCTTAAGCAGCAGCAGGAAGGAGGAAAACTAAGAACAAGGCCCACAGAGTGTTTGGAAACTCTTCAGGGCAGACAGGACTGGCTATGTAATTTACAGGGTTTAGAGCAAAATGAAAGTGCTAGGCACTTTAAACATTTTTAAGAATTTCAAGACGGAAATGGCAGTGCATTAATCCAAGCATGAGCCCTCTTGTATGGAACTCTGTGTGACTGCACAGGTCACAGTGACGGCAGTGCCTGCTCTAGAGAAGAATGAGCCATCCTGGAGCACTTCCCTCTTCAGTTCCCTTGGCCCTTGACTCCAGGCCCCAGGGAGGAAGCTCATTCACTAAGTGCCCTACAGGGTCCACAGGAAATGAAGAGGCTTCCTCTAGGGAGGTACAAACATTTCCTCACTGCTTCACCCAGCCTCCCTCAGTGGATAGACCCAGTCCCAAGAGAACTTACATGTTACAGAACAGGATACAATCACTGTATCTTGGCAGGAAACCAGCCAAAGAGTTGTCTTATAGCTCCTACCTGCCCTGCTATCTAAACTCAAATTGAGTTCCCCTGGGAGAAGATGATTCCATATACAGAGTCCTTGTGAGGCAATGCCTTTAAAAACAAAAAACAAAACAAAGCAAAAACAAACATTTCCTCCCTCTTAATGTAGTGTTTAAGGGTTTAGAATATTATCACATTTTGATAATAACGGGAAAGCAGTGACTCTCCTATTCTGAATTTCCTTTACTCGAATTTCTGGTATATACAGATTAACTTGGTACTTTTTCCTGATGATGATGATGAGGAGGAGGGGGAGGAGGAAGATAACGAAAATGAAGGCAATGATGATCATCATGACGACAATGATGATGATGGCTAACATTTATTTCTTACCTCATGCTAGTTATCCTACGAAATTGTTTAAATGCATTGTTTCATTGAATTCTTACAACAACCCTTTGAGATAAGTACTATTAGTATCCCCATATTCCATTCAAATCAAAATTAGAACCATTTCATATGAACCTTAAAGGAAAGAGACTCTGAAAAGCATCTATTACACAAGAGATGTAAAATGGAAAGTAATTGCGCAGTTCCTATTATTAACAAGTTAGAATGTGAAAAGTGTCATTGATTTTTCCTTTTATTATAGGATGCTTCCCTTATTGTTTTTTTTTTTGTGAACAGAAAATTTATTTTTAAATGCTTTGTACAATGCTTATTACCCAGAGGCTTCTCAATAAAAGTGTGCTGAATGAATTAATAAATGCAGGCTGGCCGGGTGCAGTGGCTGACGTCTGTAACCCTGGCACTTTGGGAGGCTGTGGAGGGTGGATTGCTTGAATCCAGGAGTTCGAGACCAGCCTTGGCAACATGGCAAAACCTATCTCTACAAAAAATACAAAAGCTATCTGGGTGTGGTATTGCATGCCTGTAGTCCTAGCTACTCAGGAGGCTGAGGTGGGAGGATCACCTGAGCCTGGAGAGGTCGAGGCTGCAGTGAGCTGTGATCACAGCACTACACTCCAGCCTGGGCAACATTGTGAGACTCTGTCTTTAAATAAATGAATAAATAAATAAATAAATAAATAAACAAAGGCTTTCATAGGCTCACTCAATATCTAAATTTTCTTACGAAGTTTCAGGAAAACACCCTAAGTTCCTTCATAATGAATACTGCCAGAGGATTTTGAGAAACAAAATTTTGTGGTTAGAGAAGTACACTGGATCTTTATTTCAAGTAAATTATACCTGTGATATCAGCCTGCTCTTATTTAATATGATTGTAAACCAAGGCATCATTACCACCACCTTGTGGAAGTTTCCAATAATTGCAGACAAATTACCCAAGTAGAAAGCCACGGAGGTCTTGACTACTGAACCTTAGACTTCTCCTCCAACACATTACTTGATTTTTGCTGTAGTTAGATTTCTGGGTAGTAAATGAAAGCAATAAATTTGTGTGTCTTTTATTTTGGGTGACCTCAAATTTTTCTTGGAATCAGGAGCAGCGTGGTAAAAAAATACATGAATGAATGGAATGTTTACATTTCCAAACTAACCCATTAAAAAAATTATATAAACGTTTTCTTGTCTTTCTAAAGAGGGTGAAACTTCAGGGAATCAAACTTATTTGGTATTGGATGGAATACACTATAACTTTACATTTGAACTCTAGATATTTTGCTAATTTTGTTTATCTGTTTAAGATTTTGTGAGCTCCATGAAGGCAGGGATTTTTTTTTTTTTTTGTCTATTCTGTTTACTGCTGTAATCCTAGCACCTATAACAATGCTTTGAGTTTAATGGATGCTAAATATTTCTTTTTCAAATGAATGAATGAATGAATTAGTCAAAAGCAAGATACAGTGATGCTTAACATAATGGCACATATATTAGGAGAAATACAGGGAGAAAAAGTTTCTGACTACATGGATGGACTGAAATAGAACAGACCAAAATGCTCTTTTGTCTGGGTGATTGGATTTGGCAAACTCTTAGAGAGCAGCGACCATACATTATACTTAGATTAGTACCTCTTGAGGTGCAGAGGTGGTGGAGAATAGTGGAGGGTGGATCTGGAAAGGGAAAAGGAAAGAATAACTTTTTCTCTTCTTGCCTCCTCACTTATAAAACTTACTCATCCTTTCCCTCTTCCTTTCAGTATTTTGTTAGATAAAAGTGATTCATATATTCCACAAGGTACTTGGTGGAAAGCAGTCCTTGTGTTACTATTAAGGGACAGATAACAGTTGAGAAGAATTGAAGGTCTGAGTTAGTATAACGTTTCCTATTTCTCAAGATTGTGGAAATTGGCTAACTATGTCTGTAGCTGGCCACAGCAAGATAAGAGGCTGGGTTGCAAATGCTGAGAAAATGGAAATGGACATCAGCAATTTGCTTCTATACCTTATAATATGGGCAAATCTTGCTTTATGCAATGGGCATGCATCTAAAAATTTGAGTGGAAAATGAATTTAGATAAATTGAATCCTATTTTAAATCCAGGACTGGTGCTTGCCACTTAAAGGAACCCTGAAGCAAATCATTTTTTTCAATTTAAAAATGGGCTATTTTGTCACTTTTGTAGTTTCCTTTATGTTGTACTAAAAATAAAACATAGTCCCCTAGAATTTAGGGAGTAGATTCTTTTGAATAAAAAGTTATGGTTTTGAGATGTTTATTTTTCAAATCTTCTCTGATACCAGAGTTTAAATAGAAAATATCTGGTTTTCTGAAATCCCCAGTATTCCAGTGTAGATCTTTTCATGGTACTTCTTCTTCTTCTTCTTCTTCTTTTTTTTTTAATAATTGCGACTTTTATTTTGGATTCAGGGAGTATATATGCAGTTTGTTACATGGGTATATTGAATAATGCTGAAGTTTGGGGTACAAATGATCCTGTCACCCAAGTAGTGAGCATACTCCCCAGTAGGTATTTTTTCAGCCCTTGTCCCCCTCCCTCTCTCCTCTCTCTAGTAGACCCCAGTATTCCTTCTTCATGTGCTTCTAAAGTAGGATCAGAAATTTTCCAGTTTTATCTGGGACAAAGTTGAAGTGTTAATAGAACATACATAGGTATTTCCATCTTTGCCCCAAATTACCACTAATCACTTCTTCACTGAAGTCTTGGATGTACAACATAACCTATAAATTTCATGCCGGGGGAAAGAAGCTATAGTGTGAGTTATTATTTATCAAGTACTTTCTATGTTCCAGGCATGTGCTCAGTGCTTTTATATAGTAGATTATCTAATGCTAATAGCCCCTTATGAAGTAAGTACTATTATTACTTCAATTTTGCAGCTGAGGAAATGAGTCACACAGACGGATGGGGTGGCTTGTCCAAGGTTACATAGCTCTAAGTGGTAGATGTGAAATCAAGTACAGGAAGCCTCTCTGTCAATCTGCCTTCACATCATTCTGTGTGTGTATGTGTGTGTTCTGACATCCCAACTAGTTTATGTGTTCCCAAAAGGCAGAGAACGGTTAGCTGCCTCCATGCTATGCAAGCTCAGTGGCCCCTCAACCACCGTTGTAGACTGATTGGGAAAAGCAGATACTTGAAAGAAAATTTTGTTTTGTTTTTATAAGTTTCCCTCTCTAGCTAGGCTAAAGATAATTTTTTTTTTCCCCCAGGGGATGGAGGGAGTACCGTTTACTTCTCCTAGAAAATAGTTGCTTACTGAATGGCAATCTCATGCCCTGCAAGGGTTAACTTTACTGTCTGAGAGAGGATGAGGCAGTGTGTATAGTTATCAGATACTTGTCTTTTTCCATCAGAACGGTGGTAGGTGGTTTAAAGGAAGGGCAACTCAACCTGAGTTCAAAATAGCACATCCACAACCAGTGTTAGACTGATTCAACCTCTTTGGGTCTCACCATTTTTATCTACACAATGGGGATGATAACAAGCAGCACATCTTTCATCAGGATATTGTGAGGATTGAATGAGATGATTAAAGTACATTGAATTATGCCTGGCATGAAACAAATGCTCGTATTAGCTCTTATTGTTACTAGCTCCAGGCCCATAAACATGTTTTAGCACAGGTTTCTCTGACCTTCTTTTGGTTCTGGGGGCTCTGAGAGAATACATTTTGCTAAGTTGGAGGAAGCAGGAAAGGCATTTGCATTTGCAGGAGCTGTCAGCATTTGAGTTTGTTTAGCCCTGACAGGAAATGGCTTCTTATTTTGAAAACAAAGGAAAAATATATTTTTCAAGTGAAGTACCACTTTTAAAGGCTTATAAAAATACCCAGAAGACTTATTAGGCAGAAAACAGCTTATATAGAGCAGTGTCGTAGTGATTGAAGGAAAAATTGTCAACTGGAAGAATTAGATTGCCTTTAATGGAGAAGCAGAGTTGGGCATGGCAGAGACTGCTAGGATGGGTAGGGGAGGGGGACGGTAGGGGGAGGCAAAAGGCTTGCCAAAGAGCCACGGACATTGGATTGTGCCAGTCCAGAAACCACTTGCCAAAAGAAAGCTGCAGTTGCTTTTACCCACTGCCGCTCTGCAGTAATGAATGCATTTTTGATTAGCTTTGCTGATTACCTGCTCGCTATGCACACAGCAAAAGATAGAATAGCAGAGGCTGGGGCTCTTGCTTAAGATATTAGAGGCAAGGGGTGATGGGAGGGCTTTGATGTTCTTTTTTATTTTTCTTTCCCCATCTGCTCCTCAGTGTACATTAAAATAGCACTGGCTTGCTTTGGGAGCAGCCAAGAGGCCAGAATCTTAGTTTATTTCCCTTATACATTGGTGTGATTGCAGGGAAATAAAAACAGCGCCAGAGGAACAAGGAGCTGCACCAAAGCCCCCATACACTTTCCTCTGATTTCTTTGTAACATTTAACTCATACCCTCAACCACAGATGGATGTCTTTGCAGATATTGAAAAAGAAATTATGTCCTTGATTTCCTAGATACATTACAAGTATTTAAGATATGAGAATTAGGTGTGGAAATAGGTTTTAGGCTCAGAAGGCAATGTCTGTAAAGATTTAGTGCAATTTGAATGGGAACATGAACTTTGGGAAGGAAAAACACAAGTTATCAATTTTAGAACAATTTCCTCTCTGCTGTAAGAGGAGAACTAGAATCCAATGTTTATAATCAAATGAATCTTTTTTTTATTTTTTAACACATTAGTAGAGCCGTTTTGTTCATATTGTATTTTCTCTATGCATGGGCTTTTCATTGTTTTTGGTTGTTGTAATTTCTGTTCTGAACTCAGCATTGTATGAGGCCCGATCTATTTCTAACAAGGTAAAGGCTAAATAAGTGCCCAGACTCATCTACGAATGTCAGCCCAGCCTGTGACTGAGTGATACTGTGTAAAGCAAACACTATTTTCTTTTTTGGGTAGGAATGGAGGACTTGACAGTTGCTTGAATACACAGATCAGGACCAGCCCTATGTCTATGAGCGGTGGATGAGTGCTTCCTTTGAGGGGCTTCTAATGCTTCCATTTCACCTTCTTTGAATCTTCACTAGTACCCTCATTGTGTTTTCTGAAATTCCTATTTTCACCCACTCCTTTGGGAAGTACTCTGTTACAATGGTGATGCTGCCTACATTTAATGGATACTTCTCAATATTTCGACATCATGCCGCGCAGACAGCTCCTCAGAACTGGAGTCAGTAAGTTTGGACTCTGGCCACTCCAAATCTGGAGTATGGAAGGGAATTACTATCTGAGCACACCTCTGATCTTTTATATGGCCACCCTCATGAAAGATCACCAGTTTTTAATAAGGGTGACCATATCATTTATGATCCAATCTGGGGCACTTTGAGAGTGAAAGGAGGCACTGTTAAGAATTAAGCCAGGATGTGAGGCAAACTGTAACATCTAGGAAGTTTAGTCACCCCAGTCAATTATACCCTAACCTAGTTTAGTTTCCCACACTAGTCCTACTGAACCAAGACCTCTAAAATATGTACTTTTCTAATCTGTTTGCTCCATTAGTCATTTTCTTTATCTGCCTTTATATTTATATAGCTAGGATCACCTACTCTTATTCTTTTTCTCTAGTCTCCATTTCACAGACGAAGAAACAGATATGACACTAAATGCTGTTTTATATCCGAGTTTCTGTCAGAAGTAAGTAATTAGATAGCAACAAGGCCAAATAGGACCCGGGGCAAATTGGTGAGTTTTGAGTCCCCTCTAAATTTCCGTTTTGGTATCTTCCTCATCTTCTTTACCCTCTTTTTTACTCTAGCTTCCCAGTGCCCATGTTCCCTCCCATGTCCAGAATTTTCTTTCTTTGCTCATATCCATTAAAGCTTAACTATCCTTTATAATATTTGATTCCTTGGAGACTTTGCCTTCTGTTCAAAAATGAATGCTAAAAATTTAACATATTAGCTTTTCTAGGAAGCATATTCACATTTAAACAGAGGAATTCTGAAGATATAACTATGTTAATCCAGTGAAGCAGTGATAAAGGTGGGAACTCAGGTACCATGGCAAACAGGGTGTTTTTCTGCTTAGAAGACGCAACCTCACAGTATGACCTGACTTACACCACATAGGGCCTGTCTTGTCTTGACAAGATTTCTGCTGCCATCTAGATGACATGTTCTATGGGATTGTGGCATCATTTTAGATTTGCTTGAATTTGTGAAAGGCCAATAGAATGCTTTTTAGAACAGTTAAAGTTGATGAAAAGGTAAAAAAGTAGAATAATCCAGGTATGTGTCTGATCTGCTTCAGGCAGGAACATGAACTCACTTTAGATTGGTAGAGATCTAGAAATGATTGCCTTCCCTTGGGAGTGGAATTGCCCTTTGTGTTTTTGGGATGATGAAACATAGATTGCCTGGTGGATGGGCAAGCACTCTTAAAACTAAAATTCTCAGCCCTCTATTTTAATATCTTCCCCATCTACATCCCTTTGAAACTAAAATGTAAAAATCAGGATCAGGATTCTTTGGGAAATCAGCTTTAAAAGACACATAATTTATTTCTTAGTGTTTGTATAAATCCTATATCCTCCTAGTCACCATCTAAACCAACTAGTTGATTCTCCCTGTGACATTTGGTCATTCACTTAACAAATATTTCTTGAGTGCCTACTGTGTGCCAGATACTGTGCTAGATACTGGTGAACAAGATAGACATAGGCCTTGCTCTCGTGTAAGTTAAATAAACAAAAAACCAAACAACAAACAAATACAGTAACAACCCATTTTGATTTGTTAAAAAGAAGACCGATAGGATGCTGCCATACAGAAAAGAAAGGATCAGCTTTTCAGTGGCAGTAACAGAAAGCCAAACCAAAATTAGGTCAAATTATAAAGGATTTATTATCTCACTGAATGAGAGGTCTGAAGGAAGGGTACCCAAGGTTAACTCAGATATACAATATAACTTTTATGAGGGACCCAGGCACAATCCATCTTTCTATTCTACCATCCTTATTGGATGAGTAATGCTTTATTCATGGTTGTAAAATGTCTTCCACAATTGTAAGCATCACATGTAGACACACAATAGCAAGTCAAGGGAAATTGGTGTTCATTTTTCTGTGTCTCTTTTTTCTTTCTCATCAAGAAAGGCCTTTCCAAAAAGGTCCCAAATGGACTTCACTTTATGTCAAATTGGTCAGATCTGGGTCACATGCCTATCCCTAAACTGGGCATTGACAAAAGTGCATGATACGATCGTGATTGCCTAAGACCAATTGTGATTTATCAGCTAGGACTGGGAAGGGGCCAACCTCCCCTGACCACGCGACAGCCACAACCTTGAACAAAATTATCATTGTCCTAGCAAATAGTAAGGTGGATGAAGGGTATCTGCTGTAGGAGAAGTCAATATTTTCTGCCCCAGATAGGCAGTCAGGAAAGGCCCTTTTGATGAAATGATGTATTAACTGAGACAGGAAGGTTGAGATGGATTCAGTCAAATGAAGCTTAGGAGATAGGACATTTCAGGCAGAGGGAAGAGCCTATGCAATATAATTGAGATTGAAAGAGGTTGGCATATTTGAGGACCTGAAAGAGGACCAGAATGTAGCAAGTAATGGGAGAGCTACATGGAATGAGATTTGGGAGCAAGGCAGAGACTAGAACAATTAGGACCTTTAAAGTGTGGCATAGATTTAAGATTTATTCAAAGTGCAGTGGGAAATGACTGAAGGGCTTTAAATAGCTATGGGTCATGACCTATATCTTAGGATTATTCTTGCAGCTATATTGAGAATGAATTAGAAAGTCAGCAAGAGTAGAATTTGGAGACCAATTAGGAGGTTATGGCAATGGTTCAGGCAACAGATGGTGGAGGCTTGGAATGGGGAGGTAATAATGTATATGGAGAGAAGTAGAGACAAATATTTTATAGGTAGAACTGATGTATCTAATGGCTTAGAGGAGGGGCAGGAAGAAAAGGGAAGAAGCAAAGACACTTCCTGGTCTTTTGGCTTGAGAAACTAGGTAGATGGTAGTTTCTTCCTCTTCCTCCTCCTTGCTATCCACTTTCTTTTAACTGAGATGGGAAGTTCTGGGCAAGGAATAGGCTTTGACAGAAGTGGGAGTGTTAATTCAAGAGTTCTGTTTAGATATTTTAAGTTTGAGATAATTGTGAGATATTCAAGTGGAAAGGTCAAGTGGGTAATTGCATAGAAGACTCTGTAGCCCAGAGGAAAGGTCTGGGCCAGAGATACATGTTTGGAAGTCAGTAGTGTAGAAATGGCTTTCAAAGCCAGAAAAATGAATCAGCTCACTTAGTGAAAAAGGTTAGGGTGAACAGAGGAGTGGGTTTAGTGCCAAGTTCTAAAGCACTTGAACTTTGAGACACTGGGGGAGGTGAAGAGAAGTCTGCAAAGGAAATTGAAAAGTAGAAGTCATTGAGGTAGAAGGAAAACCAAGAAAGACTAAGTGATTTACCTAGGGTTACACTGCCATAATCTCCTCTTAAAGCCTCAGGAGAATTATATAGAATCTTTTGAAAGGACAGAGTAGATGAGAAAAGGAAGAGGTAATTTTACACACATTTAAAAAACATGATTTTCTTTCCTAATATAAATACTGTAATAGGTACTTCTGGTTTCTGGTCTGACAAATAAGGAGCTTAGAAGTTGCCATTGTTGTTATAGCTTAACGAGTAAAAAGATGAACAAACTGAGAAGTCAACAATGCTGATTAGATGTATTAGAGAAGTGACGTCATAAGGAAAACCACTGCCCCAATAACTGGAGAGACTGACAGGTGGGTATAGAGAATCAGAATCTACAGAAGCCCATGAGCAGAAACCTCTATGGGAACCAATGCCAGGGTAGGGAAACTGGAACTGTAATTGGCAAATTTCTGGAAGCTCAGTGTGGGCAAGTCTGAGACTTAAAATCTCCAGGAAACTTAATCATAGTATTTCCCCACAATTTTGTGACTTTTACCTCCAGGAACTCTATCAAGTCCTCACAGTGAATTTTGGAGAAAAATCCCCTTTTGCCTCTGGCAGGGAGAGTAGAAAAGGAATCATTTTGAAATATACCAGAGGACTTTGTTCTTTCCCTCAAGCAAAACCATTTTGCCAGAGCTTAACCTGTTGGGGTTTCATCAGAGCTTGACCTATTTGGGGAAAGGAAATACCCAGCTTTGGCCCCCTCTAGCCGTCTTGTCCCCACTAAGGGGGTAAAAATCTAAGAAGCACTGATGAAGTTCATAGTCCAGGAGCATAGGCTCGTGAAAAAACTGTAACCAAAGGTCTGTTTATTGCGCTTCCTTTCACCCCGTTCATTATGTACACCTTTTAACCAAGAATTACAAGGCATACTAAAAGGCAAAAAAATAAAAACACCTTTGAAGAAACTTAGCAAGTATCAGAACCAGATTAGGATATGGGAGGAATGTTGGACAGTTAGACCAATAATTAAAAAACAAACAAGCAAACAGACAAACTATCATTTGCATGCTAAGGGCTTTAGGAGAAAAAGTGGAGAACATGCAAGAACAGAGGGCAGTGTAAGCAGAGAGATGAAAATTATAAGAAATGATGAAAAAGAAATGCTAAAGCTAAAAAATACTGTAACGGACATGAATAATGCCTATGATTGGCTTATCAGTGGACTGGACATTGCTAAGGAAAAAAATCTCTGAGTTTGAAGATATGACAGTAGAAACCTCCAAAATTGAAAAGCAAAGGTAAAAAAGACTAAAGAAAAAAGAACAATATACAAGAGCTGTGGGACAACTACAAGAGGTGTGATATATATATATATATATGGTAATGTGAGAAAAAGAGAGAAAGAAACTTGAACAATATTTGAAGCAATAATAATTGATAATTTCCCCCAAATTAGTGTCAGACACCAAAACACAGATTCAGGAAGCTCAGAGAACACCAAAAAAGATAAATGCCAAAATAACTATACCTAGGCATACCATCCAGAAGCCAGAAGAAAAACAGCCTTACTGATAGAGGAAAAAAGATTAGAATTACATCCAACTTTTCTGAAACCAGGAAAGCAAGAGAGAGTGGAATAAAATATTTAAAGTATTGAGATTATATTGAGGTATGTCCCTTGTATGCCAATTTTGCTGACAGTTTTAATCATAAAGGGGTACTGGATTCTGCCAAATTCTTTTTCTGAATCTATTGAGATGATCATGGGATTTTTGTTTTTAATTCGGTTTATGTGGTGTATCACATTTATTGACTTGCATGTGTTAAACCATCCCTGCATCTCTGAGGTGAAACCCACTTGATCATGGTGGATTATCTTTTTGATACATTGCTGGATTCTGTTAGCTAGTATTTTGTTAAGGATTTTAGCATCTATGTTCATCAGGGTCATTGGTCTATAGTTTTCTTCTTTGGTTATGTTCTTTCCTGGTTTTGGTATTAGGGTGATATTGGCTTCATAGAATGATTTATGGAGGGTTCCCTCTTTCTCTATCTTGTAGAATCTTATCAGTAGGATTGGTACCAATTCTTCTTTAAATGTCTGGTAGAATTCTGCTGTGAATCCATCTGGTCTCGGACTTCTTTTGTTGGTAATTTTTAAATTACCTTTCTTTTTTTTTTTAAAAAAATTTTGAGACAGTGTCTTGCTCTGTCTCCCAGGCTGGAGTGCAATGGCACAATCTTGACTCACTGCAACCTCCACCTCCCAGGTTCAAGCAATTTTCCTGCCTCACCCTCCTCTTGAGTAGCTGGAATTACAGATGCCTGCCACCACACCCAGCTAATTTTTGTATTTTTTAGTAGAGACAGGGTTTCACCACGTTGTCCAGGCTGGTCTAAAACTCCTGACCTCAGGTGATCCATCGTCCTAGGCCTCCCAAAGAGCTGGGATTACAGGCATGAGCCACTGCACCCAGCCTAAATTATCATTTCAATCTCACTTAACCCACAGCCAACATAATACTGAATGGGGAGAAGTTGAAAACATTCCCTCTGAGAACTGGAACAAGACAAGGATGCCTTCGCTCACCACTCCTCTTCAATATAGTACTAGAAGTCCTAGCCAGAGCAATCAGACAAGAGAAAGAAATAAAGGGCATCCAAACAGGTAAAGAAGAAGTCAAATTGTCACTGTTTACTGACGATATGGTCGTTTATCTTGAAAACCCTAAAGACTCCTCCAGAAAGCTCCTAAAACTGATAAAATAATTCATCAAAGTTTTCAGATACAAAACTAATGTACACAAATCAGTAGCTCCTCTATACACCAACAGCAACCAAGCTGAGAATCAAATCAAGAATTTAACCACCTTTGCAATACCTGCAAAAAAAATAAAATAAAATACTTAGGAATATACCTAACTAAGGAGGTGAAAGACCTCTACAAGGAAAGCTGCAAAACACTACTGAATGAAATGATAGATTACACAAACAGAAACACATCCCATGCTCATAGATGGGTAGAATCAATATTGTGAAAATGACCATACTACCGAAAGCTATCTACAAATTCAATGCCATCCCCATCAAAATACCATGATCATTCCTCACAGAATTAGAAAAAACAATTCTGAAATTCGTATGGAATCATAAAAGTGTCCACATAACCAAAGCAAGACTAAACAAAAGAACGAATTTGGAGGCATCACATTACCTGATTTCAAACTACACCGTAAGGCCATAGTCACCAAAACAGCATAGTACTGGTATAAAAATAGGCATATAGACTAATGGAACAGAATATAGAATCCAGAAATAAACCCAAATATTTACAGCCAACTGTTCTTCAACAAAGCAAACAAAAAGACAAAATGGGGAAAGACACCCTTTCCAACAAATGGTGCTTGGATAATTGGCTAACCACATGTAGAAGAATGAAACTAGGTCCTCATCTCTCACCTTATATAAAAATCAACTCATTATGGATTAAGGACTTAAATCTAAGACCTGAATCTATGAAAATTCTGGAAGATAACAATAGAAAAACCCTTCTAGACATTGGTTTAGGCAAGGATTTAATGACTAAGAACCAAAAAGCAAATGCAATGAAAACAAAAATAAATGGCTGAGACTTAATTAAACTATAAAGTTTTTGCATAGCAAAAGGAACAGCTAGCAGAGCAAACAGACAACCAACAGTGGGAAAAAAATCTTCACAATCCATATATATGTCAAAAGACAAATATCCAGAATCTACAATGAATTCAAACAAATCATCAAGAAAAAAAACAAACAGTCCCATCAAAAAGTGAGCTAAGGACATGAAAAGACAATTCCCAGAAAAATATATACAAATGGCCAACAAATATATGAAAAAATGTTCAACATCACTAATTATCAGGGAATGCAAATCAGAACCACAATATGATACCACCTTACTCCTGCAAGAATGGCCATAATAAAAAAAATTAAAAAATAGTAGATGTCGGCATGGATGTGGTAAACAGGGAATACTTCTACACTGCTGGTGGGAATGTAAACTAGTACAACCACTATGGAAAACAGTGTGGAGATTCTTTAAAGAACTAAAGGTAGAACTACCATTTGATGCAGCAGTCCCAGTACTGGGTAGCTACCCAGAGGAAAAGAAGTCATTATACGAAAAAGATACTTGCACAAGCATGTTTATAGCAACACAATTCACAATTGCAAGAAGTGGGACCAACCCAAATATCCATCAATTAATGAGTGGGTAAAGAAACAGTGATATATATATATATATATATATATATATATATATATACACACACACACACACACACACAGACACACACACATATACATATATATGTATATATGCATATATATATGATTGAATACTGCTCAGCCATAAAAAGGAATGAATTAATGGCATTTACAGCAATCTGGATGAGATTGGTGACTATTATTCTAAGTGAGGCAACTCAGGAATGGAAAAATGAACACCGTGTGTTCTCACTGTTATGTGGGAGCTAAGCTATGAGGATGCAAAGGCATAAAAATGGCACAACAGACTTTAAGGACTCAGGGGGAAAGGGTAGGAAGGGAGTGAGGTATAAAAGACTACAAATAGGGTGCAGTATATATTTCTCGGGTGATGGGCGCACCAAAATCTCACAAATCACCACTAAAGAACTTACTCATATAACAAAACACCACCTATTCTCCAATAATCTGTGGAAATAAAAATAAAATAAAATGTTGAGAGAAAAGACCCACCTACCTAGAATTCTGGACCCTGTAAAATTATGCTTCAAAAGTGAAGGAGAAATAAAGATTTTCTCTGACAAACAAAAACTGAGATAATTCATTGCCAGTAGCTTTGCCTTGCAAGAAATGTTGAAAGAAATTATTCAGAGAGAAGAAAATGATATAGATCAAAGACTTGGATCTACATAAAGAAAGGAAGAACCTCAAACAATGAATAAAATGAAATTAAAATAAAATCTTTTGTTTTTCTTATTCTTAATTGTTCCAATAGATAACATTTTATTCAAAATAATAATGACAATGTATTCAATTATGTATACTTATGTATATATATGAATATATATGTGTATATCATATATATGCTTATGTATAAGCTAAACGAATGATAGCAATTATAGAAGAGATGGGAGGGAGATTTAGGGATATTTTCTTATTGTAATATACTTCTACCACTTGTGGAGCAGTATAGTGCTACCTGAAAGTAAACTTGGATTAGTTGTAAATATATATTGTAAACTCTAAGACAACCACTAAAATAAGTGAAAAAAGAAATATAATATACTAAGAAAACAGAGAAAATAGAATCATAAAGTGCATAATTAAAAGACCTAAACAGACACTTTATCAAAGAAGATATACAGATGGCAAGTAAGCATATGAAAACATTTTCAACATATGTCATTAAGGAATTACAAATTAAAAATGAGAAACCACTAAACATCTATTAGAATGGCCCAAATCCAAAACACTGACAATATCAAATGCTGAAAAGGATGTGGAGCAACAGGAACTCTCAGTCATTGCTGGTAAAAATGCAAAATGGTACAGCCACTTTAGAAGACAGTTTGGCAGTTTCTTACAAAACTAATCATACTTTTGCCATATGATCCGGCAATCACGCTTCTTACCCGGATTAATTGGAAACTTACACAAAAATACAAAATCATCTGCACAGATGTTATTGACAATTATAATTGCTAATATTTGGAAGCAATCAAAGTGTCTTTCTGCAGATGAGGGGATAAACTGTGGTACATTTGAACAATGGAATATTGTTCAGCACTAAAAGGAAATGATCTACTAATACATGAAAAGACATGAAGGAAACTTAAATGCATATGTTTTCACTTCTTAGTCAAAGAAGCCAAGCTGAAAATGTTACATACTGCATAATTCCAACCAAATTCTGGAAAAGGCAAAACTGTGTAGACAAAAGATCAATGGTTTCCAGAGATTGGTGGGGATTGGGAGGGATGAATAGGCACAGCACAGAGGTGTTTTTTGAGCAGTAAAACTATTCTGATGATACTTCAATGGCGGGTACATGTCAGTATATATTGGTCCAAGCCCACAGAATGTACAACAACAAGAGTGAACCTTAATGTAAACTCTGGACTTTAGGTAATATTGATGTGTCGATATAGGTTCATTGATTGTAACAAGTATACCTCTCTGGTGGAGGGTGTTGATAGTAGGGGAGGTTTGTGTGAGAAGGCAGGGGCTGCATGGGATCTCTTGGTTCTTTCTGCTTTACTTTGCTATGAATCTAAAACTATTCTGTAAAATAATGCTTATTAAATTACACATGTTCATGTTGAAAATTTAGATGACATGTATAAAACATAAGAAAATGAAAATTACCCACAAGTTCATTTGATATTACTTTCATGTATAACTAACCAGTTCTCTTCCTCCTCTTCCTCCCTCTCTTCCTTCTTCATTCTCTTTGTCTTGCTCCCCACCTCCACACTCACAGTATGAGCATCTCGTGGCTTCATGCAATATAAGCTCTTTTTCCTGCTCATGCTACATTATCCAATATACATGGGCAAGGAGTCTCTGCTCATTGTAGTCACTTGAGGACCCAGGCTGACTGAAGACCTTTCTCAACAAATGCTTCCATGATCATTAAGGCAAGAAAAGGGGCATGTGGCAAATTAGGCACTGGCCCTTAAACGTTCCACTCACGTGGAATGTGAGTGGAATCATGTGGCTGTGCCTAATGTCAGAGGGAATAGGAATATATTGCCCAGTTACATCATATGGTTGTGCCTAATGTCAGAGGGGTTAGGAATACACAATCATATAATGCCCTTTGAAAAGGAGCATGAGAATTATGAACAGTCCTAGTGATTACCAGAAGCATGCATATTTTAAAAAGTCATGCTGTATATACTGTTGTGCAACCTCCTTTTAAATGCAATGTATTTTTTAAAATAGTGTGTTAAAAATTTTTCCATGCTGCTGTAATTTGGATATTTGTCCCCCCAAACATCATGTTGAAATTTGATCCCAATTGTGGAGGTGGGGCCTAATGGGAGGTGTTGGGTCATGGGGGATCGCTCCTGAATAGATTAACATGGCCTTTCAGGGGTGAGGGGGTTTTCTATTAGTTTTCCTGGTAGCTAGTTATTAAAAAGAGCTTGCCACCTCCTTCCTCTCTGTCTTGCTTCCTCTTTCACCATGTGATTGCTGTACACACCCCAGCTTCCCTTCACTTTCCATCATAAGCGAAAGCAATCTGAGGCTGTCACCAGAAGCAGAGACTGGCTTTACACATCTTATATAGCCTGCAGAACTGTGAGGCAAATAAACCTGTTTTCTTTACAAATTATCCAGTTTCAGGTACTGCTTTAAAGCAACACAAAATGGACTAAATCATATGCCATTGAATATGCTCCTATAAGATGCTTTTAAAATAGCTGTATATAGATATAATACTTTGTTTATTCAGTCCTCTATTTAAACTGGTTCTAATATTTCTATGGCAAGTTATGCTGCAGTGAAGACTCCTTTGCATACATCTTTGTTCTCATTTGTAATTCTTTCTATAGGATAAATTACTAGAGTCAAAAGAAATACAAAATATGAATACTTTTGCTACATTTTTTTTTTTAAAAGAGATGAGCTCTTGCTGTCACCTAGGCTGGAGTGCAGCAGTGTGATCACAGTTCATTGCAGCCTCCAACTCCTGGGCTTAAGGGATGCTTCTGCCTCAGCCTCCTGAGTAGCTGAGACCACAGGCATGTGCCACCACAGCCGGCTAACTTATTTTATTTTTTTAGAGATGGAGTCTCACTATGTTGCCAAGGCTGGTCTTGAACTCCTGTCTTCAAATGAGACTCCAACGTCAGCCACCTGAACTGTTGGTATTACAGGCATCAGCTATCTCACCCAGTTCATATATATATATATATATATATATATTTTTGAGATGGGTTCTCACTCTGTCACCCAGGCTGCAGTGCAGTGGTATGATCATAGCTCACCACAGCCTTGAACTCCTGGGCTCAGGTGATCCTCCTGCCTTAGTTTCACAAGTAGCTGGGACTACAGGTGCATGCCACCACACTCAGCTAATTTATTTTATTTTTGTAGAGATGGGGTTCTCATTATGTTGCCCAGGCTGGTGTCTAGCTCCCAGCCTCAAGCAATCCTCCCACCTCAGCCTTTCAAGTAGGCAGTACTACAGGTGTGTGCTACCATGAATGACTCTTTGTTTATGTTTTTTTGTGGAGATGGGGTCTTATTGTGTTGCCCAGGTTGGTCTTGATCTCCTGGACTCAAACCATCCTTCTGCCTCAGTTTCCCAAAGCTTTGGGATTACAGGCGTGAGCCACTGCAATTGGCCCTACTTTGCTATTTATTGTTAACGTTTCCTCCAGAATTAAAAAAAATCAATTTCTGTTTCTACAAGCAATGTGCAAGAATGTACATTTTCCAGAATCTTACCAATTATGGCTATTACCCACTTTTTTTTACTGTTTCTCTAAAAATATCACTTGGTTTTACTTGCATTTTTCATTGCTTAATAGTGATATTGAGCATTTTTATGTGCTTTTTGGCCATTCTTATTTTGTGAATTGCCTATTTGTGTCTTTTGTACTTGTTTTTGGAGTGACACACCAGTATTAATACTTTACTCTGGGTCAGCCCCCAATTATAAACATACTTATTTTCTCTCTTCCCCTTTTGAGCTTAAAAAGTCTAATAGTAACTAAGGCAACAAAACATGCTAGGTGATGGGACTCCAAAATAGTAGCAGTAATCATCCTGAAACTCTCAACGACAGTTTTTATTAACTGTGTATGGTCTGGAAAAACTGTTTTGTATATTCTGAGTATCTATCAGGATTCAGAGACATTTTTCATGAGTGCTTTTCTAGGTATATTGAGTCTCTATCCTGAGGGCATAATTGCTACATCGTATGTAAATGGTGCCAACAGGAGTTGTGCATTGTGCTTGCCCTCCCAAGCACCTAAAGGTCTGGGGATCTGATTCTTACTCCTAACTACTGGCTTTAGCTGATTCTACTATTATTGCTTTCTGCTGTCTCTCTTTACCCCCTCCATTTCAATTCCATCCATCAAATACTATTTTTCACCACAAAAGAGATTATAAATTAGCATGGGTAAATGATTGCTTATTCTTAAAATACATGGTAGCACAGTCATTGATTTAAATAAAACCTGACACAAATCTTAATATGTAAAGTAGATAAATGTAAAGATGTTCTGACTGAAGCAGTTGTGTGTTCTCCACTCGGCTTCCCCCTCCTGCTGCCTGCACAACTCTACGGACCACCAAGATTTCCGTGGAACACAACACAAAAACCATTGTTCTAATGGAATGGGCACTGGGCCTAGAATAAGGAGTATAACTAACTGGTTGTGGAACCTTAGATGTGTTGCTTAACATCTCTCATACTTGCTTTCTGAATCTACAAAGTAGGAAAATATAAAATTGATAATTATATTTTGAGCACTCTGTACCAAATCATTGTACTGGATACTATTGAGGATTCGAATAATGCAATAGGCAGTCCTTGTTCTTAAGAAGTTTATAATTCACTTAACACCTATTCTACTTATCTTCTAAGATGCCTGTGAGATCTGCTAAAATGGCAGGTGCAAATAAAAATGACAATGTGGATATGTTTGGAAGAAGTAAAAACTCATACAAATGCAAAACTCTATTGTGTGTATTGAACTGTTAATATTTTATTGGCTATGTCAAAAAGTCAGAGGTTTTCTTGAAGGTTAAATAGACTGCGTTATAGAGATTGATCAAAATAACTAAGAAGTGGTATCTCCTGTCTCCTTCCCCAGAGCTCACCAGTATTTCAGAGACAGGAGGGATTGCTTCCCTTCTGGAAACCACTGTCAAATCCCAGAATTTGACATAAAACCCACCCACTGAGGGAGAGCAGTCATTGAGCAAACTTTCTAGAATTCTGAGGCTGGGCTTGGCTTAAAGGTATAACTATCTCAGTAGGTTTCAAGCAACAGTCAACATCAGAGTGTATGCTATTATGTTAGCACATGTTAGAAGGGTAGAGGGCAACACATGACAGTAGGTCTTCAGGATTTAGCAGGCAGGTTGGTGCATTTGGGAGATCTGCCTATATTGGTAGCAGGATTCTAACCAGTGAGTGGAGATTCAGGTGAAGGATATGAGCCTAAGAGTACTGGGGCCCTAGTCAGGAGCACCTGGAAGAATTTGGAAATTGAAAACAGCAGAAGTCCAGGCTACTTGGAGGAGTTGGGTTCTTCGGATCTTTCAGGCTACAAAACTAATCACACAAGGTGAGTAGAAAGCAAGCAGAATCTTTTTCTACTGCAATACTTCTAAGGTGCTAGCCAAAATGGGGCAATAAGTAACATGGCATGGTTGCTGGAGGAACTCCCTAGAAAGAAACTCTTTCATCTCCCCATCCCGCCCGTACACCAAGGATAAACTTTGGGGAAGAATTTAAAGTTCATTTTATTGTTACATTTCCTGTGTTCTGTGGGACAAGACACAATATATAAGGGGAAGGGGATTTTTGACTCAAAATATTTCCTAAATACGAAAGATGTTGTTACTTTTGATAACAAAAGGCAATTGAATTCTTTAACGCTGTGATTATGATAATGCTGCGCTATTTTGTGTCTGACCAAGAGCAATTAGGGCAAAAGCTTTTCAGATTTACAGCTCTCTCCTTTCAGAATGCAGGATGGGGGATGAATGACGGTGGACTAGAGTGAATTTGAAGAAGCAAGTTGGGTTAGAATATTTTAGCAACCCAAGTGGGAGGTGGTGGTAATTTGACCCCAGGTGATGGTGATGGATATAATGACAATTAGATCTATTGGCAGCATGTTAAGGTAAAATCAGAAATTAGTGAAAGATTGGATATGTCTGTAGTGAGAGCAAGCTGTGCTCGTGGTAAAATGGCGTGAAGGAGGGGGGAATGTCAAAGATGAGTTTTGGGCTTCTGGTTTACAAAGATGGTGTCTGATGGTGCCATCCACTAGGAAAGGAGAAGTGGAAGCCATTAGGTTTGGATATAGAAAGCTCCAAGTTCAGTTTTGGACATATTGAATCTTCTATGCTTTTGAGACTTCAAGAGGAAATGTTGAGTAGAAAGTCTGAAGTTTAGGGGAGAGGTCTGTGTCGGAGACATACATTAGGTGAGTTATTTATGAGTCACACTATCCACAGTATTCTGTAATTTGTCTTCTATCCTTAATATGTGCATTTTCAATTCCATTCATAGTGATTACTGTCATTTGTGAGCCATATAGTATTCCACAGTATGTACAAATGCACTGTAATTTACTAAACCATTCCCTTATCAAGGGCCATTCAGGTTGTTTCCGGTTTTTAAAAAAATTGGTACAAATGCTTCAATAAACACATTTACACATATATCTTGATGTTAATACTAGTGCTTTAATGTCTGATGGATGCATTATCAGAAGCAGGATTGCTAGGTCAAAAGTTATGCATATTTTAATTTTAATAAGTATTTCCAGATTGGCAGTATAACACAATGGTTGAGAGCATAGGCTACAGAATAAAAGGGTCAGGCTTCAAATCTTCCTTCCACCAATTACTAGCTGTGTAACCATGGAAAAGTTATTTAATATCCTCTGTCTTCACCAGTTTTCTCTTCTATAATCAGGTAATATATATCTCATGTCTGCTGTGAAGGTTAAATGAGATTATACATTTATATAAAGTGTTTAGAAAGTCTGTCATAATATATTCAGTTAATGTCATGTTATTATTATGAGTAGTAGGATATATTTTTTTGAGAGGCAGTTTCGCCCTTGTTGCCCAGGCTGGAGTGCAATGGTGAGATCTCGGCTCACTGCAATTTCTGCCTCCCCGGTTCAAGCAATTCTCCTGCCTCAGCCTCCCGAGTAGCTGGGATTACAGGCATGATCTTCGACATCCGGCTAATTTTGTATTTAGTAGAAATGGAGTTTCTCCAAGTGTTTTCACAATAACTGTTACCACATACCAGGCAGTGGCCTAAGTGCTTTTAGCTTTAACTTAATTTTCACAATAATCCTAAGCAGTTGGTTTATTAGAAGTAGGTTTATGCGGCCAGGTGTGGTGACTCACACATGTAATCCCAGCACTTTCGGAGGCCGAGATGGGCGGATCATGAGATCAGAAGTTCCACACCATCCTGGCCAACATGGTGAAATCCCCCTCTCTACTAAAAATACAAAAATTAGCCTGATGTGGTAGCGAGTGCCTGTAATCGCAGCTACTCCAGAGGCTGAGGTAGACGAATTGCTTGAACCTGTCTTGTGGAGATTGCAGTGAGCCGGGATTGTGTCACTGCACTCCAGCCTGGGCCACAGAGCAAGACTCTGCCTGGGTTGGGGGGGGGGGGGGGGAGGCAGGTTTATTATTTTTCTTATTTTACAGATGTAGGTTTTTAATTATTCCTGTCTGAGAGAGAAAGAAAAAAAATGGAGGAATAGGGATGGTTAGTAACTTTCCCAAAGTAACACAGCTCATGGTGGTGAACTTGGATTTGAACTCAGGCAGCTACCATACCAATACTTTCTGAAAAGCAGTACTGGTTTAAGTGTCTTATACATCAGCTAATAAAATAATGATTATTAATACTGCTTTAAAGTTAGGGAACTTGAGGCACAAAAAGTTAATTATCTTCACAGCTAGGAATTACTGGAGCTGAGGTTCAAACCCAGGAAGCTAGGTTTTGATGTTTTTGCCTTAAATACCGTATCACCTCTTCTTTTATTCTTTGTAGTTTTTATCTGGAGTGACTACAGAATTTAACATCTTTTAAATATTATTTGTTGACTTAATTACATGGATTTTCTCTTAAAATATAAACCATTTTGTTAATTTTTAAATGTCTTTCATAAATTACAGGATTTTAAAGTGATTTTATTTAAAATTTTGATATTTGTGTGATGAATGTATTTTCTCGTTTTGTATGTTTGTAATATTTTGTATTTAGGTTGTGAAAATTTGGTGAAATAACTTGGGAAGTTTTCCAAATTCTATATTTCAAATTTTAAAAACATACGTATTATTCATGCTATGTGTGACTTCTTGTGACTGTTTTTTACTTGGCATAACTTTTTGAGGTTCTTCCATATTTTCACATGTATCAATGCTTCATACTTTTCTTTGTGGCTTAGTGGTATTCCATTGTGGGAATTTAGCACATTTTGTTTGTCATCTGTTGGACATTTTCATTGTTTTCACTTTTGGGCTATTGTAGTTGGTGCTGCCGTGAACATTCACAGTTTTTCTTTTAAATTCTTTGGGATATATGCCTTGGAGTGGCATTGTGTGTCATGTGGTGGTTCTGTGTTTGATTTTTTGAGGGGCCACCAGGCTGTTTTCCATGGTGGCCGCACTGTTTGTATTCCCACCAGGAGTGCACAAGGGTTCTAATTTTTCCGCATCTTCTCCAGCACTTCTAGTTTTTGGTACTGCAAAAAATTATCGCCATCATAGAGTGGATGTGAAGTAGTGCCTCATTGTGGTTTTGATTTGCATTTTCTTGGAAATTGGCAGTATTATCTTTTTCATGCGTTTATTGACCATTTGTGTGTCTTCTTTGGAGAGGTGTCTATCCAAGTTATTTGTTCATTTTAAATTGAGTTTTTGTCTATTGGTTGTGGCGCTGTGGGAGTTCTTTATATATTCTGGATATGAGGCCCTGATCAGATGTGTTATTTGTGAATGTTTTCTTCCATTCCATGGGCTTTTTTACTTTGTTGATAGTGTCCTCTGACACATGAAAGTAAATTTTCATAAAATCTCAGTTATACATTTTAATAAACAGAAAGTATTTGTTTTTGAAAGCCAGACAGATCACCCTTAAATCATCTGGGATTGGGGTGATTTAAAAATGGCATATCTGTAATAGTTTTTTTTTTTTTTAAATTTTCTGTTTTTGTATATTCAAGATTTTTTATTTTTCCTTATATAAAATTTGCTTACCTACATTTAGAGTTTTAAATTTATTACCCAGTATTTTATCTGCCATATCATCTTAGAATTTTTTTAATCTCTTTAATATTTGCACTTTTTCTTCTTTCTCCTATCTAAAGTTGTATATTTTAGTTGCTCCCTTTTTGTCCTAATCAGGATTTATCTATTTTGTTTTTTGAAGGTGTCAGTATTGTTGTTTATCATTCAAATTTTCGAGGAGTTTTATTTTGATTTGCTTTCTTTTTCCAGTACTGTCTTTATTAGTTCCTTGCTCTATTTGGTTCCATTTTTGTTGTCCTTTTTCAAGTTTATTAAGTTGAATAAATTATTTCAAGCATTCTTTTTAATAATGAGGATATTTTAGGCTCTAATATTCTTTGGAGTACAATTTTATACATATATCTTTTAAAAA
This sequence comes from Cebus imitator, assembly GCF_001604975.1. NCBI lineage: Eukaryota > Metazoa > Chordata > Mammalia > Primates > Cebidae > Cebus > Cebus imitator. The sequence continues at coordinate 1,640,001 of NW_016107547.1, read as the reverse complement.
GTGTTCTTTTTTTCTTTCAATTTTTGAAATTACGATAAAATACACATAAAATTTACCATTGTAACCATTTTTAAGTGTACAGTTAAGTGATATTAAGTACATTCATGTAATCTTGCAACAGTCACCACCATGCATATCTGGAACTCTTTTAATCTTGCAAAACTAAAATTCTATATTTGTTAAACAATAGTCTTCCATTACCTTTTCCTCACAGCCCCTGGCAACTACCATTCTGCCTTTTCTCTCCATGATTTCAACTACTCTGTACCTCATATAAGTGGAATCCTACAATATTTGTCTTTTTGTGAATGGCTTATTTCACTTAGCATAATGTATTCAAGGTTCATCCATATTATAGCATATGTCAAAATTTTCTTCCATTTTACAGGTGGAATAATATTCTACTGCATGTATATACCACATTTTGTTTATTCATCTGTCGATAGACACTTGGGTTGCTTCCATATTTTAGCTTTTGTCAATACTGCTGCTATAAACATGGGTAGACAAATATCTCTTTCAAGACTCTGCTTTCAATACTTTTGGGTATACACCTTGTTGTAAAATTGACTGGTGAAATGGCAATTTTAATTTTTTGAGGAACGACCATACTGTTTTCCACAGTGCCCATATAATTTAACAGTCCCCCTCAACAGTGCATAAGGGTTCCAGTTTCTCCATGTCCTCATCAACACTTATTTCATCTTTTTTAAATAGTAGCTGTACTAATGGTTGTAACGTGATATCTCAATGTGGTTATTGTTTGTATTTTTCTAATGATTAGTAATGTTGGGCATCTTTCCAAGTGCCTATTGGCTATTAATATATCTTTTTGGAGAAATGTCTGTTCAGGTTTTTTGCCCATTTTTAGTTGGGTTGTTTGGAGTTTTGTTGTTGTCATTGAGTTTTAGTGTTCTCTATATACTCTGGATATGAATTCCTTAGATGTATAATTTGTAGATATTTTATACCATTGCCCAGATTGTCTTTTCAATATGTTGATAGTAGTCTTTGATTCATAATAGTTTTTAGTTTTTATGAATTTTAGTTTGCTTATTTTTGCCTTAATTACTTGTGCTTTTGGTGTAATATCCAAGAAATCATTGTCAAATCCAATGTTGTAAAGCTGTGGCCTGTTTTCTTCCAAGAGTTTAATAGTTTTAGCTCTCATATTTAAGTTTTTGATCCATTTTGAGTTAAAAATCATGTATAAAAATTATACGTAGTTTTAGGTAAGGGTCTGACTTTATTCTTTTGCATGTGGATATCTAGTTTTCTCAGCACCATTTGTTGAAAAGACTGTCCTTTCCCCTGTTAAATGGTCCTGGAACCCTTGTCAAAGATCATTTGATCATATATATGAAGATTTATTTCTGGGTTTCCTATTTTATTAATTGATCTATATGTTTATCTTTATTCTAGTACCATACTGTTTCAATAAGTGTAGCTTTCTAGTAACTTTTGAAATAAGTAAGCATGAGTGCTCCAACTTTGTTCGTCATTTTCAGGATTATTTTGGTTATTGCCGGTAACTTGAAATTCCATATAAATTTTAGGATAGATTTTTTATTTCCGGAAAAAATATAATTGGGATTTTGAGTGAGAGTACACTGAATCTGTAGATTGCTTTGGGTGGCACTGGAATCTTAACGTTAATTTTTCCAAGCCATTAAATATGGGATGTCTTTCCATTTGTGACAGTACATAGTGATCTCTTCCCTGGATTCCTGACACAGAGCTTCTAAAACTTGCAATTTTTTGAGTGGTGGGGTGATAGGAGTATCTTTTATTACAATATTTGGTCTTCATTCTTGGCTTCTGACATAAAAGATTCTAAGACCTTTGTAATCTCCAGAGTAATAAATTGTCTTTATATACTAATGAGATAGCTGTTGACTGGGCCCCTGGGTAGCTTTGAGAAAGATGCTGGTTGCCAGAGGAACTAACCAGGAAATTAGAAAATTGAAACTTTTACCTTGACTCCCTATACCTCTAGGGTGGAGAGAGGGGCTGGAGATTGAATCAAATCACCAATGGCCAGTGATTTAATCAATCACATTTATGTAATGCAGTCTTCATCAAATCCTTAAAAACAGTATTCAGAGACCTTCTGGGTCAGTGAATGCAATCAGAGGCTGAGAGGGTGGTGAACCTCAAACTCCACAGAGACAGAAGCTCCTGTACTTGGGACCCTTCCAGACCTTACCCTATGTATTTCCTCATTTGGCTGTTCATTTTTACCCTTTATAATATCCTTTTTAATAAACCAGAAATCACAAGTAAGTCCAGAAGTTTTGTGAGCTGCTATAGCAAATGATCAAACCTGAGGAGGGGTCATGGGAACCCCTGATTTGTAACCAAGATGAACAGAAGTGTGAGTAACCTGGGGATCCAGTACCTGCAATTGGCATCTAAAGTAGGAGGCAGTCTAGTGGGACTGAGTATTTGACTCATGTGGGTCCTGACACTGGGTAGCTAGTGTCAGAATTGAATTAAATCGTTGGATACCCAGTTGCTGTCTGCAGAGAACTGGAGGAGTGTTTGGTGTGGGGAAAGAAACCCTTACATATGGTATCAGAAGTGTTCTGAGTAGAAAAAACATTTTTCCTTCACCGTTTATTTTCATCTTTAATTTCTTTCAGCATTGTATTGTAGTTTTCATTGTACAAGTCTTTCACCTTTTTAAGTTTATTTGTAAGAATTTTTGATGTTATTATAATTGAATTGTTTTCTCAATTTCCTTTTCATAATGGGTGTGATGACTCACACCTGTAATCCCAGCACTTTGGGAGGCTGAGGCAGGCAGACCACAAGGTCAAGAGATCGAGATCATCCTGGCCAACATGGTGAAACATTACCCATCTCTACTAAAAAAACAAAAATTAGCTGGGTATAGTGATGTGTCCCTGTAGTCCCAGCTACTAGGGAGGGTGAGGCAGGAGAATCACTTGAACCCAGGAAGTGGCGGTTGCAGTGAGTTGAGATCATACCACTGCACTACAGTCTGGGCAACAGAGTGAGACTCTGTCTCATTTTTAAAAATTTCCTTTTCAGATTATTTATTGTTAGCATATAGAAATTTAACTGAGTTTTGTGTGTTGACTTTGCATCCTGCTACTTTGCTGATTTTTTTACTAGTTTTGGCAGGTTTTTGGTGGACACTTGACTTTTCTATGTATAAGATTATATCATGTGTGAACAGAGATAATTTTACTTCTTTCTTTCTAATTTGGATGCCTTTAATTATTCTTTTTTCATGCCTAATTGCTCTGGCTAGAACTTTTGGTAGTATTTGAATAGAAGTGGTTAGAAGAGGGTGTACTTGCCTTGTTCTTGATCTTAGAGGAAAGCTTTCAACTATTTACTACTGAGCATGATGGTAGCTATGAACTTGTCAGTCTTTATTTTGTTGACGTGTATTCCTTCTGTATCTAATTTGTTGAGAGAACTTTATCATGAAAAGATGCTGAATTTTGTCGAATGCTTTTCATCTTCCATTGAGATGATCATGCAGTTTTTGTCTTTTATTTTGTTAATATGGTATAGCACATATTTTGATTTATGTATTTTAAATCATCTTTGTATAACAGGGATAAATACCACTTGATCAAAGTGAATAATCCTTTAAATGTGCTTTTGAACTTAGTTTGCCAGTATTTTGTTGAGAATTTTTGTATCTAGGTTTATCAAGGATATTGGCCTGTAATTTTCTTTTAATTAATTAATTCATTAATTAATTTTGAGATGGAGTCTTGCTCTGTCACCCAGGCTGAGGTGCAGTGGTGTGATCTTGGCTCACTGCAACCTCCACCTCCTGGGTTCAAGCAATTCTCCTGCCTCAGCCTCCTGAGTAGCTGAGATTACATGTGCCCACCACCACTCCCAGCTAATTTTTGTATTTTAGTAGAGATGGGATTTTGCCATGTTGGTCAGTCTGGTCTCGAAGTCCTGACCTCAAATGATGTGACTGCCTTAGCCTCCCAAAGTGCTGGTGTTACAGGCATTAGCCACTGCACCTGGCCTGATTTTCTTTTCTTTTAGTGGTGTTGTCTGGCTTTGGTATTAGGGTAATGCTGGCCTCATAAAATTAATTTGGAAGTATTCCTTCCTCTTCAATTTTTGGGAAGATTTTGACAAGGGTGATATTAGTGCTTCTTTAAAAGTTTGGTAGAATTTAGTCAAGAAGCTATTCGGTCCTAGACTTTTCTTTGAATTACAAAAGACTGAATAGCAATAGCAATTTTGAGCAAAAACAGCAAAGGTAGAGACATGCATCCCACTACTTGCTTTCAAACTATACTACAAAGCCATAGTAAACAAAACAGCATGGCACTGACATAAGAGCAGACACTTTGACCAATGGAACAGGATAAAATGGCAGAAATAAGTCTTCCCACTTATGGTCAATTGACTTTTAACACAGATGCCAAGAACACACAATATGGGAAGGACAGTCTTCTCAATAAATGATGTTGGGAAAACTGGATATCTACATGCAGAAGAATGAAATTGGACCCTTCTTTCACACTGTGTGCAAAAATCACCTAAAAATGGATTAAAGACTTAAGTGTAAGACCTGAAATTGTAATACCTAGAAGAAAATACAGGGGGGAAAGCTTTATGATATTGGTATGGGCAGTGATTTGGACATGAACTTAAAAGCACAGGCAAGAAAAGCAAAAATATACATATGAGACTGCATCAAATTAAAAAACTTCTGCACAGTAAAGGGAATAATCAAAAGAGTGAAGAGACAACTCACGAATTGGGAGAAAATATTTGGAAACCATCTGTATGATTAGAAGGCTAATATCCAAAATATTACTCTGTAATTCAGTAGCAAGAAAACAAATATCCCAATTAAAAACAGGCAAAGGACCTGAACAGATGTTTCTCAAAAGAATACACACAAATGGCCAAAAGATATATAAATAAGTACTTGGCATCATATGATCACAAATCATCAGGAAAATACAAATTGAAACCACAGTGAAATATTTTCTCGCACCTATTGGAATAGTTACTATAAAAAAGATGAAAGATAAATGTTGTCAAGAAAAGGGAATGCCAGTATACTGTTGGTGGGAATGTAAATTAGGACAGCCACTATGGAAAACAGTGTGGAAGTTCCTCACAAAACTAAAGTAGAATTAAAGCAATCCCACTTTTGGTTATATATTAAAAGTGATTGGAATCAGTATATTGAAGATATTTGCATTTGCATGTTAATGACAGCATTATTCACAAGAGCTAAGATATAGAACCAACCTAACTGTTCATCAATGAATGAAGAAACTGTGGTATATATACACAGTGGGATATTATTCAGCCTTATAAGAAGGAAATTCTATCATTTGAAACAACAATGGATCAACGTAGAGGACATTATGCTAAGTGAAATAAGCAAGGTACAGAAAGACGAATAGTGCATGATCTCACTTATATGTGGAATCTAAAAAAGCTGAACTCATAGAAGTAGAAAGTAGAATGGTGGTTACCAGAAGCTGGGGAGAGGGATGAGAAAAGAGGAGATGTCAAAAGATAAAAAGGTTCAGTTAGAAAAGAAAAATAAGTTCTGGTGATAAATTGCACAGCATGGTGACTGCAATTAATAATTATACATTATATATTGCAAAATTGCTGAAAGAATAGATTTTTAAGTGATCTTACCACAAAAATAAGTAGGTAAAGTGTTAGATGTGTTAATTAGGTCTTTTTAATTATTTCACAAAGTTTACACATATCAAAACATCATATTGTACCTCAGAAATATATACATACGCAATTATTACTTATCAATTGAAATTATCTCCATCCATCCATCCATCTATCCATCCATCCATCTATCTATGTTATACCTACAACTTGGCCCAGCCATTCCATTTCCACTCCCGGGTCTTTACTCAAGAGAAATGAGAGCATAGTCTATGTAAAATTTGTACATTGTACATAAATGTTGACTTCAGCTTTATATATAATAGCCAAAAACTGGAACAAAATATGGCAGCTACTGAATGGATAAATTATGATATATCCATGCAATGAAAATAGTATTCAATAATGAGAAGAGACAAATTATATATGAATGGCATGAGTGAAATTAACAATGATTACTCTGAGGTGAAAGAAGCAAGTAAAAAAATAGGAATACACATTTAATGATTTCCTTTGTATAAAATTCTAGGAAATGTACACTAATCTGTAGCAACAAAAATTAGATCATTGGTTGTCTGAATATGGGGTGGGGGAAGGGAGGAATGGGTTATTAAGGGCACGAAGAAACCTTTGGGGACAGTGAATTCATTCATTATCTGGATTGTAGTGATGGTTTCATGAGAGTATACATATGTCAAAGTTCATCAAGTTTTAAACTTTAAATGTACAATTTATTGTTTGGCAATTACAGCTCAATAAAACTACAAACAAAAAACCTTGATGAATTTATTAAGGTTCCTTTGCATCACATAGAGGGTTGATTTTTATAAATGTTCCTTAGCCATATGAGGAAAACATATATTCTTTGAAAGAAACATAAATATTTGATTGAATGACTCATCTCTATGTCCTTACTAATTTTTCCCTTCTTGTTCTGTCATATTCTGAAAGACATCTATTATCTATTAACATTCCCCCTTATGTGTGGTTTTATACTTTTTTTTTTTTAATCCTGGGAGGTTTTGCTGGTATATTGTTTTGTACATAAAGATTTAACTTTTAAATATTATATCTTTTTAGCATCTTTTACCATTATGTCTTTTGAAGTCCTTGCTCAAATGTTACTTTCTCAAATTGGCTTCTCCCATTCCACCTGAAGCAGTCACTACTACTTTTGCCCACTTTTTAAATTTTTGTCCACAGCATTTTCCTTGTTCTAATATACCAAATAAGTTACTTTTTTGTTTAATATTTTTCTTCTACTATAGAGCATGGTCCTCAAGACCAGGTCTTTTATTCTGTTTGGTTATTGTTTTTTCCTTGTTACAAAACAATGCCTGATACATAGTAGGTATTCAATGAATAATCAGTTGCAAAATGTTTCTCTTTGTATAGTTTAATAGTTTTCACTTTAATTTTCATTTTCTAATACCAATATCACTACTCTTACATACTTTTTGTTTATATTTGCCTGATATATTTTTGCTTATTTCTATATTTTCAACATTTATTTCTTAATTCAGTCTGGGAATTCCTGTTACAGGGAGTTCAATCCATGTACATTTGCTGGACTGACATACTTGTGCTTACTGTTATGCTGCAATTGTTTGCTCATTTACTGTTTGTTATATTTGCTGGATTATTTTCAGATTGAGAAACATTCATTTTTCTTTGTTATATATTCTCTATTTTTCTAGTGCTACATTCCTACCATTTTTTAGTATTTAAAGCTACATTCTATCAAAATGCCAGAAATAAGTTACCAACCCCCAAAAGTTTTACTACAAAGTTACAACTTCTTACTAAAAGTGAAACATTTACAAAGCTTTTAAATCATCACTCCTTCTTTCCTCAACAAATTCCCATGTTTGGTTAAAATATTTCATTTTCAGTGAAAGATTATATTTACCTCTACAAGATGGAAATCATAGCTCAATATATTTTTTGCAGCATTTATATTACAAATTATTTTTATATTACCATTCTCTACCTCTAATTTTTTTTAGAAAATTTTAAATTTTAAAATTCTTTGATGTATTATATTTGAGTTCTTTGATGTGCTATAATTTTCATTTGGAAAAAGTTTCTTTTTGAATAATTTACTTCTAAAGAATACCTGAGTGTCCTACTTTCTGAATTCAATCATGTTCTTACTTATTTTTTTCTTTTATTCTCATGCATGAATATTTGATTAAACTATTTTCCCCAAACACGTGTATATATTGTTCCCATGTCTTCCAACTTCCAGTGTTGAAGAAGAGAAATTTAGTATTTAATCCTCTCTTTTTACATGCATGTTTCATATGTCTCAGTACATATTGGTAAGATTTTTCTTTTTTGTAGCTATTTCAACAGACTTTCTAGGTTTGTGACATTCATTCCCTACTTGACCCCCTGCCTCACTGTTACAAAAGATGGCACCATGCACCCGTTATGTCCTCTAGAAAAGTGTCAGCCTCAGATGCAATTAAGATTCTCTCTAGGCTTTTCCACCAGCAAATCGTATTTATTTAAATTAAGAAGTCCTCAAATGTGGCTAGTAGAGTTAGAATCACCTTAGGGTTTAAAAAAATAATACTGATCATCTGTCCCCATGCTTCCAGTTGGATCAGAATTTCTGGTGGTAGGATCTGGAAAAATGTAGCACTCAGGCCACATTTTCTGAATTGTTTGCTCAATGGTTTCCTCTGCTGGATATCTTGCTTATTGCTCTCTCACCAAGGAAGAGGCTAATAAAGATTTGCTAAATTAATCAATTAATGCAGTACAATTTTAAAAATTATAATGATTACTTATTTTAATGCATAGTATTTGCACATCATGTAAAATCCTAAAGCCTCAGAGTATGGCATATACAACAAGGCTCCCTCTCAACCTCGTTTCTCAGTCAGCAACTTCCTCTCCCTAGAGGCAACCACTTGCTAACCATTTCTTATATATTTTTCCAGAGACATTCTATGCAAGTTAAAGCACATAGACTTCTGCTTATAATTAAATTTGGGGGCTAAAGCATATGAAATATCTTGATATTCTTAGAATTAGCTCTGCTTAGTTCTGATAGCTTATTCTTTTTAATGTACTATAGAATTCAATCTGATACTATTTAACTTGGGATTTTTCATCACATTTTTGGTATTCCTGAATGAGACCCATGTGTATTTTGTCCCAATTTCCTGTTTTTTAAGTTACAACTTTGGTAAGGATTAATGTGCTAACCGCTCATATGTAACCTATTTGTATTCAAATCAAAGCTTTCTGGAAAATTATGTTCTAATTCAGTGTTTTTCTAATAGTTTTTGCTGAGCATTTGAATCACTTGTATGACTTATAAAAATTACAAGTGTCCAGACCTTGCTTGAGAGCAGGGATTAGCAAATTGTGGCCTGTGGTCCAAATCCAAGCTGTTGCCTGTTTTTGTAAATAAAGCTTTATTGGAACACAGACATACCTTTTCATTTATGTATTATTTATGGCTGGTTTCACACCACAGTGCAAAATTGGGTAGTTGTGAGAAAGCCTACATGGTCAGAGAATCTTTAAATATTTACTATATTGTCTTTTACAGAAAAAGCTTTTTGACTTTGTTCAGTACCCATGGAATCAAAATCTCTGGTAGTGGCGTCTGAGTGTATGAATTGTGAAACAAACTCATCAAAGCCGTTTCTTATTTGCACTAATATTTGACTAGTGGATTTTTTTTGTTGTTGTTCTTTCAACACTTTGAAAATACCATCTCATTGTCTTCTGGCCCGTAAGATTTCTGCTGAGAAATCCACTGTTAGTCAGTTTGGGTTCTCTTTATAGGTGACTAGATACTTTTCTCTTGCACGGATGTTTGAGAAGCAATATTTTAACATAAAATTAAATAAGTAAGTGGCTGTTTTGCTTCCTATGCTAGAGTCTCCTTTCTGTTTCCTTATCTCCTAACCTGGCCCTGCCTTTGAAACTTCAGCTCTTTTGTTAAGGCTCTATTAATTTCCACCAGATCTTTCACCATTATTTTCCCCTCGCCAGCCCTTCAAAGTCATAGTGACCAATGAATAAATATTTACAGAATAAATGGCTTGTCCATCCCCAGTTTTACTAATTTTAGCCTGTATTTTGTTTTATGTATGCTTGCAGTTATACAGGAATGAATCTCAGTCCACAAACTCAAGTGTTCAAAAAATGAAATTTTATTTTCTGATAAATTTTAACTTAGAATCTTCATTCCAATAGAGTTTGGAAACTTAATTATAGTCAGTTTAAGGTTATCACATTTTTCCCCTCTGAGCTGTATCTAAGTTATTGAGGGGTTGGTGGAGATCTTATTTAGTACCAAGATATCAGGAGGCGATATACTATATTCTCAATATTATCTGCTCATGTAGGCATCTGCAGAGATGTCCATAGTCCCATTTGAGCCTACATCAAGTGTCCATAGGCACCATCAGGAAAGATGCTCCTTGCTGTTACCTTCATTGCTCCTTTAGGTTGATTGATTGTTTTTTCATGTTACTATTATGCTCATGGGAATTACTCAGCTATTCCTGCACCATGATGAGGTGCAGTGAATGTCTGTGACACAGTCTATGGACCTTTCTGCCTAAATACGTGTAACCCATTTTATCTCTGGTGTATCTTATTGTTTCCCAAGGGATTTACTTGAAAATGAGACCCAAATTCTCTGTCTCTTGGAAACCAAAAACCTATGTAACTTTTGTTTCTGGACCCTTCTCTGGGATCATTCGACATTCATATTCTCATTATTTCCTTTCCAACTTTCCTTAGTTCTCTTATCCTGGGAAATGTTTTCCTGTTTTTGCGGAGGAATAGTTGGGGTAATCTTTGCTTTCTCACAAATATTATTTGTCTATGTTGTGAGCCCTTTGCTAGGCTTTTGAAACTCAAATGCCAAGATGAGAAGCCTTTTGCTCCCCACTGCTTTATGCTGTTTCTGTTGTTTGCTGTCTGCCAAAGCAAAATGAGCACAGAATTGTTTAGCTGTTCAATGAAGGTAAGGGTAAAGAGAAAACTCACTCTCAGGAAGAAATGGTTGATATTTTAAAAATATGATCTTGCCCAAAAGGTACATCGCTATCATCTAATGCCCACAAATTAGCATGCATGTGCCTTGTCATTGTTTTCTACTTTCTAGTGTGTTCCTTTGTTTTTCCCAATTTGGTTCCTAAAGAACTGAAAGCATACATTTTCAACTTACCAACAGTTACTTATTAAGCACCCATTTTAGGTTCAGCCATGTTCCCTTGAAGTGACTTGAGCAGTGAATAAATGTGAAACCCCATTTATTTGCTTCTGTGACTTACTCAGATACTTATTTTTCTTAGAATGGTCAATGATCATAAAAGGTTGTGTCCCTGGTGGGTGGAAATGTAAATCCTGGCAAGCAGTGGAAGACAAATAAACTCTTCAAAAATAAATGGAAATGTTAAGAAAATTCACAGCTATTTCTTCAGGTCCCCAGGTTAACTACACCATGGAGACAGTAAGTGAAGTTTACATCTCACTTTTAGGATTTAGTACGTGGATTCCATATTGTATTAGTCCCATAAGTTTATATGCGACTATGCAACATCGTGAGTTAATGACTGAATAGAAAAGTCTTACCTCCAGAATTCATGTTTGTTTTTTCTCCTTCCTAGCCAGAGCTTTTTGCATTGGTTTGATGTACTGTAGTTACTTGGGGTTTAATCTTGTATAATAATTAACTTCAATTGATCCACTGCAGTGTGTTAGCAAAGTGACCAAGCCTATTAAATCCAACTAAGAATCCTCCATTGCTTTCCTAATTTCCAGCATCATTATGCTGCCGAGGAACCTGATTAATGTAAAGGCATTTTATACCAGGGCTTTTGCCTGGTAAAATTTTGGAGAGAGCACACACATATTTCATTTTAAAATATTTTATCAGGTAAATACCAATGTAAAAGGTCTCCATTTCTTAGGCTAACCCTGGATCTATAAGTGAGGTTTCTCTTCTTTATAATAGAACCCTGTTAAAGGAGAAAGCCAGAATCATCAGAGCTTCACTTCTTGATTGGGTGGTAGAGGTGGGGAGGCACATATGGTTGATTTAAAAGCAAGAAGAAAAGTGAAACATTAGCGAAAGGGCACCATGCTCAATAGGCTTCTGGGAATGAAAACAAAAGATTTGCAATGAGAGGGGTCAAGAGGGAGGAAGAAATTTCCAAAAAAAAGTTAAATGATAGATGTAAGTGAAGCTGCTAAATTGAAAACTCACAGCAGACATTTATAGCCTTTGAGGAGATTTTTTTTTTAATTTTTTTAATTTTTTTTTCTAAAAAAAAAGAAACAAAAAGAATGAAGGAGAGGAAGAAAGAGGAAGAGGGAGAGAGAACGGGGGTGTTGCTTTATTGCCTGGGCTAGAATGCAGTCTAAAAATGGGTATGCCTAAAAATGAGTATGTCTAAAATGGGTACTTAATAATAGAGACATGAAAAAAAAATGAGGGAAGAAAATAACAAACAAGCAGCCAACCAATATTTCATTGAAACCTGTAAATAGATGTGATGTGGTACTGATAAGAGTGTATATTTTGTGTATTTAAAGTGGAGAGTTCTATAAATGTTAATTAAGTTTAATTGTTCAGGATCTGAGTTCAAATCCTGGATATCGTTGTTAATTTTCTGTCTCATTGATCTGTCTAATATTGATGTTGAAGTCTCCCACTATTATTGTGTGGGAGTCTAAGTCTCTTTATAAGTCTTATATATCTGGGTATTCCTGTATTGGCTGTGTATATATTTAGGATCTTTAGCTCTTCTTGTTGCATTGATCCTTTTATCATTATGTAATATCCTTCTTTGCTTCTTTTGATCTTTGTTGCTTTAAAGCAACTCCTGCTTTTTATTTATTTATTTATTTTTGCTCTACATTTGGTTGGTAAATCTTTCTCCATCCCTTTGTTTTGAGTCTTTGTGTATCCTTGCATGTGAGATGGGTCTGGATGCAGCATACTGATGGGTTTTGGCTTTTTTGCCTGTGTCTTTGGATTGGGGGATTTAGTAGATTTAAATTTAGAATTAATAATAATATATATGAGTTTAATACTGCCATTTAATGTTAGCTGGCTGTTTTGCCTATTAGTTGATGTAAATTCTTGATTATGTTGATGCTCTTTATTTTTTGGTATTTTTTCGAAAGGCTGATACTGGTTGTTCCTTTCTATGTGTAGTGGTTCTTTCAGAAGCACTTGTAAAGCAGGCCTGGTGGTGATGAAATCTCTGAGTGCTTGCTTGTTCACAAAAGATTTTATTTTTCCTTCACTTATGAAGCTTAGTTTGGCTGGATATAAAATTCTGGGTTGAAAGTTCTTTTCTTTAAGGATGTTGCATATTGGCCCCCACTCTCTTCTAGCTTGTAGGGCTTCTGTTGAGAGATCTGCTGTGAGTCTGATGGCTTCCCTTTATGGGTAACCTGATCTTTCTCTCTGGCTACCCTCAGTATTTTCTCCTTCATTTCAACCCTGGTGAATCTGGCGATTATGTGCCTTGATGTTGGTCTTCTTGAGGAATATCTTTGTGGTGTTCTCTGTATTACCTGGAGTTGAATATTGTCCTGCCTTGCTAGGTTGGGAAGGTTTTCCTGAATAATATCCTGAAGCGTATTTTCCAGCTTGGATTGATTCTCTTCGTCACATTCGGGTACACCTATCAAGCGTAGATTAGGTCTTTTCACATAGTCCCATATTTCTTGGAGACTTTGCTCGTTCCTTTTTATCCTTTATTCTCTAATCTTGTCTTCTCATTTTATTTCATGAAGTTGGTCTTCGACTTCTGATATCTTTTCTTCTGCTTGATCGATTTGGCTGTTAAAACTTGTGCATAGTTCACGAAGTTCTCGTGTTGCGTTTTTCAGCTCCATTAATTCACTTATATTCCTCTCTAAATTGTGTATTCTTGTTAACATTTCATCAATCCCTTTTGCAAAGTTCTTAGTTTCTTTGCATTGGGTTAGAACAAGTTCTTTTAATTCACAGAAGTTTCTTATCATCTACCTTTTGAAGCCTGCTTCTGTTAATGGAACACAGTCTTTCTCCACCAGGCCTTGTTCCATTGCTGATGAGGAACTGTGATCCCCTGTAGAGGGAGAGGCATTCTGATTTTGGGTATTCTTAGCCTTTTTAGGCTGTTTTCTTCCCTTCTTCATAGATTTATCCATCTGTGGTCTTTATAATTACCGTCTTTATAATTGGGTTTCTGATTGGATGTCCAACTTGTTGATTCCCAGTGCTAAAACCTGAGCAACCCACTGCGCCGGCCAAAACAGCAGCATTAAGATTGTTGGTGCTTTTCTGACTCTGCACCAAGAACTGCCACACCAAGGCAGCGGCAAAACCACCTCGCTGGCCACAAGAGTCATGCTGGCGACCTGTGGGGCTCCTCCGCTGGGAACCTCCTGGTGCGTGAGCAACAAAAATTTGTCTGAAAGTGTGGCGTCCTCTCATTCTCTGTGCTTTCACTGGGAGCTACAATCCTGAGCTGCTAGTGATCAGCCATCTTGGATCTCTCTCCGCCTTTGAGGAGATTTTACATGAAACATCCCAATGGATCTATCAAAAATCTCTGGGTAGGAGACTCCATCGTATGTCAGGGGAGACAAAGGTAATTAAGACTTGGTCCCTTTCTTTGAAGAGCTTAAATGTTCTTTTATATAGTCTATCTTGATTTCCTTGGTCAGTTAAAAATTCTATTTTCCCCTTATGTTCTTGTGAGTTTTTAGTCTGAATTGACCTTCCTGCCTTAGTGAGTAGGATCTGCTAAATCTCTTTTGAAGAGTCACAGGCTCATCATCTTAAGAATTAGTTCTCACTCTATAAAATGGATGGGACAGGTTATGGACATGAGGCTGAGTGTCTGCCAAGATCAAGCTATGCCCTGGAAGGTGATTAAAAAGTAAATTAGCTTATTTTGTGTTTTAGCTCATTATCTTAAAAGTTATATGCAAAAAGAATTCTATTTAATGAAGGGTTTTGGTAAGTTTGGTTGCAAATAGATTTTTCACCTAAATGATTACATTACTCTCAATTGTATCATCAGAAGGAAACGAATAGAGAAATTATCCTGATGATGTAAGTATCAAGAATATTAGAGGTAGTGAAACTACTGAAACTTGGACTTCTGAGGAATGCATTATTTTCTAACCGTGGATTGCAATCCAATTGATATTTTATTTCCTTTAACGATGCAATTGGAATTGAAAGGAAGGAGAGGACCCTGAATACTGCAGTTGTTGGGGGAAAGCTTTAGGGACTAGGAGGCGTTGGAACTAGGCCTTAAGAAGATGTCAATATTCTGTTGGTGGGGGAAAGGAGAAGAATATTTTTACTGGAGGGAACAGCATGAGCAAAGATGTCAAGGTGGTAGTGAGTATGATGTAAAAAGATGACATTAATGAGACTTGTTTGACTTGAGGGCTGTTTTCACATGGGGGAATAAATTTTGACTGGGCAGTACAGCAAAGGTGAAAGCATTTGATGAAAATTTTGAATACTAAACAAAAGAGCCTGGATTCAAACTAATTCAGTTATAAAATCTTGTATTACAAACATTGAACAAATAATTAAGAACTGAAATATGAGAGAATCTATAGCCATTATTAGTTGGACATTATAAACATTAACCACATTTTAGGCTTTTGTCTGGTGCCACATATAGTCTAAACTGATTCTTTTGGAACAATTAATTGAATGAATTCTATGATAGGCAGGGAAGCCAGACAATGCTTCATCATAGGCAAACTAGAACAATTTTCTAAAGCATTTGGAGAACCTACAATCTGCCAAAAATAATTTGGAAAGATATCCTCATAATACAATTTATGCAAATGGTTTTATGGTAAGAGAGGCAGTATTAGGTAATCAGTAGACTGGAATAGCATTTGAATGAGTCAAAGTTTGGGAATTGCTTTTATAATGAATTGGCTCTTTGTGACATTGGGCAAGTCCCTCAACTTTTCTGAGGTTTAGTTTCCTTGTCTCTGAAATGGGAATAATGATACTTATCTTACTTTTGTGTTGTAAGAAATAAATGAAATAATGTATCTTATAAACTTTAAAGAGTTAAGAATAAATGATGTTGATAAATTTCCATCAGTTAATCATGTCATTATAACCTGAATAATAAAACTATCCAAAATATGTCATAATTATGTGAGTTTGAATATGAAGCATGTGGGGGACTCTCATTAGAAGGCTGTCAAGGGAAGACAGCAAGTAAACTGGGTTTAGAAGTAGAACTGGGCATAGGGGCACAAAAACGACTGGACCTAGCCTAAGAAAATGGTGGCCAGTAGTACAAATATTCCAGGAGACGTGATGAAATTCTCGTCAGTCTCAGTAGCCACCCATACCAAAGGGGCCAACATGAGAAATGGAAATTGGAGCTCTAATGTATTTCTTGTGCAAATGTAAAATTATGCAGCTGCTTTGGAAAATAATTAGGCAGTTCCTCAAAAGGTTAAATGAGCTATCCTATGAATCAGTAA
This sequence comes from Cebus imitator, assembly GCF_001604975.1. NCBI lineage: Eukaryota > Metazoa > Chordata > Mammalia > Primates > Cebidae > Cebus > Cebus imitator. The sequence continues at coordinate 1,623,840 of NW_016107547.1, read as the reverse complement.
TTCTACTTCTAGGTGTATATCAGAGAGAAATGAAAACATATATCTACTCAAAAACTTACACTAGAATATACATAGCAGCATTATTCAAAGTAGTCCCAGAGTGGGAACAACTCAAATGTACAGGAAGTGATAAATGAATGAATAACATATGGAATTATCTATGCAATAGAATGCTATATGGCAATAAAAAGGAATAGTTCTGATATATGCTATAACATATATGAACCTTGAAAACATTATGCTAAGTGAAAGAATTAAGACACAAAAGAACACATATTGTATGATTCCATTTGTTTGAAATCTCCAAAAGAGGCAAATCCATAGAGACTGAAAGCAGATTAGTGGTTGCCAGGGCCTGGGTAGGGGGAGATAGAGAATGAATGCTAGCAGGAATAGAATTTTTTTTTAGGGTGATGAAAATGTTCTGGAATTAGGTGGTACTGATGGTTGTGCAACTTTGTTAATATCCTATAAACCACTGATTTGTACACTTCAAAAGGGTGAATATTATGGTATAAAAATTACATCTCAAATAAAAAATATCAATATAAAGCTTAACAAAAACCTAATATGATTACAATATAATGAACTTGTGATATACAAGGATAAATGTGAAACTTCTCTCTCCAAATTAATTATTATATATATTTTTGAGACAGGGTCTTCCCCTTTGCCCAGGCTGGAGTGCAGTAGTGCGATTTTGGCTCACTGCAATTTCTGCTTCCCAGACTCAAGTAATTCTACAGCCTCAGCCCCCCGAGTGGCTGGTACTATGGGTGTGAGCCACCATGACCAGCTAATTTGTTGTTGTTGTTGTTGGAGAAACCGAGTTTTGCCATGTTGCCCAGGCTGGTCTCAAACTCCTGAGCTCAAAGCAATCCACCTACCTCAGCCTCTCAAAATGCTGGAATTACAGGCATGAGCCACCATGCCTGGCCTATAATTTTATTTTATATATTTTATCATCAAGTAAAGTGTTTGACATACTGCGTAAATAATTACTTAGTACTATCTCATGCTAGATTACTCCTGGGGTCATTCTACTACGCATTGGCAAACCTAAACAGATGATCATTTTATTTTATTGTATTTTTCACTTTATTTACTTATATCAATAAATTTGGGAGTACAAGTGGTTTTTGGTTACATTAATGAATTGTATAGTGATGAAGTCTGAGCTTTTAGTGCATCCATCACATGAATAGTGTACATTGTACCCAACAGGTAATTTTTCAATCTTCAGCCTCCTTACATCCTCCACCTTTCTGAGTCCCCAGTGTCCATTATGTCACTCTACGCCCCTTCATATCCCATAGCTTTGCTCCCACTTACATGTGAAAACATACTGTGTTTGGTTTTCTGTTCTAGCGTTACTTCACTTAACATAATGGCCTCCAGTTCTATCCAAGTTGTTGCAAAATATACTATTTTGTTCTTTTTAATGCCTCAGTAGTATTCCATGGTATATTTACCGCATTTTCTTTATCAGTTCATCAGTTGATATGCACTTGGGTTGATTCCACATCTTTACAATTGCAAAGTATGGCATGACAAAATTTGAGTGCAGGTGTCTTTTTCATATAATGATTTATTTTCATTTGGGTAGATACCCACTACTGGGATTGCTGGATTGAATGATAGATCTTCTTTTAGTTCTTTGAGAAATCTTCTAGTGTTTACCATAAAGGTTGTACTAATTTACATTCCCATCAACAGTATATAAATGTTCTCTTTTTACCACCTGCCTGCCAACATTTATTGTTTCTTGACTTTTTAATAATGACCATAATGACTGTGGTAAGGTGGTATCTCACTGTGATTTAATTTGTTTTCCTCTGATGATTAGTGGTGTTGAGCATTGTCTTGTACGTTTGTTGGCCATTTGTATTTCTTTTTTATTTAAACTTCTATTTTAGGTTCAAATATACATATGCATGTTCGTGGTATAAGTAAACGCATGTCATGGAGGTTTGTTGTGGAGATGATTTCATCACCCAGGTTCTAAGCTCAGTACCCAATAGTTACTTTTTCTGGTCCTTTCCCTTTTCCCACCCTCTACTTTCATGTAGGCGCCAGTGTCTGTTGTTCCCCTCTTTGTGTTCATTTCTTATCATCATTTAGCTCCCACTTATAAATGAGAACACACGGTATTTGGTTTTCTGTTCCTGTGGTAGTTAGTGCTAAGGTTAATGGACTTCAGCTCCAGTCATGTCTCTGCAAAGGACATGATCTCATTTTTTATGGCTGCATGGTATTCCATGGTATATATGCACCACATTTTTAAATCCAATATGCCATTGATGAACATTTGGGTTGATTCCATGTCTTTGCTATTGTGAATAATGCTGCAATGAACATACGTGTGCATGTGTCTTTATAATAGAATGATTTATGTTCTTTTGTGTATATACCCTGCAATAGGATTGCTGGGTAGATTGTAGTTCTGTCTTTAGGTCTTTGAGGAATTGCTACTCTGTATTCCTGATTTACACTCCTACTGACAGCAAGTAAATGTTCCCTTTTCTCCACAACCTCCCCAGTATCTATTATTTTTTGACTTTTTAATTATAGCTATGCTGACTGGTGTGAGTTGGTATCTCATTGTGGTTTTAATTTGCATTTCTCTAATGACCAGTGATATTGAACTATTTTTCATATGCTTTTGGGCCACATATATGTCTTCTTTTGAAAAGTGTCTGTTCATGTCCTTTGCCCGCTTATTAAGGAGGTTGTTTTGTTCTTCTAGTAAATTTAAGTTCCTTATAGATGCTGGATATTCGACCTTTGTCTGCTAAATAGTTTACAAATATTTTCTCCCATTCTGTGGGTTATATATTTACTCTGTTGATAGTTTCTTTTGCTGGGCAGAAGCTCTTTAGTTTAATTAGATCCCATTTGTCAATTTTTGTTTTTGTTGCAATTGCTTTTGGCGTCGTCTTCTTCATGAAATTTTCGCCTATGCCTATGTCCGGGATGGTATTGCCTAAATTGTCTTCCAGGGTTTTTATAGTTTTGGGGTGTACTTTTAAGTCTTTTATCTACCTTGAGTTAATTTTTGCATATGGTGTAAGGAAGGGGTCCAGTTTCAATCTTCAAGATATGGCCAGCCAGTTATCCCAACACCATTTATTAACTACAGATTCATTTTCTCATTGCTTGTTTTTGTTGGTTTTGTCAAAGATTAGATGGTTTTAGGAGTGAGGCCTTATTTCTGGGCCCTCTATTCTGTTCTCTTGGTCTATGTGTATTTCTCCTACCAGTACCATGCTATTTTGGTTACTGTACCCTTGTAGTATAAAGTCAGGTGACAGGTTGCCTCTAGCTTTGTTCTTTCTGCTTAGGATTGCCTAGGCTATTTTGGCTCTTTTTTAGTTCATATACATTTTAAAGTAGTTTTTTTTCTAGTTTGTGAAGAGCGTCACTGGTAGTGTGACAGGAATAGCATTGAATTATAAGCTGCTTTGGATAGTATGGTCTTTTTAATGATATTGATGCTTTCTATCCATGAGCATGGAATGTTTTTTCATTGTGTTGTGTCATCTCTGATTTCTTTGAGCAGTGGTTTGTAATTCTCATTGTAGAGATCTTACATCTCCCTTGTTAGCTGTATTTCTAGGTATTTTTTTCTTTTTGTGGCAATTGTGAATGGAATTGTATTCCTGAGTTGGCTCTTGACTTGGCTGTTGTTGGTGTCTAGGAATGCTGGTGATGTTTGTGCATTAATTTTGTATCCTGAAATTTTGCTTAAGTGTTTTATTTTTTAGTCAGCTTAAGGAGCTTTTGGTTCAAGACTCGGGGTTTTCTAGATATAGAATCATGTAATCTGCAAACATGGTTAGTTGGACTTTCTATTTGAATGCCCTTTATTTCTTTGACTTGCCTGATTGCTCTGGCCAGGACTTCTAATACTATATTGAAGAGGAGTGGTGAGAAAGGGGGTCTTGTCCCGGTTTTCAATGGTAATGCTTCCAGGTTTTGCTTGTTCAGTATGATGTTGGCTGTGGGTATGTCATATATAGCTCTTATTATTTTGAGGTATGTTCCTTCAATATCTAGATCATTGAGAGAGATTAATATGAAGAGGTATTGAATTTTATTTGAAAACCCTTTCTGCATCTATTGAGATGATCATGTGTTTTTTCCTTTAGTTCTGTTTATGTGATGAATCACATTTATTTGTTGATTTTCATATGTTGAACCAACCACAAATCCCAGGACTAAAGCCTACTTGATCATGGTGGATTCGCTTTTCTTCTTATTATTATTATAATACTTTAAGTTCTGGGATACACGTGCAGAATATGTAGGTTTGTTACATAGGTACACATGTGCCACGATGGTTGTTTGCTGTACCCATCAATTCATTATCTATGTTAGGTATTTCTCCTAATGCTATCCCTCCACTAGCTCCCCACCCCCAGCAGGTCCTTGTGTGTGACATTGCCTTCCCTGTGTCCATGTGTTCTCATTGTCCAACTCCCAATTATGAGTGAGAACATGCAGGGTTTGGCTTTCTATTCCTGTGTTAGTTTGCTGAGAATGATGGTTTCCAGTTTCATCTATGCCCCTTGCAAAAGACATGAACTCATCCTTTTTTATGGCTGCATAGTATTCCATGGTGTTTATGTGCCACATTTTCTTTATCCATCTATCATTGATGAGCATTTAGGTTGGTTCCAAGTTTTTGCTGTTGTGAACACTGCTGCAATAAACATACATGTGTGTGTATGTCTTTACAGTAGTCTTTATTAAACAGGGAATCCTTTCCCCATTGCTTGTTTTTGTTGGGTTTGTCAAAAATCACGTGGTTGTAGATGTATAGTGTTATTTCAGTGGCCTCTATTCTGTTCCATTGGTCTAGATATCTGTTTTGATACCAGTACCAAGCTGTTTTGGTTACTGTAGCCTTGTAGTATAGTTTGAAGTCAGGTAGCATGATGCCTCCAGCTTTTTTCTTTTTGCTTAAGGTTACCTTGGCTATGCAGGCTCTTTTTTTGGTTCCATATGAATTTAAAAATAGTTATTATTTTGCAGTAAGTTCCTTCACACCTAGTTCATTGAAAGTTTTTATCATGAAGGGGTTTTAAATTTTATCAAAACCTTCTCTGCATCTATTGAGATAATTATGTGATTTTTGTCATTGGTTCTGTTTATGTGATTGATTACATGTATTGATTTGTATGTGTTGAACCAGCCTTGCATCCTAGGGATGAAGCTGACTTGATCATGGTGGTTAAGCTTTTTGATTTGCTGCTGGGTTCAGTTTGCCAGTATTTTATTGAGGATTTTCACATCAATGTTCATCAGGGATATTGGCCTGAAATTTTCTTTTTTTATTGTGTCTCTGCCAAGTTTTGGTATCAGGATGATGCTGGCCTCATAAAATGTGTTAGGGAGGAGTCCCTCTTTTTCTATTGTTTGGAATGGTTTCAGAAGGAATGTTACCAACTACCCTTTTTACCTCTGGTAGAATTCGGTGGTGAATCTGTGTGGTTCAGGGTTTTTTTTTGGGGTTTGTAGGCTATTAATTACTGGCTCCATTTCAGAACTTGTTATTGATCAATTCAGGGATTCAACTTCTTCCTGGTTTAGTCTTGGGAGGGTGTATGTGTCCAGGAATTTATCCATTTCTTCTTAATTTTCTTGTTTATTTGCACAGAGGTGTTTATAGTATTCTGTGATGGTAGTTTTTATTTGTATGGGATCAGTGGTGATATCCCTTTATCATTTTTGATTGTGTCAATTTGATTCTTTTCTCTTTTCTTCTTTATTAGTCTGGCTAGTGGTCTATTTTTTATTTATTTTTTATTTTATTTTTTTTTCAGAAAACCAGCTCCTGGATTCTCTGACTTTTTTTCAAATGGTTTTTCTTGTCTCTAGCTCCTTCAGTTCTGCTTTGATCTTAGTTATTTCTTGTCTTCTGGTAGCTTTTGAATTTGTTTGCCCTTACATCTGTAGTTCTTTTAATTGTGGTGTTAAGGTGTCTATTTTAGATCTCTTCTACTTTCTCCTGTGGGCATTTAGTGCTATACACTTCCCTCTAAACAGTGCTTTAGCTGTGTCCCAGAGAGTTTGGTACATTGTGTCTTTTTTCTCATTAGTTTGAAATAACTTATTTATTTCTGCTTAATTTTGTTATTTACCTAGCAGTCATTCAGTAGCACTTTCCTCAGTTTTCATGTAGTTGTGTGGTTTTGAATGAGTTTCTTAGTGCTCACTTCTCATTCGATTGTACTGTGGTCTGAGAGACTGTTCGTTATGATTTCTGTTCTTTTGCATTTGCTGAGAAGTGTTTTACTACCAATTATGTGGTCAGTTCTAGAATAAGTAATGTGGTGCTGTGAAGAATATATATTCTGTTGTTTTGAGGTGGAGAGTTCTGTAGATGTCTGTTGGTCTGCTTGGTCCAGAGCTGAGTTCAAGTCCTGAATATCCTTGTTAATTTTCTGTCTCATTGGTCTGTATAATATTGCCAGTGGTGTGTTAAAGTCTTCCACTATTATTGTGTAGGAGTATAAATCTCTTTGTGGGTCTCTAATGACTTGCTTTATGAATCTTGGTGCTTCTGTATTGGGTTCATATATATTTAGGATAGTTAGCTCTTCTTGTTGCATTGATCCCTTTACCATTATGTAATGGATTGCAACCCCTGCTTTGATTTGCGTGGTAAATCTTCCTTCGTCCCTTTATTTTGAACATATGTGTGTCATTGCACATAATCTGGATCTCCTGAATACAGCACACTGATGGGTCTTGACTCTTTATCCAGTTTGTAAGTCTATGTCTTTTAATTGGGGCATTTAGCTTGTTTACATTTAAGGTTAATATTGTTATGTGTGCATTTGATCCTGTCATTATGATGCTAGCTGGTTATTTTGCCCTTTTGTTGATGCAGTTTCTCCATAGTGTCAATGGTCTTTACAATTTCTTTTGTTTTTCCAGTGGCTGATACTGGTTTTTGCTTTCCATATTTAGTGCTTTCTTCAGGAGCTCTTGCAAGGCAGGCTTCGTGGAGACACAGTCTCTCAGCATGTGCTTGCCTGTAAAGGATTTTATTTCTCCTTTCCTTATGAAGCTTAGTTTGGCTATATGAAATTCTAGGTTGAAAGTTCTTTTCTTTAAGAATGTTGATTATTGGTCCCCACTCTCTCCTGGCTTGTAGGTTTTCAGCAGAGAGATCCACTGTTAGTCTGATGGGATTTCCTTTGTGGGTTACCCAATCTTTCTCTCTCGCTGGTCTTAACATTTTTTTCTTCATTTCAGTCTTGGTGAATCTGATGATTATGTGTCTTGGGGTTGCTTTTCTTGAGGAGTATCTTTGTGGTGTTCTCTGTATATCCTTAATTTGAATGTTGGCAGGTCTTGCTAGGTTGGGAAAGTTTCCCTGGATAATATCCTGAAGAGTATTTTTCAACTTGGTTCCATTCTACCCGTCACTTTCATGTATACCAATCAAACGTAGGTTTGCTCTTTTCTCATACCCATATGTCTTGGAGGCTTCGTTTGTTTCTTTTTATTCTTTTTTCTCTAATCTTGTCTTCATGCTTTATTTCATTAAGTTGATTTTCAATTTCTGATATCCTTTCTTTTCCTTGATCAAATTGGTTATTGATACTTGTGTATGTTCCACAAAGTTCTTGTGCTGTATTTTTCAGCTCCATCAGGTCATTTATGTTCTTCTCTAAACTGGTTATTCTAGGTAGCAGTTCCTCTAATCTTTTTTTTTTTTTCCAGGTTCTTATCTTCCTTGCATTGTGTTAAAACGTGCTCCTTTAACTCTGTGGAGTTTGTTATTATCCACCTTCTGAAGCCGCCTTCTGTCAATTCGTCAAACTTATATTTTGTCCAGTTTTGCTCTTTTGCTGGCAAGGAGTTATGATCCTGTGAATAAGAAGAGGTGCTCTAGTTTTTGAAAAATTCAGCCATTTTGTGGTGTTTTTTCCTCATCTTCATGGATTTATCTATATTTGGTTTTTGATGCTGGTGACCTTTGGATGGAGTTTTGTGTGGACATCCTTTTTGTTGATATTGAAACTATTCCTTTCTGTTTGTTAGTTTTCCTTCTGACAGTGAGACCCCTATGCAGGTACCTCCAGCACATCTGTTGGAGGTTGTTGGAAGTCCACTCCAGACCCCGTTTGCCTGGCTATCACCAGGAGAGGCTGCAGACCAACAAAGATTGCTTCCTGTTTCTTCCTCTGGAAGCTTCATCCCAAGGGGGCACCCACCAGATGCCAGCTGGAGCTCTCCTGTATGAGGTGTCTGTCGAGCCCTGCTGGGAGGTGTCTCCTAGTCAGGAGGCATAGGGGTCAGGGATCCACTTGAGGAGGCAGTCTGCCCCTTAGCAGAGCTCGAGCACCATGCTGGGAGATCCACTGTTGTCTTTAGAGCCAGCAGGCAGGAACATTTAAGTCTGCTGAAGTTGCACACTCAGGTGCTCCTTCCCCAGGTGCTCTGTCCCAGGGAGATGGGAGTTTTATCTATAAGCCCCTGAATGGGGCTGCTGCCTTTTTTTCAGAGATGCCCTACCTAGTGAAAAGGACTCTAGAGAGGCAGTCTGGCTACAGCAGCTTTGCTGAGCTGCAGTGGACTGTGCCCAGTTTGTACTTTCCTGGGCAGCTTTGTTTACACTGCATGTGGAAAACCACCTACTCAAGCCTCAGTAATGGCAGACACCCCTCCCCCAACCAAGCTCCAGCATCCCAGTTTGACTTCAGACTGCTGTGCTGGCAGCAAGAATTTCAAGCCAGTGGGTCTTAGCTTGCTGGGCTCTGTGGGTTGGGATCCAATGAGGAAGACCACTGGGCTCCCTGGCTTCAGCCCCCTTTCCAAGGGATTAAACGATTCTGTCTTGCTGCCTTCCAGGTACCACTGGGGGTATGAAACACCACTTCTGCCACTAGCTCAGTGTCTGCCCAAATGCCCACCCAGTTTTGTGCTTGAAACCCAGGGCCCAGTTGGTGTAGGTGCCTGAGGGAATCTCCTGGCCTACGGGTTGGAAAACCATGGGAAAAGCGTAGTATGTGGGCCAGAATGCACCATTCCTCAATGCAGGGTCCCTTAAAGCTTCTCTTGGCTAGGGGAGGGAGTTCCCTGGCCGCTTGCATTTCTTGGGTGAGGTGAAGCCCCACCCTGCTTTGGTTTGCTCTATGTGGGCTTTACCCACTGTCTAACGAGTCCCGGTGAGGTGTGCCAGGTACCTCAGTTGGAAATGCAGAAATCACCCATCTTCTCTGCATTGATCTCGCCTTGAGCTGCATACTGGAGCTTTTCCTATTTGACCATCTTGACAGTCACCACTGGATTAGCTTTTTGATGTGCTGCTGGATTTGGTTTGCCAGTATTTTGTTGAGGATTTTTGCATCAGTGTTCATCAAGGATATTGGCTTGAAGATTTTTTTTTTTTTCTGTCTGGTAGGTTTTGATATCAGGATGATGCTGGCTTCATAAAATGAGTTGGGAAGGAATCTCTCCTCCTCAATTTTTGGGAATAGTTTCAGTAGAAATGGTACCAGAGTTTCTTTGTACATCTAGTAGAATTCAGCTCTGAATCTGTCTGGTCCTGGACTTTTTTTAGTTCATAGGCTATTACCGATTCAATTTCAGTACTCATTATTGATCTGTTCAGAGATTCAATTTCTTCCTGGTTTAGTCTTAGGATGGTGTATGTATGGAGGAATTTATCTATTTCTTCTAGATTTTCTAGTTTGTGTGCGTAGAGTTGTTCACAGTGGTCTATGATGGTTATTTGCATTTCTGTAGGATGAGTGGTGACATTCCCTATGTCATTTCTGATCATGTTTATTTGGATCTTCTGTCTTTTCTTCTTTATTAGTGTAGCTAGCAGTCTATCTGTCTTCTTAATTTTTTTCAGAAATAAACTCTGGTATTTGTTAATATTTTGAATGTGTTTTTGTGTGTCTCAATCTCCTCCAGTTCAGCTCTGATTTTGGTTATTTCTTGTCTTCTCCTTGCTTTGGGGTTGGTCATCTCTTAGTTCTCTAGTTCTTTTTGTTGTGATGGTAACTTGTTAGTTTGAGATCTAACTTATTAATTTGGGCATTCAGTGCTGTAAATTTTTATCTCTACACTGTTTTAGCTGAATCCCAGAGATTCTGATATGTTGTAACACTGCTTTCATTAGTTTCAAATAACTTCCTGATTTCTGCTTTAATTTCATTATTTAACCAAAAGTTATTCAGGAGCATGTTGTTTCATTTCCATGTAATTGTATGGTTTTGAGTGAATTTCTCAGTCTTGCTTTCTATTTTTATTTTACTGTCATTCCAAGAGGGCATTTGGTGTGATTTCAGTCCTTTTGCATTTGCTGTGGATTGTTTTATGTCTGATTGTTGTTCGATTTTATAGTCTGTGCTATGTGGCAATGAGTAGAATGTTTTTAGGTGGAGAGTTCTATTGTTTTTAGGTGGAGAGTTCTGTAGATGTCTATCAGTTCCATTTGGTCCAATGTTGAGTTCAGGACCTGAATATCTTTGTCAATTTTCTGCCTCCATGATCTGTCTAATAGTGTCAGTGGGTTGTTTAGTCTTCCACTATTATTGTGCAGGAGTCTATGTCTTTCTGAAAGTCTTTAACAACTTGCTTTATGCATCTGGATGCTTCTGTGTTGGGTGCATATAAATTTAACATAGATAGCTCTTCTGATTGAATTGAGCTCTTTTTCATTATATAATGCACTTCTTTGTCTTTTTTTTTTTTTTTTTTTAAGTTCAAGTGTATACGTGCAGGTTTCTTACATAGGTAAACATATGCCATGGGGGTTTGTTGTACATTTTATTTCACCACCCAGCATTAAGCCTAGTACCTATTAGTTATTTTGCCTAATACTCTCCATTCTCCCATCCTCTGTGCTCTGATATGCTCCAGTGTCTGTTGGTTCCCTCTATGTGTGCATGTGTTCTCATGATTTAGCTACCACTTATAAATGAGAATATGCAATATCTGTTTTTCTGTTCCTGCATTAGTTTGCTAAGGATAATAGTCTCCAGCTCCATCCATATCCCTGCAGCAGACATGATCTCATTCTTTTTTATGGCTGCATAGTATTCCATGGTGTATATGTACTACATTTTCTTTACCCGGTCTATTATTGGTAGTAATTTAGGTTGATTCCATGTCTTTGCTATTGTGAATAATGCTGCAGTGAACATACATGTGCATGTATCTTTATAATAGAATGATTTATTTTCCTTTGTGTACATGCCCAGTAATGGGATTGCTGGGTCAAATGGTAGTTCTGTCTTTAGGTCTTTGAGGGATCACCACACTGTCTTCCACAATGGCTGAATGAATTTACACTCCCACCAACAACGTATAAGCATTTCTTTTTCTCCACAACCTCACTAGTATGTTATTTTTTGACATCGTATTAATAACCATTTTGACTGCCATGAGATGGCATCTCATTGTGGTTTTGATTTGTGTTTCTCAGATAATCAGTGATGTTGAGCTTTTTTTTCATATTATTGTTGGCTGCATGTATGTCTTCTTTTGAAAAGTGTCTATTTGCCCACATTTTAAAGGGATGCTTTGCCCACATTTTAAAGGGGTCATTTGTTTTTTCTTGTAAAATTGTTTAAGTTCCTTATAGATACTGGATATTAGACCTTTGTCAGGTGCATAGTTTTCAAAAATTTTCTCCTAATCTGTAGGTTTTCTGTTTATGCAGTTGATAGTTTCTTCTGCTGTGCAGAAGGTCTTTGGTCAAATTAGACCCCATTTGTCAATTTTTGCTTTGTTGTAATTACTTTTGGCATCTTTGTCATGAAATCTTTGCCCATGCCTATGTCCTGAATGTTATTGCCTAGGTTGTCTTCCAGGGATTTTATAGTTTTGGGATTTACATTTAAGTCATTTTTCCATCTTGAATTAATTTTTGCCTGTGGTGTAAGGAAGGGGTCCAGTTTCAGTCTTCTGCATATGGCTAGCCAGTTATCCCAATACCGTTTATTGAATAGGGAATCATTTCCCTATCGCTTGCTTTTGTCAGGTTTGTTGAAGATCAGTTAGTTATATGTGTACAGTCTTATTTCTAGGTTCTCTATTCTATTTCATTGGTCTGTGTGTCTGTTCTTGTAACAGTATCGTGCTATTTTGGTTACTGTAGCCCTGAAGAATAGTTTGAAATTAGGTGACATGAAGCCTTCAGCTTTGTTCTTTTTACATAGGATTGCCTTGGCTATTCAGGCCTTTTTCTTTTTTCTTTTTTTTTAATTGAATCTTGTTTTTTTGCCAGGCTGGAGTGCCGTGGCATGATCTCGGCTCACTACAATCTCCACCTCCCGGCTTCAAGTGATTCTCCTGCCTCAGTCTCCAGAGTAGTTGGGACTACAGGCACGTGCCACCACGCCCAGTTAATTTTTTTTTTTTTTTTGT
>NW_016107547.1:1609423-1611342 GCF_001604975.1 Cebus imitator | reverse complement strand
GTTTTAAAATAGTTTTTTCCTAGTTCTGTGAAGAATGTCACTGGTATTTTAATGGGAATGACATTGAATCTATAAATTGCTTTGGGCAGCATGGCCATTTTTATGGTATCGATTCTTCCTATCGATGAGCACAGAATGGTTTTTCGTTTGTTTATGTCATCTCTGATTTACTTGAGCAATGGTTTATAGTTCATTTTGGAGAGATCTTTCACCTCCCTGGTTAGCTGTATCCCTAAGTATTTCATTCTTTTGTGGCAATAGTGAATGGGAGTGTGTTTATTATTTGGCTTTCGGCTTGGCTGCTGTTGATGTATAGGAATGCTAGTGTATTTTTCCCACTGATTTTGTATGCTGAGACATTTCCGAAGTTCATTATTAGCTTAAGTAGCTTTGGGGCTGAGACTATGGGGTTTCCAGATGTAGCATCGTGTCATCTGCAAACAAGGATATTTTAATGTCCTATTTGAATGCCTTTTATTTCTTTATCTTGCCTGATTGCCCTGACCAGAACTTCCAGTACATTGTTGAATAGGAGTGGTGAGAGAAGGCATGCTTGTCTTGTGTCTGTCTTCAAGGGGAATGCTTCCTACTTTTGCCCATTCAGTATGACGTTGGCTGTGAATTTGTCATAGATGGGTCTCATTATTTTGAGGTATGTTCCTTCAACACCTAGTTTATTGAGAGTTTTTAAGATGAAGGGATGTTAAATTTTACCAAAATCCTTTTCTGCGTCTATTGAGATAATCGTGATTTTTTTCTTTATTTCTGTTTATGTGATGAATGACATTTATTGATTTGTGTGTTGAGCCAATCTTTGATCCTGGGGTTGAAGGCTACTTGATCATGGTGGATAAGTTTTTTTTTTTAAACTATACTTTAAGTTCTGAGGTACATGTGCAGAGCGTGCAGGATTGCTACATAGGTATACACATGCCATGGTGGTTTGCTGCATCCATCCCACTGTAATCTAAATTAGGTATTTCTCCTAATGTTATCCCTTCCCAATCCCCCCACCTTCTGCTGTCCCTCCCCTAGCTCTCCCACCCCCAATAGACCCCAGTGTGTGATGTTCCCCTCCCTGTGTCCATGCGTTCTCATTGTTCAACAACCACTTATGAGTGAGAACATGCGGTGTTAGGTTTTCTGTTCTTATGTCAGTTTGCTGAGAATGATGGTTTCCAGCTTCATCCATGTCCCTGCAAAGGACATGAACTCATCCTTTTTTATGGCTGCATAGTATTCCATGGTGTATATGTGCCACATTTTCTTTATCCAGTCTAACATTCATTGATGGACATTTGGGTCGGTTCCAAGTCTTTGCTATTGTAAAGAGTGCCTCAGTTAACATACATGTGCATGTGTCTTTATAATAGAGTGATTTATAATCCTTTGGGTATATACCCAGTAATGGGATTGCTGGGTCAAATGGTATTTCTATTTCTAGATCCTTGAGGAATTGCCACACTGTCTTCTGCAGTGGTTGAACTAATTTACACTCCCACCAACAGTGTAAAAGCATTCCTATTTCTCTACATCCTCTCCAGAATCTGTTGTCTCCAGATTTTTAAATGATCGCTATTCTAACTGGTGTGAGATCATATCTCAATATGGTTTTGATTTGCATTTCTCTAATGACTGGTGATGATGAGTATTTTTTTGGATGTTTGTTGGCTACATAAATGTATTCTTTTGAAAAGTGTCTGTTCATATCCATTGCCCACTTTTTGATGGGGCTGTTTGTTTTTTGCTTGTAAATTTGTTTAGGTTCTTTGTAGATACCCGGTATTAGCCCTTTGGCAGATGGGTAGATTGCAAAAATTTTTTCCCATTCTGTTGGTTGCCGGTTAACTCTAATGATAGTTTCTTTTGCTGTGCAGAAGCTCTTTCGTTTAATTGGATCCCCTTTGTCTCTTTCGGCT
>NW_016107547.1:1605396-1609378 GCF_001604975.1 Cebus imitator | reverse complement strand
TGCCTATGCCTATGTTCTGAATGGTATTGCCTAAGTTTTCTTCTAGAGTTTTTATTGTTTTAGGTCTTATGTTTACATCTTTAATCCATCTGGAGTCAATTTTTGTATAAGGTGTAAGAATGGGTCCAGTTTCAGCTTTCTGCACATGGCTAGCCAGTTTTCCCAACACCATTTATTAAACAGGGAATCCTTTCCCCATTGCTTGTTTTTGTCAGGTTTGTCAAAGATCAGATGGTTATAGATGTGTGGCATTAATTTCAAGGCCTCTGTTCTGTTCCATTGGTGTACATCTCTGTTTTGGTACCAGTATCATGCTGTTTTGATTACTGTAGCCTTGTAGTATAGTTTGAAATCAGGTAGCATGATGCCTCCAGATTTTTTGTTTGTTTGTTTGTTTAGGATTGTCTTGGCTATGTTGGTTCTTTTTAGTTCCGTATGAAGTTTAAGGTGGATTTTTTCCAATTCTTTGAAGAAGGTCAATGGTAGCTTGATGGGGATAGCATGGAATCTAGAAATTACTTTGGGCAATATGGCCATTTTCATGATACTGATTCTTCCTAACCATGAGCATGGAATGTTTTTCCATCTGTTTGTGTCCTCTCTTATTTCCTTGAACAATGGTTTGTAGTTCTTCTTGAAGAGGTCCTTCACATCCCTTGTAGTTGTATTCCTAGGTATTTTATTCTGTTTTCAGCAATTGTGAATGGGAGTTCGCTCATGATTTGGCACTCTATTATTGGTGTATAGGAATGCTTGTGATTTTTGCATATTGATTGTGTATCCTGAGACTTGCTGAAGTTGCTTATCAGCTTAAGGAGGCTTTGGACTGAGGATGATGGGGTCTTCTAAATACAATCATGGTGTCTGCAAATAGAGACAATTTGACTTCCTCCTTTCCTATTTATTTCTTTATTTCTTTTTCTTGCCTGAATCCTCTGGCTAGAACTTCCAGTACTATATTGAATAGGAGTGGTGAGAGAGGGCATCCTTGTCTAGTGCCAGTTTTCAAAGGGAATGCTTTCAGTTTTTGCCCATTAATTATGATATTGTCTGTAGGTTTGTCATAAATAGCTTTTATTATTTTGATATACATTTCATCGATACCTAGTTTATTGAGAGTTTTTAGCAAAAGGGGATGTTGAATTTTGTTGAAGGGCTTCTCTGCATCTATTGAGATATTCATGTGATTTTTGTCTTTGATTCTGTTTATGTGATGGATTACATTTATAGATTTGCTTATGTTGTTGATCTGTCTAATATTGACAGTAGAGTAGTTAAGTCTCCCACTATTATTGTGTAGGAGTCTAAGTTTCTTTGTAGGTCATTAAAAACTTGCTTTATGTATCTGGGTGCTCCTGTATTGGGTGCATATATATTTAGGATTGTTAGCTCTTCTTGTTGCATTGATCCTTTTACCATTATGTAATGCCCTTCTTTTTCTCTTTTGATCTTTGTTGGTTTGAAGTCTAATTTATCAGAGATGAGAATTGCAACTCCTGTTTTATCAGAGACTAGGATTGCAATCCCTGCTATTTTTTGCTCTCCGTTTGCTTGGTAAATCTTCCTCCATCCCTTTATTTTGAGCCTATGTGTGTCTTTGCATGTGAGATGGGTCTCCTGAATATAGCACACCAATGGGTCTTGACTCTTTATCCAGTTTGCCAGTCTGTCTTTTGATTGGGGCATTTGGCCCATTTACATTTAAGGTTAATATTGTTATGTGTGAATTTGTTCCTGATACGAGCTTGTTGATTTGTCCATTAGTTGATGCAGTTTCTTTGTAGTGTTGATAGTCTTTACCATTTGGTATGCTTTTGTAGTGGCTGGTACTGGTTGTTCCTTTCCATGTTTAGTGCTTTCTTCAGTAGCTCTTGTAAGGCAGGCCTGGCGGTGATGAAATCTCTCAGCATTTGCTTCTCTTGTAAAGGATTTTATTTCTCCTTCACTTATGATGCTTAGTTTGGCTGGATAGGAAATTCTGGGTTGAAAGTTCTTTTCTTTAAGGATGTTGAATATTGGACCCCATTCTCTTCTGGCTTGTAGGGTTTCTGCTGAGAGATCTGCTGTGAGTCTGATGGGCTTCCCTTTATGGGTAACCTGACCTTTCTCTCTGGCTTCCCTTAGCATTTTTCCTTCATTTCAACCCTGGTGAATCTGACGATTATGTGCCTTGGGGTTGCTCTTCTTGGAGAATATATTTGTGGTATTCTCTGTATTTCCTGAATTTGAATGTTGGCCTGCCATGCTAGGTTGCAAAAGTTCTTCTGAATAGTATCTGAAGAGTGTTTTCCAACTTTGTTTCATTCTCCCCATCACATTCAGGTATACCGATCGATCATAGATTTGGTCTTTTCGCATAATCCCATATTTCTTGGAGGCTTTGTTCATTTCTTTTCATTCTTTTTTCTCTAATTTTGCCTTCTCATTTTATTTCATTGAATTCATCTTCAGTCTCTGATATCTTTTTTCTGCTTGATCAATTTGGCTATTGAAACTTATGTATGGTTTGCAAAGTTCTTGTGCTGTGTTTTTCAGCTTCATCAAGTTGTTTATGCATCCCAGATATTTTGGAACATTGTATCTTTGTTTTCATTAGTTTGAAAGAACTTCTTGATATCCGCCTTGATTTTATTATTCACACAAAAGTCATTCAGGAGAAAGTTATTCAATTTCCATATAATTGTGTGGCTTTGAGTGAATTTTTAGTGTTGATTTCTAATTTGCTTGTGCTGTGGTTTGAGAGACTGTTATGATTTCAATTCTTTTGCATTTGACGAGGAGTGTTTTACTCTTGATTATGTGATCAATTTTAGAGTAAGTGCCACGTATCTATGAGAATAATGTATATTCTGTTGTTTTAGGGTGGAGATTTCTGTAGATATCTATAAGGTTCATTTGATCCAGAGCTGAGTTCAGGTCCTGAACACCTTTTTAAATTTTCTGTCTCAGTGATAGTCTAATACTGTCAGTTGGGTATTAAAGCTTCCCATTATTATTGTATGGTAGTTTAAGTCTCTTTGAAGGTCTCTAATAACTTGAATTTTGAATCTGGGTGTCCCTGTGTTAGGTGAGCATGTATTTAGAATAGTTACCGCTTCTTGTGGAATTGAACCCTTTACCATTATATAATACCCTTGTTTGTCTTTTTTGACCTTTGTTGGTTTAAAGTCTTTTTGTCTGAAATTAGGATTGTAACCCCTGCTTTTTCTCTTTTCCATTTGATTGTTAGATTTTTTTCTATTCCTTTATTTTGAGCATGTGGGTGTCATTCCATGGGAGATGAGTCTCTTGAAACAGCCTACCATTGGGTCTTGATTCTTTATCCAGCTTGCTACTCAGTACCTTTTAATTGGGGCATTTAGTCTGTTTGCGTTCATGGTTGGTATGTGTGGATTTGATCCTGTCATTGTGCTGATAACTGGTTGTTATGCAGAGTTGTTTTCCTGGTTCTTTATAATGTCACTGGTCTGCATACTTAAGTGTGTTTTTATTATGGCTGGTAAGTCTTCCTTTCCATATTTAGCACTGCTTTCATGAATTCTTTTAAGGGATGGCTGGTGGTAATGAATTCCCTCAACATTTGCTTCTCTGAAAAGGATCTTATTTTTCCTTCACTTATGAAGCTTAGTTTGGTCCAGTATAAAATCCTTGGTTGGAATTTCTTTTCTTTAATAATTTTGAATGTAGGCTCCCAATCTCTTCTGGCTTGTACAATTTCTGCTGAGAAGTCTGCTGTTAATCTCATGGCTTCCTTTTGTAGGTAAGCTGTCCTTTCTGTCAAGCTGCCTTTAACATTCTTTCTTTCATTTTGTCCATATGAGTGAGGAGCCGTGAAGTTTAAGTTCATTAAGTAATGGTAGACTACAGCAAGCCCATATCCACTTAAATTTTCAGAAAGTTTGCAAGCTTGTTGATTTCAAGCTTGTTGATATTTTACTATCTTTGCCTATTCTATTTTGTACACTTTTTTTTTTTTTTTTTT
>NW_016107547.1:1573119-1605252 GCF_001604975.1 Cebus imitator | reverse complement strand
TCAGCCTCCTGAGTAGCTGGGATTACAGGCACGTGCCACCATGCCCAGCTAATTTTTTGTATTTTTAGTAGAGACGGAAATTGACATTTTATTCATTTTCCTATCTACTAAAATCTCAAAAACCCTCCAGCTCTACCAAAAACACATTTTCACATGGGTGTTACCTTACTTTTCTATTGTTAAATCTATGTAACCTGCTTCTTTATATTCTAAAGACTGTCTCAACCAAAGCTACTTAATGACCAGAGGTGGATTTCCTATCAGTAAGCTAATGCAGTATTGTGCTGGTAAATGTTTACAACTAGTTCTTGTACATAAGGCAAATGCCCTGATTTGTTACACTTGCTTATTTCTGTGGCTTGAATATTCCTAACATGGCTGATTTGAAGCTACCAATATGACATCAACAGGCTTGTGAACTTTCTGAAAACTTCAATGGATATGGGCTGGCTGTAGTCTACCATTAATTAATGAACTTAAACTTTATGGCTTCTCACTTGCATAGGTGTTTTCCAAGGCCTTGTGCTTAATTTTAAGTTTCGTGTTCTTTTTTTTAAAGTTTTTAAACCCTACTCCAATGGTATAAGCTTTACACTTCACAAAACCTGTATCTTCCTTGGTAATGACCTTTCAGCTCAGCTCCAAGAGCTAACTTGCAATTTTCCTCTGTGAATTTTTGTTTAAACTACTAAGAAAGGAAATATGATTGGCTTAGTTCATCTCTTTTAGGACTGATTCCTTTTTGCTAGGCCATGGTCTATATCAGTTATAAGTCTATGACTGAACTACTCTGCTTAGGGTATCCATTTCTGGTCCAAATACTGTAGGTAGGAAGGTAAAATCTGCTTCACTGTCAACTAAACAGGGGACGTGTGTGGACCAGCTTTCTTTAAAAGAGTTTGTCAGTGGAGCATGCTTACTTAGAGATGTCAAACTCCTCAGTACCCTGGCTATCAACACAAAGGGGACCTTTAGATAATAAAGTACAATCTGTCTTTTTTTTAATAGTTAAAGCCCAAATTATCACCTTTCCTTGTGAGTAAAACCATGAGAAGTATCTTCTAATGTAGAGACTAGTCACCTGTTTACTTCGTTATCTGATCTAGACTCCCTTAAGAGTTATTGAAATAAATAAGCAGATAATGATACAAGATTTATAGTGTTGATTAAAATTAACAAATGTTCACATGGGAATTCCAAGTGGAGTCAGTAGATATGTTAGCACCTGTATAAACTGAGTCTCACTGTAATTTGTATGACCTAACTCATGGGATGGATCAGCAGAAATGAAGACAGATGGTAAATGATTAGCTTTGAAGATTCTTGTATGCCATTACCACTATGATGAGCTCTTCTCTGTGAGCCCTGTTCACAAGAACATTCCCACTTTAAACATTTACAATTTATAATACACAAATTCCTCATCTGCTCCAAACTCTCTGAATCAGAATCTCTGAGGGAAGGGCTCAGGAATCTGTCTTTTTAGCACAGCCCTGGCATATGCATTTTATTAGACTATAAATGCACACATAAATGCACACTGAAGTTTGAGAATCCCTACTCCAGACTACTTGGTATTGCTCATCATGGCATATCCAACCCTAGAACAGCTCCTGACATTGAACAGATACTCAATAAAGAAGGTTGAATGAATGAATGAATGAATGAATGAATTTGTTCCCTAGATCTTGAGTTGGGGAGATTATCCTGGATTATGCGAGTGGGCCCTATGTAATCATAAAAATTATTAGAGAGAGGGAGGCAGGAGAGTCTGAGTTACAGAGATGTGATGTTGGAAACAGAGCATAGAGAGATGCGGGAGACCGAGAGAGAGCAGAAAAAGCAGGAGGAAGAGAAGATTAATAATGAGGGGGAGGATGAGGAGAAGAAAGAAGAATAAGGGGAAGAAGGAGAAATAGAAGAAGAGAAGAGGAGTTAAAAATACTATGCTGCTGGAAGACGGAGGAAGAGGCTGTGAACCAAGTAATGCAATTGGTTTCCAGAACCTGGAAAAGGCAAGGACACCAGTTCTCCCCTAGAACCTCTAGAAGGAGGAATGCAGCCCTGTTAATATCTTGATTTTAGAATGTCTGACTTTTAGAACTATAAGATAATACATTTTTGTTGTTTTAAGTCACTAAAATTGTGTTAATTTACTACAGTGGCAACAGGAAACAAATACACTGTGTCCTAGGTAAGACTTTCATAGTCTAAGTCAAGCATGTAAAAATGTGATTATCTATTACTGTTGAACCTATTTTGTTCAGTTTCAGAAACCTTAATATTGACAATTCAAGATACCGTTTATCAAATTGACGATTAAACATTCTTTTCAGGTAAAAACTCAGTAAAATCAAGGTTGTGCTCTTCCTTCTTATTTTATGGGGTAGAATCTAAGTACTAAAATGAAAAGAAGCGTATTTTTCCCATGATTATACTGTGCTCTCTGTGTGTGTCTGATGAGGGCAACCTAGCCTCTATTATATTTGGGCCATTGGTCTACTGAATTGCTTCCTAATATCCACAGTCCTAACAGACCTACATATTACACTCTTAACATGGAATTCACTGTCATCATTTCCTTGTTAAAATCACAAGATGTCTTCTAGCCCACTACACATCACTTAACCATTTGTAGTCTTCTTGAGGGCACAGATAACTTTGGCATAACTTCCCACCATTGGGGATTTTAAATTTGGGAGACTTTCCACTCTTCTATCTAGATGCGTCTGGCCACGATTTTTATAAAGCTTGCTAGCTTCTGGGTCTTTGTCATGGAAGTAAAGCACAGGCCTCTGCTCTCAACATGACCCAAATATTTATAAGATTCCTATCACATTCGCTTCCTAGAAATTAGTCTCAATTCTCTTCCCCTCCTCAGCCAATCTTAGTTTCATTTTGGATATAGAAGGAAGGGTCTTCTTTCATCATATGTTCTTTCCAAATCTCTTGTTTATGGGATAATCTTTAGGCTCTTACTTAGTTTTTTTAGTATGTCTTTAAACTTTTGAAAATCAAAACCTTTTCCTTTCCAGAAAATCTTGGCTTTTGTAATGCAAAGCTTTCTCTTGAGATAGTGGCTCTGCTAAGGGTTTCAGAGGTCTAATTCTAAAGTAAACTACAAGAATATGACTCTGTTTTATGTGTTGGGCCTTTGCCTGAGGTAATAAGTTTCAGCCTCAAGGTCTAATTTTAATGGGAAATGTTGAGGGGTAATGAGGGGTAAAAAGGGGATGAAAATCCATCCGTTAATACTTCAAGATATTATTCCTCTTCATTTCTCTCCCTAGTAAATCATTGCATTTAGATTCTTCAGTGCAGTTTCCCCCAACGGTTCCCCTCCACAAATTATGCAAGGCCTTTCCAAGGCTTACCTGAATCCTGGAGAATCTCTACCTTTGCTTATGGCATAATTCAGAAGGGAACAAAGTATTTGATTGGAAACTGTATATCCAGAATAATGGCTCCCATGTGTAAAGATTCAGAATTCATAGGGATAGTTATTACATTGAGCTCCAAGAATGAAGGTGAGAACTTTCAAGAAGAGAATGATAAGAGGAGATGATTTTTAAAGAGGTAGAGGTTCAGACATGAATTTGGGAGTTTCCGTACTCTGCCCCCAAATGCCATTGAACTAAATCTCAGGGATAGTAAAACATGATGGAGATCCCCACTTAAAAGTTAGAAAAATCAAAACAAGGAAGGACTTAGGTTTTACAACCTAGGTGGAGAGCAGTAAGATGGGAAGCCTGGTCAAGCAGTCTACTTCTTTTTCATCCAGTGTAGCAGTCTTATAGTAGAGTTATGTGGTGTGGCAGACCTGGGTAAGAAAAAGCTAGAGATAAGTCTCCACTATTCTTAATACTTGCTAACTCCCTACCACTAAGTTGTATGAACCCTCCAGGGAAACAGGAGACCATATGAAAATGTTCTGTGGCCCTTTGAATTTGGTGAGGAAGTTACTTGAGAGAAGGAAGAAGAAAACCAATCGTTTCTAAGACAACTTTAGCTAGGATAAGAGGATTGTGCATATAGTTTGGACAGTTTCTGGCATGGATTGGAATATATAATACCCCTTACCGGCTCACCAGCACAAGAAAGCTGAGTTGTAGCTAAATATCCATAAAACAAGTAACGTCCATTTGTTTCAGGATGATGCAGTAATGGCTTTTAATTTATTCATGTCTTCTGGTTTCTATACTCTTTGGTAGCATTATTCACATTGACTCCAGAATTGTACATGTGGCTTGATTTGGCTGATGAAGAAATATAAAACGTAATGGCAGGTAGAAACCTGGAGTGCTTACATATTGGAGTTTGACTTCCCTTGCCTTTATTGGGACTCTTGATCACTCTGTGATTAGCCTGTTGGATTATGAAAGACATGTGGTCTGGTTACTCTCTCATCCCAGCTGACAGCCAGCCAATCTTCAGACATGTGAGTGAGTTCCTTGACTGCCAGCTGACTGTAGGTGCGTAAATGAGTCCAGCTGAGTTCATCCCAAATTACATACCCACAAAGTTGTGAGCTAAATAAGTGGTTGTTATATTAAGCTAGTAAGGTTTGCTGCGGTTTGTTAAACAGCAAATGTTAACTGAGGTACTATTCAATGGAGTAGTGTGCAACACATGTGCCTACGATCAGATGGGATGGATTACATCTGGAACAGGGAGAAAGCAAGGCAAACACAATGCCATTTTCTTTAGCTGCCTCTCTGCCTCCTCAACATACCCAAATCATTGATTCTGGGGAAGGAGGGACTAAAGCAAAGGGGAAAAATCCATGATTCTGACTGAGGATTCAACTTGAACTGAGATATCATTAAACTGACCTGGACATAACTGGTTTAATTTTTTTGTGTTAGAATGGTGGCTCAGAGAAAGATCCTTTTAAAAAATTAGCATGTCTGAACCTGTGACCAGAGAAATCCATGCTTGTTATACCTGTATTTCAGTATTAATGCCCTAGACTACACCTAATGTATCTGAATGACTAAGCCTAGAGCCATACATCATACTCATGTGCAAATATGAAGGTCTGAGTCAGAATCAGTTTAAAGTAAATTTCCAAGGTATAGGGAAGGGGATACTTTGCTGTGAGTTTGAGGAACATGAGAAAATGTGGACATGTGGACACCTGTACTTGATTCTCATTGTTCCTTTGGCTTTGCTACAATGGAGAGCAAAATAGAAAGAAAAGATATTTTCTTCTTATGTCAAATTTATTACTACAAATATTTTAACACCTAATATTATATTGAGTACTTACTCATCACTATACTAAGCTCTTTATGCACATTGTTTCATTTAATCCTCATAACAACCTGTGAGGTAAAATGTTATTTCCCCCTTTACAGGTGAAGAAACTGAGAGTCAGAGATTAAATTACTTAGGTTCATGCAATGAATAAAATGACTGAAATCCAGAACTTTCTGATTCTAAAGAACTTGATTTCATTTTGGCAAAACATTGCTTTTAAATGCATGGTAGCATTTTAAAATTTATTGCTAGCAATAATTTTTCTTGCAAGATAAAGCAAGTATTGAGAAAGACTGGGAAGGTATAATTAAATGCTGAAGGACAAGTTACAATTTCATGTGGGGACCCAGGACACTAGGCAGAGCAAAGTTAAGAGAGGGCCCGCATTGTTGCTTTTGAATGGATAGTCTTGCCCCAGATGCTTCACATAGAATAAAGATTATGGCAATGATTCCTATTGAATTTGGCCTGGTGAAGAAAAAGCCAATTTTTTCCCTTTAAAATAAGAGTGATTTACGATGAATTTTCTCAATAATAGATTTCTTGTAAAGAAAATAAAGAAGATATACAATCAGAGAAAGCACAATTGGTCTGCAGGCCTCTCCCAATATCCCAGTAAGTATGAATTCCCAGCATTTAGTAATTGATATATTTGATAATATGTATCCTGATCATGGTTTTCGGGATATGATCGCTAATTGAAAAAAAGTAAATATTTTCAAGCAAAAAGGTTTCTCATCTGAAACACATTCCTATGTGTCACAGTCATCACATTTCTCAATGACCACTCTCAGGTTCCAGCAGAAGCCTTGGAAGACAGAAGGTTGATTTCCATCCATTCTATCTTAAGGTATCATCAGCACAGCACCAAGCTTTGGCACAGCCATCAGACTTAAAGCTACTCTGTCATTATTGCAGTCTGTGCTTGAGGTCAACATGACTTTGCCTTGCAGCACTGACCACTTTGGCTGTTAGGTCCCTGGAGCTCCAACTACCCCAACTGCTGCTAGATTTGCATCCATCCTTGGATCCAATTAAAACAAAGTCACTCAGTGGATTGGCTACACTTGATCCCACGTTTTTCCCACCAAAGCAAAAATGTGTTCATTAGGAAACATGTTGCCTGGAGACAAGAGAAAATGATTAAGTGGAATTTATTATATGAAAGAAATCTCTAAATTAAAAAGAGATCATACAGGTGGAAGCACCTAGCTAGCAGGTACTTACCAAACATTTGTTTCCCTCCCTTTTCAATTCCATTTTCAAATGAATAAGTATGATGTGATAAAAGTAGGGATCCATTTTTTTTTTTTTTTTTTTGTTTTCTTTACATTCTATATCATTCTTTTGTCAAATACAATGTAACTGAATTAGTAAAAAATGGACAAGCAATCATTGTTTTTTTTTTTTTTTTTGCGTGTGACAAATTGAGCTGTTTTGAAGATTATCAGTCAACAATTCATTTAGTTACTAAACTTTTTTCAATTAAATTTTCTCCATAATTTTTTGAAATGTGTGCCCTTTGGTTAGGCTAGAGGTTAGCAACATTAACAAAAATCATTTTGAATATCTGTTTTCAAGTACATTCCATTTTCTTCTTTTAATACCAGACAAATGCATGATTCTCCATGAGACACTGCATCCTTTTAGAACATACTTTCTGAAATCTGGGATTTCATTTTAACACCAAATAACTAAGTTGTTAGTTCCTTGTTGCTAAGGAAACCATTGTATATAAATCACCAGTAAACACAATAGATGGTTAGTTAGATTAGTGCTTTTCAGGGGCAAGTGCCTCTCTCATTTGAGATTAGAAAATTACTACCTTTTGATTGGAAGAACAGGTAATGTGGGCTTAGGTGACTGCTGTAGAGAAACACACCTGCAGAACTCTATCATCTTTTTTCTTCTGTTTTAGACATGGATAAATAGGCCGGGGACCTAAGGGTAGCTTTTAGAAAGAATTGGCAGCCAAGTGACACTGTCTTTCTCTTTCCCTATCCCATTTCTAACAGTGAGAGGCAGAGATCCTTTTTTCACATCAATCCCTTTATTTCTTTTCCACCTTTATTACCATGATCAAGCCCTCCTCACCCTGGATCAAGACTTTAACAGTAACTTCCAATTTGGTCTCTCTACGTCCAGACTCTTCTTCCTGTATTTCATTATTCACATGTGTCAGATTAATTTCTCAGCCAGACTGCCTGTGTTCAAATTCTAGCTCTGCCTCTTGTAAGTTGTGTGACATTTGGGCAAGTTACTTAACCTTTCTGTGTCCCAGTTTCTTTCTGTGTAAAATGGAGATAATATCTATCTCATAAGGTTGTGATAAATAAATAAGTCAATCCATGTAAATCACTTATTTCAGTGTCTGTCACATAATAAGTTCTCAATAAAAGTTAGCACTCACTATTTTTTTTATTTTTGTGGGTACATGGGTGTATATATTTATGGGTTACATGTGATGTTTTGATACATGCATGCAATGTGTGATAATCACATCATGAAAGATGGGGTATGCATCCCCTCAAGCATTTATCCTTTATATTACAAATAATCTGGTTATACTCTTTTAGTTATTTAAAATGTATAATTAAATTATTATTGACTATAGTCACCCTGTTGTGCTATCAAATACTAAGTCTTATTTATTCTTTCTATTTTTTGTTCCACCCTCCCTCTACATTTCCCAGCCTCTGGTGACCATCCTATCTCCATGGGTTTAATTATCTTGAATTTTAAATTCCACAAATAAGTGAGACATGTAATGTTTGTCTTTAGGTGCCTAGATAATTTCTCTTAGTATAATGACCTCCATTTCCATCCATGTTTGCAAATGACTGCATCTCATTCTTTTTTTATGGCTGAATAGTACTCTATTGTGTATTTGTACCAGTGTCTTTATCCATTCATCTGTTGATGGGCACTTAGGTTGCTTCCAAATCTTGACTATTGTGAACAGTGCTGCAACAAACATAGGAGTGCAGGTATCTTTTTGATATAATTATTTCCTTTCTTATGGGTATATGCCCAATGGTGGAATTGCTGGATTATATGGTAGCTCAATTTTCAGTATTTTGAGGAATCTTCAAACTGTTCTCCATGGTGGTTGTACTAATTTACGTTCTCACCAACAGTGTACAAGTTTTCCCTCTTCTCCACATCCTCTCCAGTATTTGTTATCGCCTGCCTTTTGGATAACAGCCATGTTATCCGGGGTGAGACGGTAACTCATTGTGGTTTTGATTTGCATTTCTCTGATGATCAGTGATATTGAGCACTTTTTCATATGCCTTTTCACCATTGTATGTCTTCATTTGAGAAGTGTCTTCAAATCTTTCATCTACTTTTTAATTGGGTTATTAGTTTTTTCCTATAGAGTTGTTTGAACTCCTTATATGTTCTGGTTATTAATCCTTTGTGAGACGGGTAGTTTGCAGATATTTTCTCCCACTCTGTGGGTTGTCTCGTCTATGGTGGTTGTTTTTTTCCTGCGCAGAAGCTTTTTAACTAGTCGTGGTACCATTTGTCCATTTCTGCTTTGGTTGCCTGTGCTTGTGGGGTATTACTTAATAAATATTAGCCCAGACCAATGTCCTGGAGATTCCCCCAATGTTTTCTTATAGTAGTTTCATAATTTGAGGTCTTAGATTTATCTTTGATCCATTTTGTTTTGATTTTTGTATCTAAAGAGAGATAGGGGTCTTGTTTGATTTTTCTGCAGATAGATATCAACTTTTCCCAACACCATTTATTGAAGAGACTGTCTTCTCCCCAGAGTATGTTTTAGGCACTTTTGTGAAACATGAGTTCATTGTAGGTGTGTGGATTTGTTTCTGGGGTCTCTATTCTGTTCTATTGGTCTATAAGCCTATTTTTATGCCAGTGCCATGCTGTTTTGGTTACTAGCTCTGTAGTATAAATTGAAGTTAGTTAATGTGATTCCTTCTGTTTTGTTCTTTTTATTTAGGATATTTTTTGGCTATTCTGGGTCTTTTGTGGTTCCATATAAATTTTAAGATTGTTTTTCATATTTCTGTGAAGGATTTCATTAGTATTTTGTTAGGGATTGCAGATAATCTGTAGATTGCTTTGGGTAGTATGGATATTTTAATAATACTGATTCTTCCAGTCCATGAACTTGGAATGTTTTTCCATTTTTCTGTGTCCTCCTCCGTCTCTTGCATCAATGTTTGATAGTTTTCCTTGCATAAATCACTTCTTTGGTTAATTGCTAGGTATTTTATTTTGTAGGTATTGTAAATGAGATTACTATTTTTATTTCTTTTTCACAGTGTTTATTGTTGGCATATAGAAATGCTACTGATTTTTTTCTTTCCTTTTTTTTTTTATTATACTTTAAGTTCTGGGGTACATGTGCAGATCTGGCAAGATTGTTACATAGGTATACACATGTCATGGTGGTTTGCTGCCTCCATTTCCCCCGTCACCTACATTAGGTGTTTCTCCTAATGTTATCCCTCCCCAATCCTCCAACCCCTGCTATCCCTCCCCTAGCTCCCCACCCCCAACAGACCCCAGTGTGTGGTGTTCCCCTCCCTGTGTCCATGTGTTCTCATTGTTCAACACCCATTTATGAGTACAAATATACAATGTTTGGTTTTCTGTTCTTGTGTCAATTTGCTGAGAATGATGGTTTCTAGCTTCATCCGCGTTCCTGCAAAGGACATGAACTCATTCTTTTTTATGGCTGCATGGTATTCCATGGTGTATATGCGCCACATTTTCTTTATCCAGTCTATCATTGATGGGTATTTGGGTTGGTTCCAAGTCTTTGCTATTGTAAACAGTGACACAATAAACATACGTATGTATGTATCTTTATAATAGGACAATTTATAATCCTTTGGGTATATACCTAGTAATGGGATTGCTGGGTCAAGTGGTATTTCTATTTCTAGATCCTTGAGGAATTGCCACACTGTCTTCCACAATGGTTGAACTCATTTATACTCCCACCAACAGTGTAAAAGCATTCCTATTTCTCCATATCCTCTCCAATGCTGCTAATTTTTGTATGTTGATTTAGTATCCTGCAATCTTACTGAATTTATCAGTTCTAATAGTTTATTGGTAGAGTCACTAGGTTTTTCCAAATATAAGATTATATCATTAGCAAATAAGGATAATTTGACTTCTTCCTTTCCAATTTGGATGCCCTTTATATTTTTCTCTTGTTTGATTGCTCTAGCTAGGTCTTCTAGTACTGCATTGGAAAACAGTGGTGACAGTGAGCATTGTTGTCATGTTCCAGATCTTAGAGCAAAGGCTTTCAATTTTTCCCCATTCAGGATCATGCTATCTGTGGGTTTGTCATATATGGCTTTTATTATGTTGAGGTATGTTCCTTCTATATTCAGTTGTTAGAGGGTTTTTATCATGAAGCAATATTGAATTTTATTAAATGCTTTTTCAGCATCAATTGAAATAATCATACGATTGTTGTCCTTCATTGTGTTGATGTGATGTATCACACTGATTGATTTGCATATGTTGAACTGATCTTGCATCCCAGGGATAAATCCCAGTTGGTCATGATGAATGTTCTTTGCGATGTATTGTTGAATTGTGTTTTCTAGTGTTTTGTTGAGGATTTTTGCATTGATATTTATCAGAGATTTTGGTCTGTAGTGTTCTTTTTTGATGTGTCTTTGGTTTTTGTATCAGGGTAATACTGACCTCATAGAATGAATTTGAAAGTATTCCCTTCGCTTGTATATTTTTGGAATAGTTTGAGTAGGATTGGCATTAGTGTTTTAAATGTGAAGCCATCAGGTCTTGGACTTTTGTTAACTGGGAGGCTTTTTTATTATACCTTCAATCTCATTACTTGTTGTTGGTCTGTTGAGGTTTGGGTTTGTCATAGTAGAATCTCGGTAGGTTGTATGTGTCCAGGAATTTGTCAATTTCTTCTATATTTTCTAATTGATTGATATATAGTTGTTCACAGTAGCCACTAATGATCCTGTGACTTTTTGAGGTAACAGTTGTAATGTCTCCTTTTTCTTCTATGATTTTACTTATTTGAATCTTATGTCTTTTTTCTTAGTCTGGCTAAAGGTTTATCAATTTTGTTTAGCTTTTCAAAAAATCAACTTTTTTGACAAATGGGATCTAATTAAACTAAAGAGCTTCTGCACAGCAAAATAAACCATTATCAGAGTGAACAGGCAGCCTACAGAATGGGAGAACATTTTTGCAATCTATCCATCTGACAAAGAACTAATAACCAGAATCTGCAAGGAAATTAAACAAATGTAAAAGCAAAAACCAACAACCCCATCAAAAAGTGGATGAAGGAGATGAAGACACTTCTCAAAAGAAGACATTTATGTGGCAACAAACATATGAAAAAAAGCTCATCATCACTGGTCATTAGAGAAGTGCAAATCAAAACGACAATGAGATACCATCTCACGCCAGTTAGAATGGCAATCACTAAAAAGTCAGGAAACAACAGATGCTGGGGGGGATGTGAAGAGATAATAATGCTTTTACACTGTTGGTGGGAGTATAAATTAGTTTAACCATTGTGGAAGACAGTGTGACAATTCCACAAGGATCTAGAACCAGAAATACGATTTGACCCAGTAATCCCATTACTGGGTATATACCCAAAGGATTATAAATCATTCTACTATAAAGACACATGCACACATAAGTTTACTGCAGCACTATTCACAATCGCAAAGACTTGGAACGAACCCAAATGCCATTCAATGGTAGACTGGATAAAGAAAATGTGACACAGCTACACCATGGAATACTATGCAGTCATATAAAGGGATAAGTACATGTCTTTTGCAGGGACATGGATGAAGCTGAAAACCATCATTCTCAGCAAACTAACACAGGAACAGAAAACCAAACACCGCATGTTCTCACTCATAAGTGGGAACTGAACAATGAGAACACATAAACACAGGGAGGGGAATATCATACCTTGGGCCTGTCATGGGGTGGTTGATAGGGGAGGGATAGCATTAGGAGAAATACCTAATGTAGATGATGGGTTGATGAGTGCAGCAAACCACCATGGCACAAGTATACCTATGTAACAAACCAGCATGTTCTGCACATGTATCTCTGAACTTAAAGTATAATAATAAAAAGAAATATAACTAAAAAAAATCAACTTTTTGTTTTGTTGATCTTTTGCATTATTTTCTTCATTTCAGTATTATTTATTTCTGCTCTGATTTTTATTTCTTCTAATTTTGGGTTTGGTCTGCTCTTGCTCCTTTTCTAGCTCTTTAAGATGCATTGTTAGGTTGTTCATTTGAAGTTTTTCTTTTTTGACATAGGCACTTATAGCTATAAACTTAAATGTTAGTACTGCTTATACTGTATGCAGTAGCTTTTGGTATGTAGTCTTTCCATTATCATTTGCTTCATGAATTTTTCAATTCCCTGATTTCTTCATTGACACACTGGTCATTCAGCAGCATATTGTTTGATTTTTATGTATTTGTATAGTTTCCAAAATACCTCTTATTATTGATTTCTCGTTTTATTCTATTGTGGTAAGAGAAGATACTTGTTATAATTTCAATTTTTTCAAATGTTTTAAAAATTGTTTTGTGGCATAAAATATGGTTTACCCTCGAGAATAATTCATGTGCTGAGTAAAAAAATATGTATTCTGCAGCCATTTGATGTAATGTTCTGTAAATATATATTAGGTCCATTTGGTCTATAGTGCAGATTAAGTCTGATGTTTCTTTTTTGATTTTTACTTTGGAAGATCTGTCCAATGATGTAAGTTGGGTGTTGAAGTCTCCATCTATTATTGTATTGGGGTCTATCCCTCTCTTTAGCTCTAATAATATTTGCTGTTTATATCTGAGTGCTCCAGTGTTGGGCGCATATATATTTAAAATTGTTATATTCTCTTGCTGTATTGGCTCCTTTATCATTATATAGCGAATTTCTTTGTCTCTTCTTACAGTTTTTGTCTCAAAATATTTTTTTTCTAAGTATAAATACCCCTGCTCTTTTTTGGTTTCCATTAGCATGGAATAGCTTTTTCCATCCCTTTATTTTTAGCCTATGTATACATCTTTATATGTGAAGTGTAGTTCTTGTAGGCAACAGGTTCTTGGGTCTTGTTGTCGTCGTTTTTTAATCCACTCAGCCACTCTATATCTTTTGATTGGTAGTTTAGTCCATTTACATTCAATGCTGTTATTTATGAATAAGGACTTACTTACTTACATTTTGTTATTTGGTATCTGGTTGTTTTGTTGTTTTCTCTTCCTTCTTTCTTTCCTTCCTGTCTTTTAGTGAAGGTTATTTTCTCTGGTGATATGATTTAAGTTCTTTTTTTTTTTTAATGTATCCATTATATGCCTTTTTTGTTTGAGGTTGCCAGAAGGCTTGCAAATACTGTCTTATAATCCACTGTTTTAATGTGATAACAACTTAAAATATTTTGTATAGAGAAACACACAAAAGAAAATTAGTAAAAACTCTACACTTCAACTTTGTCCCCCTACTCTTAACCTTTTTGTTGTTTCTATTTATACCTTGTTGCATTGACTATGTCTTGAAAAGTTGTTGTAGTTATTATTTTGATTGGTTCATGTTTAGTCTTTCTAGTTAGGATAAGAATAGATTATATACCACCATTACAGTGTTATAACATTCTGTGTTTTTCTTTATACTTACTATTACCAGTGAGTTTTGCACTTTCAGATGTTTTCTTATTGCTCATTAACATCCTTTTCTTCTTGATGGAACTACTTCNTCCTATTGCCAGTGTGTTTTCTACCTTCAGATGATGTCATATTGTTCAGTAATGATCTTTTCTCTCTGATTGAAGTATTTTATTTAGCATTTCTTATAGGAGAGGTCTGGTGTTGATGAAATCCCTCAGCTTCAATTTGCATAGGAAATCTTTATTTCTCCTTTGTTTTAAGGATATTTTTTGCCAAATATACTATTCTAGCATTAGAGTGTTTTTCCTTCAGCACTTAACATATGTCATGCCACTCTCTTCTGGCCTGTAAGGTTTCCACTGAAAAGTCTGCTGCCAGATATATTGGAGCTCCATTGTATGTTATTTGTTTCTTTTGTCTTTCTGCTTTTAGGGTCCTTTCTTTATCCTTAATCTTTGGGAGCTTAATTATTAAAAGCCTTGAGGTAGTCTTCTTTGGGCTAAATCTGCATGGTGTTCTTTAACCTTCTTGTACTTGGATATTGATATTTCTCTCTAGGTTTAGGGAGTTGGCTGTTATTATACCTTTGAATAAAGTTTCTACCCTTTGTTTCTTTTTCTACTTCTTTAAGGCTAATAACTCAGATTTGCCCCTTTGAGGCTGTTTCATAGATCCTATAGGCATGCTTTATTGTTTTTTACTCTTTTTTATTTTGACGCAGGTAAACATGTGTCATGGGGTTTATTGTACAGATTATTTCACCACCAAGATACTAAAGCTTTTGTGCTCCTCTCTCCCCTCCCACCGTCCATGTGCAAGTAGGCATGAATGTCTTTTGTTCCCTTCTTTGTGTTCATGAGTTCTCATCCTTTAGCTAAAACTTATAAGTGAGAACATGTGGTATTTGGTTTTCTTTTCTGATATTAGTTTGATAAGGATAATAGACTCCATCTCCATCCATGTTCCCACAAAAGACATGGCCTTGTTCTTTTTTATGGCTGCATAGTATTCCATAATTATATATATATATACACACCACATTTTCTTTATCCAGGCTGTCATTGATAGGCATTTAGGTTGATTCTATGTCTTTGCTTTTGTGAATAGTGCTGCGGTGAACATACACATCCATGTGTCTTTATGGTAGAATGATTTATATTCCTCTGAATATATACCCAGTAAGGGGATTGTTGGGTCAAATGGCAGTTCTGTTTTTAGCTCTTTGAGGAATTGCCGTACTGCTTTGCACAATGGTTGAACTAATTTATACTCCCACCAACAGTGTATAAGTGTTCCCTTTTCTCTGCAACCTCACTAGTATCTATTATTTTTTGACTTTTTAATAATAGCCATGCTGATTGGTGTGAGTTGGTATCTCATTGTGGTTTCGATTTACATTTCTATAATCAGTGATGTCGAGCTTTAAAAAAAATTGTTGGTTGCATATATGTCTTACTTTGAAAAGTGTCTGTTTATGACCGTTGCCCACTTTTTAATAGGTTTTTTTTTTTGTTTTTCTTTTGTAAATTGTTTAAGTTCCTTATAGATGCTTGATACAAAATCTTCATCAGATGCATAGCTTGGAAATATTTTGTCCCATTCTGTAGGTTGTCTGTTTACTCTGTTGATAGTTTCTTTTGCCGTGCAGAAGCTCTTAAGTTTTGTTAGATCCCATTTGTCGGTCAATTTTTGGTTTTGTTGTGATTGCTTTTGGCCTCTTTGTCATGAAAGCTTTTCCTATTCCTGTGTACAGGATGGTATTGCTTAGGTTGCTTTCCAGGGTTTTTATAGTTTTGGGTCTTTAATCATTTAAGTCTTTAATTCATCTTGAGTTGATTTTTGTATGTGGTATAAAGAAGGGGTTCAGTTTCAATCCCCTGCATATGGCTAGCCAGTTATCCTAGTACCATTTATTGGAAAGGAAGTCTTTTCCCCATTGCTTGTTTTTGTCAGCTTTGTTGAGGATTAGATGGTTGTAGGTGTGTGGCCTTATTTGTGGATGCTCTATTGAGTTTCATTGGCCTATGTGCCTAAAAAAGCGATTTTAGATTCTCTGTCTGAAAGGTCAGATATCTCTCTTTATCTAGGATTGGTCCCTGGTATCTTTATTTAGCTCATTTGGTGAGGTCATGTTTTCCTGATTGGTGTTGGTGTTTGTAGATGTTTTTTTGGTTTCTGAGTATTGAAGAGTTAGGTATTTAAGTATAAGCTTGTTTGCACCTGTCTTTTTGGGAAGGCTTTTCAGATATTTGAAAGGACTTGTGTGTCATGGTCTAAGTTGTATCTGCTTTAGGGGGCACCCCAAGCCCAGTAATGCTGTGGTTCTTACAGATTTATAGAGGTATTGCCTTGATGGTCTTGGACAATATCTGAAAGAATTCTCTGGATCATCAGGCAGAGACTCTTGTTCTCTTCCCTTACTTTCTCCAATAAAAATGGGGTCTCTTTCTTTCTGTACTGAGCCCCCTGGAGGTGAGGGTGGAATGATTCAAGCACCTCTGTGGCTACCACCACTACGACTGTTGCATCAGACCTGAACCAGCATAGAACTGGATTTCACCTAGGGCTTGCCTTAACCACTTCTTGGCTATGGCTTATATTTGGTCAAGGTCTTGGGGTTCTATAATTAGTAGGTGGCCAAGCTGTTCAGGACCATGTCCTTCCCTTTAGGGTGGTGAGTTACTCTATACCCTTGGCATGTGCAGAGGTGCCATCTAGAAGACAGGAACTAGAATAAAAAACCTTTGAGGTCTACTTCGTGTTCTATTTTCTTGTGGCTGAACTGGCACTCAAACCATAAGATGCAGTTCTTCCTATTTTTCCCTCCCCCTTCCAAAGGCAGAGGAGCCTTACCCAATGGCCACTGTCACCACAGGCCCACTGAGAGTTCTGTCAGACTACCACCAATCTTCCCTTAAGACTCAAGGGCTCTTTAGTAGCTTGTGAATGCTGTCTGGCCTGGGACTCACTTTTCAGGGCATAGGCTCCCCTCTGCCCCAGAACAGGTCTAGAAATTCTGTCAAAAAGCCAAGTCCTGGAATGAGGTAATTCAAGGACCTGCTTGGTGCTCTGTCACCCTGTGACTGAGATGGTACCTAAGGTGCAAGACAAAGTCCCCTTTATTCTTCCTTCTGCTTTTCTCAAGTGGAAGGAATTTCACCCTATAGCCTCCATAGCTGGGAATATGCTGAGTTTCATCTGTAGCCATCAAGTCTCAGAGGCTCACCAAAGGCCTTCAATGTAGTACCTGGGTATTGCTGCTGGTTATTTGGGGTCCAAGGGCTCTCCAGTTAGTAGGTGATGAATCTTGCCAGTACTGAGTCTTTTCCTTCAAGACAGCAGGTTCCCTTCTGGTCCAAAGCATGTATAGAAATGTCATCTGGAAGCTAGGGTCTGGAAAATGGGTATTGTGACTCTGCCTATCCTGCTGTGGCTGAGCTGGTTTCCATGATGCAAGACTCTTCAAGTTGAGGGAAGGGATCTCTTTTTGAGCTGTGGGCTGTACAGCCTAGGGTTAGGAAAAAGATGATGCCAGCACTTCCTTACCTGCTTTGGCTGTTGTCTCAGTAGGTCACGTGTCCACTCAGTCCACTGGCTCTGGTACCACTTCAGCCCTAGGACTTGCCTAAAAGTTACAGTCTTTATGACCTACTCCGCCTTTCAAGTTTACTTAGAGACCCAGAGAACTTTGGCCCTCAGTGGTGAAGTTTGTAAGAAGTTATGTTTGGACCATTGGGATTGCTGATTCTCCTCTGGCTAGGTTGGTTTAAATGTTCCCACCATGGGTGAGTATCAGTTGAGTGTGGTCTGGTTTTACTTTGTGCTGTAACGGGACAGCATTGAGTTCAGTGCCTCACATTTTGCTGGCTCTCCCTCTCCCAGCACACAGTGATGCTCTCACCACTATTCCCTGGCTGCTGGGAGTTGCAGGGGAGGCGTGGTATTGGTGGTTCATGACTATTTTTCCTACTTCTTCAGTCCTGTAGATTTTTAAATACGGAATTTGGACTTATGCTGATTAACAGTAGTCTTCTTCATATCATTCAAAATAGTGAGGTAAGATTGTGTCAGTCCAACCTCATATGATGGCCTTCCTTGTTACCAAGAGAGGTCCTGTTAGGGCTTTATTTGGCACCCAACTTTCTAGTATCTTGACAGCTATGGCACTCAGATGAGACCTCGTGTCACATGAATTGTATCAAGACTACAGATTTATCTGCAAAGTCATGCTCTAAAGTCCAAAAGGTTAATATTATGCCTCGGAATAAGTTCTGTTTTGTGTCTTTAATAAGCAGTCATCAAAATCCTATCCATTTCTCTTGTGCTGGCCATTGCAATGGACCTCCTCTGCAGTGGCATGAGGGCACACTGGAAATGTGAGTGCCTGGCTGTCTAGAGTAATAAAGGTGATGACCTCAGCCAGCTCCTCAGCTCCTGTCAGAAAATCACAATTTGCTTTTCTGTGAATTAGACCCTGGAGGAACCAACTAGCTGTCTTAGTAATGACTTGATGAACATAGGTATTTCTAAGCTAATGTCTTGCCCTTTCTATTCCCTGTCCCTTAGATGTATTAGTGTCCATGAGTTTTGGTGAGTTTGTCTGAAAATGTCTGGAATAGATATTCTGAGATGGTGAAGGCTTTTGTGCAATATTTGAAAAAAATGGGAGAGATGTGCTATTATCACTCCCAGGAAGACAGACCAGATATTTTCTGAGCACTAAAATAAGAATATATTTGTCACGGAATGGCTTTACTCTAAGCTCAGGGCCCTTCCTTTACTATCCTTTAAATGCTAATTAGCTTCACTGAATGCCTCTGGAAAAGTGTCCCACAAATCAGGAAACATTAAATTATCACTTGCTCTGCATTAACTGAAGGCATCAGAAGCCAGCAGAATCTCTGGAGTAGAAGAAGGAACCATGTTGCAGGTCTGGTTTATAGCCTCTCATAGCAGTTTTGGTGCCAACACACTGGGCTTCTGTTTCCTCTACCATGATATTTCATCAATTGCCGTGGTGGAATCAGAACAAAAAACCACTGAAGGCTAAAAGAAGTAGTTTGTTTTGTCAAAAAGTAGAGATTGGAAGGGAGGGACAGAGGCAACAGATACTGAATACCTTCTCTTTGCCAGGTATCCTGTTAGGTGCTTTATGTAATGTGACACAAAACTCTGTGAGATAGGTACCAACCAATTGCTCAGGGTGGAGAAACTGAGGCATATGGTGTTAAATGATTTGTTCAAGAGATCAAAAAGCATATTTTTTCTACTCAAGAGCTGACATTCTGAACTACAAAGATAATATTTTCATGTTACTGTTAGGTCTTAAATGCTCATTCACCCAATTTGATGTCAGATTAGCTGGCATTTACCTTGGATAGGCCTGAGTTAATTGTACACAGGACAAGGGAATTTTAAAGGGTGGTTAAAGAAGGGAAATATAGTCCAGAGCAAGGATCTCAACCTGATCTATCTAACTGATATACAAAAGCATCAAGACAATTTCAATAAGGGACTTCTGCTGGAGTAACAGTATTAACTTTGATGGATAGCTCACTCTCTTTGGGTAGATTTTGAAATTTTACTTGGTAATGTCTCCAAGCGGGTAGTCAGTATCACTCACTATTTGTACATAAAAACTTTCTCTCCTGACAGTATCAGTTACGTCTTAGTATTTAGTGCTGACAAGGTTCTTACATGCAAAGATGTTACGTAGTTGCAGCACTTAGATTCACTATTTATTTTATTTTAGTTTAGTTTAGTTTACCGTCTTCACAAACACAATTGTGAGGCATGTAGGACTAAGTGGTTAGGAATTGGATACTCCAAGTGGATAGTGACTATATTCAGTAGAGTCAACTTTTTGGCTAAACCCAAGGACAAATCTTTGTGTGTCCTTACTGACATTGTCTACATAGTCTGCTGATTTAAGCTTTTTGTTGACACGAAGAAAATCATTATTTATTCTAGCTCAGCAGGAATACAAACAGCTCTCTCCCCTTTCCCATATCCACTCCTCTTTTTGTCTTCAGGCCGATGTTCTTATTAAACATTATAAAACCTAAAATGAAGCTTATATCTGTTGGCCATAGAATCTTAGCGTTTTTAGAATCTTTAGAAATAATTGGCTAACATCATCATTTATACATAGATTAAAAACTCAAATCTAGAAAAATGATTTGACCTGTCAAAAGTTTTTCAGCTAGTTATTTAGTTAATGATGAAATAAAAAATCCTCTGATCTTGAATTCAATGCTCATGTTCTATGAGAGTCCTAATTTTCTTTTCTTTTTTCTTTTTAAATCCAGGAGTCATACTAGAAGCCCTTTTTCTCCCACCTTTAGTATTATTAACATTATTATTTACAAAATACATTCAACTTTGAAAAATTAGCTTGAATCTTTCATGATCTTTGTTTTCCAGTGTAACTTTCCTGACACTGGGAATTCATTCTTCAGTTGGAGAGACAGGATGGGGTGTGGAGCAGGGGAGAGGTGCAGAGAGAAAGAGCACATAGTTTTAATAGCTTCTCTTTTGCAGCAAACCACATTTCACTCACAAACAGTTTCTGCAGTCGCCATTCCTCTACGTCTAGCTTAAATGTCAGTGGCAGCTCAAAGTCTCACAATTTTCGAATCCCTTAGGAATAAATTTCCTAAGTGGCAGCATAGGTGATTGAAACACAAATTCCCTTTCATGATCAACATCTCAAATTACAAATAATGCATGAGACTTAAATATTCCCTCTGTCTCAGTCCTTGCATTTTTATTTTCTGAAAATGCTGGCAAAGGTTTTCCAAAATTTCTTTGCTTAAATATTCATGGTGGGTCTGTGGGGCTGAAGGACACATTTATAAGACAGAGGTCTCTCTAACATAAACAGAAGGTTTTGGGCCCAGCTGGTGTTTGACAGTGGGGATATTTATCTTCAGTTAGCCTTTTGTTAAGGGACTTTCTTCCTTCACAAAAGTCCCCTTTTAGTACTCACTAATAGAATTCATTAACTCTTTTGGATCTGGACCACTGTGCATTATAAACTGATATCCTAAGAGATACCAATTTATAGGGACATATCAAACATCGAAATCAGGTAGAATATAGTTTATTTGGCAAAATGGGACATAAGTCTGGTCTGAAAGTGAAAATCCTGAAACGACCATTTAGAAATAAATCAATTTATTTCTTTTAAGGGGAATGTTAATAACAGTACACATGAAAATGTGTATACAAATATGTATGAAAATATGAACAACATTTTTTGACATTACCTAATTGTGTCTTAGAAACAAAGGGCTCTTAATATACTAGCAGTTAGGTCTGGGTGTACCCAAGCATTTTGGGGAAAAATGAATTTCTCAAACCCTTAAGCTAAGAAAAACTTGACATGTATTGAGTGTTGCTTCAGGCCAAACACTGTGTTAGGTGCTTTACATACACACTTTAATTGAATTATCTGATTAACTTGGGGAGGTAGGTACTATTGTCCCTACTTTATATAACAGGAAAATAAGTGTGTCAATTGTTGGCCTATTTGCCCTCAGATTAATTCCTTGCCTTTCTCCTGCTTTACTTTGTAGCACAGGAATGCTAACCCCTATAGATTGTATTTCTCAGGCTCTCCAGAGATAACTCGCTTGTGGCTATGTTCAGCCAAAGGGAGACACAGATAAGAGATTGGAGGGTGGGAGGTGGGAAGAGGCAAGAGTATTTCTTACTGCTTCCTCATCCTCCAGCCTGGGGCAACACCTTCAGCAGTGACTGCGTTTCCTCTGTGGCTCCAGCTCCCACCAGACAGACTTGCTGTAGTTCTAGCTTCTTCTAGGTGACTCTGGCCTCAGGGCTTTGGTAACACCACGTTCTCTGTTTTTTCAGTTCTAGGAGTAGGAGTGGGCTGCTGCTGTTGCTAATCTCTAGGTTATCCCCCTTTCCTCTGTTTGGCTTCTCAGCTCCTCTTAAGTATCTTCTATTTCAAGGACTCTGTCTAAAACGGTTTCTGATTTCTTGGTTGAGCCATGACATAAACGGAGGTTTTACCCCAAATCACATATTTAAGAGGTGATTAAAGCCCAAAAGTACATTCTCTCGTTTTGGTTTGAAAATAAAAAAAAATTATGATCTTTCTCTTCTCTGTCTCTCTCTTTCTCTGTCTCTTTAAAACTTTAAAAATATTTGCAGGAAGGAAAAGAGTTTTAAAATATTTTCTCATCAAAATCGTATTTCCAATTCTTCACTGGTCTCCATCCCTAGATACTAGTATCCACATTGACAAGAGTTTGCTTGCCTGTCTTCCAGCTAGCCATTGATGTTACACTGTACATTAAGATTTTCAAACAACCTTTGATTATAGAGCCTGTTCTTTGCTTGCTAAATGGGAACATGCCTATCTTTTAGTTTCTTAATTTCTCAGTGCCATTCCATTCTGCCCTTAGTCAGACCAGTTCTTTTTTACTATTCATCAAATTTTATTTCTTCTGGTTATATCAAATCCAGTGCAGTAGATTTTTCTGAGACCTGGACCTCTGCAGAGGTCAGTCAGTTTAAATCTGAGCTTCCTTCAAGTAGTGAAATGGATGGTATAAATGAGAGAAGGATGGATGCAGGGAGAGAGAAAAAGAAAGGACTGAGAAAAAAGAGAAAGGAGCAAGATGAGAAAAGGCAGTGAGTAGCCAGAGAGAGAGAGAGAGAGAGAGAGAGAGAGAGAGAAAGAGAGACAGAGAAATCATTTTAATAGATTACGGCAAATGTTCTGTTGAGTTTTTCAGGACACATTTCAGAATGTAGCCACCTCTAATGACAGACATGAAGGTAATAATAGTCAATATTCCATAATTATCAAATGATCTCGTTTTTCCTCATGCAACAAGACATTTTTGTAAACAGAGATACCACTTTGATTATATGATATATCTTGCTTTAAAACAATTATTTACGTTATTGAAGAGCAAATCAACAGAAAGCCAATTAGGACTTTATCCTGGAAATATAGTTGAGATTAGCTTTATTTATTCATCTATAATTAGAAAGTACTTTATTTTGAGGTTGACAGTTGTGGGTACAGCAATTTTCTGAAGTTTTATAAGATACCTACTTAGCTGGACTCTGCTAGTCTTATGCTGGAGAGTGTCATTCTCTCCAGCTGATACATGACGTGGCAGAAGCTTGGTTTAAAATATAACTTAAACTCTCTTTCCGCTGGTTTGGAGATTTATTATTGGCTTTCCCTATAAACTCGCAGCAGATGACTTGACTGAAATAGCATTTTTAGTGATAGCCTAGTAGAGGGAGTCCTCAAGCCTGAGGAGGGGGCTTTGGGAAGCTTATAAACCTCCTTTTCTTCCACTGGCACCTGGACTACACCCAGCTAGACAGGGAAGTTGATGACCTTTTTCTCAAATGCCTCACCACTTTCAGCATTTCTTTTTTCCTTCCTTTCTACCTTCTTTATCCACCTTTCCCAACACACACACACACACACACACACACACACACACACACACACACTCTCTCTCTCTCTCTCTCTCTCTCTCTCTCTCTCTCTCTTCAGGGTATGGTACCCAGGAAGTAAATAAGCCTTTTTCTTTTTGCCCATTATAATGTTGGGGCCCTGAGACTTTTTGTTTAGGAATGACTCCCCGATACAATCTAATTTAATATCTAAAATTTTTGAAACAATGCCTGCAGGTGTTCTAATGCCATAGCTTTCTCAAACATTTTTGCATTTGATAGTGGTTTCTGGTTCATAAAAGCAAAATTATGAGGATGCTGGTAATCTGGAGGGTGACAGAGTTTGAATATTTGTCCCCGCCCAAATCTCATGTTGAATTGTAATCCTCATTGCTGGAGGTGGGGACAGGTGAGAGGTTTTGGATCGTGGCAGATCACTCATAGCTTGGTGCTGTCTTTGTGATAGTGAGTAGATTCTCCAGTGATCTGGTCATTAAAAAATATGTGGCACCTCCTACCCCCACTTTCTGGCTTGTTCCTGCTTTCACCATGTGACATGCCTGTCCCTCCTTCATCTTCAGCCATGATTGTAAGTTTCCAGAGTCATTCCCAGAAGCGGAAGCAGATATCAGCACCATAAAGCCTGCAGAACCCTAAGCCAATTTAGCCTCTTTTAAGTTACCTAGTCTCAGGTACTTCTTTATAGAAATGTAAGAATGGCCTAATACAGAGGGCCTGTAGGGAATTTAGCTGGTTTGTTTACTTTTGACTTTTCAAATTCGTCTTAAATCCAGTCCTCCTTAGGATTTTAGGGATGGTCTCTTTCCTGACAATCCAGTGCTTGACATTTCAAGAGTACTTTGAAACCTGGGCCAAAAAGGAAGTCAGAGTTAGAAAAGTCCAATCACTTTTTCAGCAAAAGTACTTTCTTCGGTTTTTGATAAAGTTTTAGAAGCCCCTCTAGTCAGTAATCTAACATTAAAATGCAGGGGGGATTCTCAACTAGATAGTTATTGGTTTTTACTATTTAAACTTCATCTTAGTAACCCAACAAAGTCAATCTCATTGTCTGACATTTCCCTATTAGCAACACTCCTATGGGTCAAAGCAGAATTTATGAGGTAATATATTAGCTTGATACTGACTACAAGTTATTGTCATTGAAAAGTGTGTCCGGGGTAAGGGGACAGGCCCTATCAGGAGGGCTTTATGTCACTATTTCATGTTACTTTTATTGTTTTTATTTGTAATTGACACATAGTGATTATACATATTTATGGTGTACAATGTGATGTTTCAATACATGTATACATTGTGTAATGATCATATCTGAGGAATTAGTATATCCATCGCGAAGATCTCATAGAAGTAGAAAATAGAACAGTGGTTACTAGACATTGGGGAGGGTACGAGAGAGGGGGAATGAGGAAAGGTTGGTCAAGGGGTCAAAGTTACAATTGGAAAAGAAGAATAAATTCTGGCATTCTACGAAGCAATTTGAATCCCACTGAATTCTGCCTCCCAGGGCATAGTGGGGCTGCTAGGCAATGGGCACCATGGGAAGGAAGTGCTAGAAGAAGACTGATTAAAGAAAGATCAAAGGAGTATCTAGCGCCTACCATGTCCTGAGGAGAAGCCCCAGAGGGAACCTGCACTATATTCTGTTTCTTGGCTGATGATTGGAATCATTCTGTATTTCACTATAGGATTTCATTTGATTTCCTAGTTTAGTTTATTTATTTGTTTTAGAGATGGGGTCTTGCCATGTTGCCCAGCTTGGTCTCAAATTCGTGAGCTCAAGCAATCCTCCCACCTCATCCTCCCAAAGTGCTAGGATAATGGGCGTGAGCCACCACACTTAGCCCAGATTCCATTTGATTTTTTAACCATGACTTACCTTGTTCTGACTTATTCAGACTAATGTTTTAGAAGTGAGTTGGACAGTTTAGCAAGACAACTACTTTGACCATTTCTGTTTGTTGCATTACACTTTTATTTCCCTCTTTCAAATTGTTTGAAATTATCTATTTTCCCATACTCAGTGTCTCATTCCAAATTCTTCTCCTTTGTCTGGGAAGCAGAAACCCCTTTAGGGATTACTTTTTTCTGAAAGCTAATGTAGTCTGGCTGATTTCTATACAAAAAATGGGAACAAGTAGAAAGGAGTGTTCTTGGTATATTATCCTTGCTATTCAACTTGCATCAAATTCTAAAAGTTATTCAGAATGGCTTGCCAATCGATGGGAATCCTAGCCTCTCCTCTTATTCCTCATTACTCTACCCACCTCTGGAATGAAGACAGTTACTTTTCTTATTTGGAGAGAAATGAATGAAGAAGCTATTCAGAAAATAGGTACTGTAGTTCTACAAATGGTGACATTATAGCTTAATTTCCCAGAATAATTTGGTCTTGTGTTTCAGTCCATATACTGGTAAGAATATTTGTAAGCATTAATTGATATATGGGTGAAGGCTATGAGCTACAGTTTTCTACAGGTATTATTTCCTAGTCCATTCATTCTGCAGTATGTCTGTTAATGCAGTTGTCTACCTGTTAGAGTTGTATCTTTGTGGACTGGGTATATGATGAGAAGGTACTTTGTATACATAAAGCAGCCTACTGAATTCTGTGCTGACTGTATTTTAATCTATGTTTTCCCAGACCTCATCCTTTTCAGTAACATTGGTGGAAACTGAGGCATCTTAACAGATTCAAAAGTAGATATTGTTATAAAGTACCTGTTCTGTACCAGCAAGGACATAGGACTTTGAGGTGGAAGACCAGGGTTTACCTCCTAGCTCTATCACTTATTAACTTTGTGGTTGGGTGAGTTGTTCAGTCTTTCTCCAAATGTTTATTAAT
This sequence comes from Cebus imitator, assembly GCF_001604975.1. Lineage (NCBI taxonomy): Eukaryota > Metazoa > Chordata > Mammalia > Primates > Cebidae > Cebus > Cebus imitator. The sequence goes on along the minus strand of NW_016107547.1, from coordinate 1,579,008 downwards.
CTTCCAAATAGAAAAACAGTCATGAATTGCTTAATGATGAGCATACTTTCTAAAAAATGTGTCATTAGGTGATTTTGACATTGTGTGAAAATCAGGCTATGTGAACAATAGGCTATATGGTATAGCCTATTGCTTCTAGGCTACAAACTGGTACATTATGTGACTGTACTGAATACTGCAGGCAATTGTAACACAATGGTAAGTATTTGTGCATGGAAACATATAAACATAGAAAAGGTAATACATTGCACTACAATATGATGGCTACAACCTGACTAGGTAAAAGGAACTTTTCACTTCCATTACAATCTTACGTGACCACCAACGTATACGTAGTCTGTCATCATAGGGAATGTGCATGTAGCAACACTTACCTTGCAAAACTGCTGGGAGGATTAAATTAACCAACATATGTGAGGTTAATCTAGTGATAAGCCTGGAACACAGTAAGGGCTCAACATAGATTAAATGTTTGCCAGGTTAATTAATTCTTTCCTGGATCATAGAAAATGAAAACCAATTGATCTGTTTGACGTTAACAGATCCCAGTCGTCTGGGATGTATTTCCAGTTTATGCTGACTCAGCCTCAGTATAACTGGGTTGTCATTTACTTCACATGGCCGAACCTCATCTTTCTACTTTATTTCCCTCCTTTGAATCATTTATCCTCTATTACCTTCTTTCTGTATTAGGGAGTATTTTGGCTTCTTGAAATAGCTATATATACTGTTTATTGAACTCTCAGAAAGCAAGGTAACTGATTTGTTAGCAAGCGTTTGGTGACCGTGGTAAATTTTCCTAAGACAGTTTTCTATAGCTTTGGCTAAATAATGTGGAATTAGCTTGGGAGGAGCAAACAAATTAAGTGCTAGAGTTCTAACCCCCTTTTATTGGGCTTGTTAGAATAGGAGGCAAGTATTCCTGCTCTTCTTTCTCTTGGTCTGCTGTTTGCTGTGTGTTCTTTGTGACACCCACTAGGACGTGTCTCTCCTCTGTCAGCATTTGTTGAGTGGGAGTATAGGGTACTCCATTCTAAATTCTCCAAGAACTTGCTTTTCACTTTCTTATTCTGAGTACTGGTTCTATACGTTGAAGCTGGGTGATCTTGGGCCAGTTGCTTGACTTTTGTGCTCAATTTTCCCATCTGCAAGATCTAGGAAATATTAAGTAGCTGGCAAGGCTGTTGTGAGGATTGTTAAACTGTAGTTAAAGCACTAATGGACTGGAAAATGCTGTGCAAATATGGTATGAGGGAAGTAGACAATTGAAGAAAAACTTGGAGTCAAAATATGATTCACATGTTCTGAGAGAGGCAAGTGTGGCTAAATCAGAGCCTCTGGTGTTCTTTCCAATTGCCTTCTTTTCTTGCTGTCTCCTCTTTTTCTCACTCCTGAGAGTTGTCATCTTTGGGGAACACACAGGCAGGATCAGATAGAGGAAAAGGAGCCATGCAAACTCTTACTATTCTCTCCTGTCTCGGGCATGCTTGCCACCTCCAGTCCCCAAACTGGTCTTTTCGGCCCCTCTAAATAAGTCCGTGTTGTAATCTCCAGAGCCTGTGAATGTTACCTTACATGACAACAAAGGACTTTGCAAATGTGATCAAGTTAAGAATCTTTAAAGTGGTGAGATTATCCTGGATTATCTGGGTGGGTCTGATGTAACCACAAGGATCTTAAAGGTGCAGGAGGAGCTAGAGACAGAAGGTAATGTTAATATGAAGTAGAGAGGCATGGAGATGCCACACCACTAGCTTTGAAGCTGGAAGAAGTTAAGGAATACAAGGAATGTAGCTCTAGATGCTGGAAATGGCAAGAAAACAGATTCTCCCTTAGAACCTTGAGTAAGAGCAGCCCTGTTGACACCTGGGTTTCAACCTAGTAATACTTATTTCTGATTTCTGGCCTCTAGAATTATAAGCTAATAAATGTGTATTGTTGTAAGCCACCAAATCAGTCATACTTTGTTATAGCAGCAATAAGAAACTAATAAATGAGGAGTGGTGATTAAATGGTATTTATAGATTCTATGAGTGACTATGTTCAATATTCTCCACATCTTTATCTCTACATCGCTCATTAACTACTGCCTAAGACCTAATGCACCAAGCATGACCAACCATCTCAGTATACCTTGTCTTGGCAATGAAAGCCGTGCATTCAGTGAAACCCGTTAGTTCCATCACACAGATCATTGGTCATCCCAGAGGAATCCAATTTTCCAGATCTTTCTCGGTCTTAGTTATAAAGCTTCTTTCTCCAGGACCTCTTCTGCTGTTTATGTTCCTGCCTTATTACCAATTTTATTAGTTTGAATTCAGGTACCAACTGAGCTTTACATGGATGATTTCTGTTTATGTTCCCAACACTAGCCTGGGGCCCCCTCTGTGTCACTTCTCTTTGTCCCATGTTCTGAGTGAATACTGCTGATGCTTCTGTGGTGAAGTCTCCTCCAGTCTCCACCCCCACTGGACTTGGTCTTGCTGTCATCACACATTCTTGTTCTGGGTTTGAAAGACCATGTTTTGCTTTGGAACGTCTGTAAATTTGTCTGCAAAGTTATGTCTTTCTTGTTTGTGCTGTGAGGCAATGGAAGAACATTGAATCACTGCTGTTTGAATGTCACATCCCCAGTCTGGCAGTGTGGGGCATGTTGAATTATCATGAGTCGTATCTCAGTCCAATATTACCCGTCATGCCGAATGCTTATCACTGTAAGGGGATCTAATACACAAATGTACAAACATAATCAGGAGGGAAATTATTCACAGAAAACAAGAGATTCTCAGCTTTACAAAAGACCTAACCTCATGGTTTACTTAAATAGCAAGTCCCTATAGTGGATTTAAAATGATTTAATTTTGAAAAAAGAAATTTACAGTTTTCAAGGACATTTATGGTGCTAAATGCTGTAAGCCTGCATTAACTCTATAAATGCTATGACTATCTGAATGTGTGATATTTGAATTCTCTTTATTGAGTTGATGATGCACCTCTGATTTTACAAGGTACTGTGTTCCAAGAAAAAGGCATTTTGTAGCTATCTAATCTATTCTTACATCCCTCTGATGGGTAAGTTACCAGCCAGTCAGCTAACCACATGGACCCAGTACTAATTGGTAAGCCTCTATGTCCCTGTTTTCTTCTCTGTGGGGATCCCCTCTGGCCCCCTCCTTCCATCAGCAGTAGGGGGCAGTTCATTTTGATTCTCAGATGTATCCCTGCCAAAGGCTTTCAGCAGTTCCAGACCAATATTTTTGTACTCATTCTCAATTCCCCTTATTGCCAGGCTAGTCCTGACCTTTCCCTTCCATTCTCATAATTGGCCAGCTGCCTTATTCTGAGAGCCAGTCTTTACTTTGTATCTTGGCTCTGATTAGTGTCTTGTTCCCAGTGCTTAAGACCTTACCTTGGTAGCCTGCCCAATGTCTTCATTCCCCTAAGATTGCCACAGTCTAGATTTTGTCAGCACCTCTGCCACTCCCACCACAGTGTGAATACTCCCTGAATTCCAGCCCAGTGATTAGGCCCTGCTAGCTTCTCACAGGTCAGTAGACAGTTAGCTTTAGGGACTATCTAAATATCACCATTTCTTTGGATTTTCTGTTTCCATATAAATAATCTGAGCTCAGGAACTATGTCTCACTTATCTTAATTTTTCTAGTATTCTCTTCAAGTCTTTTCATCTACTCAGTGAAGTTTATTCAATAGGTGAGACTCTAAACAAATGAATGGATGAGCAAGTGAACTAATACATGAAATACCAATCAGGAGACAGCTATTAATTTTGCATTGGGCCCGCTGATTCCAACTGATAGCTATTACCTATTGTTCATCCTTTAGATGTCCTGCTCTGCCTGCCAGATTGGATATCCTCCCATCACTTGCAGCTGGGTATACCCTTTGAAGTCTCTAGCCAAACTTAATATGTAGATTTTTGCCAGGACATGGCTTTACCCAATGCATCCCTTGTCTTCAAGGGGTCTGTGTTTTATTAGGGGCATTCAAGACAAATGTAAATCAGCACAGAGAGCTGTGATTAACTGGTGAAGAATTTCTGGATTCATTTGAGGATACTATAGCTATGTTACTCCCAAAAGGATTCATTCATTCATTCAAAAAATTTTTCAGAGCACCTGTTTATTTGTCAGGGTCTTACAGAAAAGAGAGGGCATTCTTCTGTTGGGATAATTTTTTGAGGATTTATGTACATAGGGACTAATTAAAAAGGTGTGGGTGAGGAGTAAGGCAGCATAAGGGATAATCAGCAGTGAGGCATTAGTAACTGTAGATGTGCTGCCACATAAAGATGAAGGTCCAAAAGAGGAGGGGAAGGTGTGTATACTACAACCTGAAGGAAAGAGTGGAGGAGAGGTGTCCTCGTTGAGAAGAGTAGTAATTTTTTATTGAGGAACACAGCTAGCCCAAGGTGACCTTGCAGTGAGGAAATCAGGAGAATAAATGCTGTAAACTTACTCTTTTCCCTCCCTCCAATTTCCTGTTGAAACTTCTCTTTAGCTGAGCCAAACTGGCAGCTAGAAGGCAAAGGGTCCTTACAATGGCAGACAGCAAGGTAGAAAAACATAAAGAGAGGTGCTGAGGTTGGAGGGGCATGTAAAAAGAAGATATCTAATACACTTTGCTATGTGTATAACATTGAGCTAAGTGCTGAGAACCTTCTAGGAAGCATCAAGCCTTCTTCATCAAGAATATTGAAGAAGAGGGGAAAACATCAATTATGTTACAAGAAAAAGCCATTATTATTGCCTTGAAGATAATTTTAATTAACTAAAAACAACAGACATGCATAAATAAGACAATTCAAGACAACTGCTTGGCCCACACAATTCCAATCCCTTTTATTAGTTTAGGGTTCTCCTTGTACTCAGATTAATTCTCTGAATTTCCTTGAGGACCAAATGTGGATAAAAGTTTTGATTTTGCCCGCTTGACTGACATTCAGCAATTGCTAAAGATGCGTCCCAGCCAGCAATAGTTCCTACCTTGACCTTGCTCTTTGAAAGCTGGTGATTGGTGCACACCAGTCTTTCTTGTGTTGCATGACTTCTGGGATATAACTCTATCCTGTGTGGACCCCTAATACTAATATGCTAATTAGTTTCCTTAGGATATTTGGTTCATTCATTCTCCTTTTTGCTTACTATAGGTTGAGCTATAGGGAGGCAACTGGAGATAAAGACCAATAGCAATGGGAGCATTGGCCCCATTGGAATGAAATCACTGGAGTAGTTATAATAGAAAGTTCTATGATTGCCCTGAGGTTTGCAAGAAGGATGGCGGCTGCTATAAGAACTGTAGTCAGCATGAACTAGCAACAAAGTAGTCGTCAAGCCCTGGTAAAACAAAATACTCATTGGATTAACAGGTAATATAATGTTAGAAGTTGGCTGGTTCTACGATAAGAATTTGTGGGGGACTATGCAAACTGGAGAGCACCCATGCAGTTTAAGAGCATTCACATACATGATTTAGAATAATATTGTGCAGTCCAAACAAAGCATGTCTGGACTTCAGGTCCACATTTTATGACTTCTGAATTCTGTGTGACTAATAACTGTGAAAGTAATTAGAGGCCAAGACCAGGAAAGGGGAAAATGTGGTAAGATGACTGTATGGTACTGTGGGTAGCTGAAAGGTGGGAAAGGATTCTTAATGCTCAGTTGAAGAAAAACTCAGAAAAATATTCTCAGAGAAGATGCCTGGCATATTGTCATGGTATTCTGATGCTACCTTAGGGCCAGTCTCTTGCACCTTGTTTACTGCTAGATTTCTGGGAACAGTTTACAAAAGAACAATACATCCTTTCCTACTGAAACTGTCACAGGAGATATTTAGGGAATCAGACCTAACAAGCAGGAGATAGCTTAA
>NW_016107547.1:1570541-1573059 GCF_001604975.1 Cebus imitator | reverse complement strand
AGTTATGAATTGTGTTACTTGAAAATTTAATGAAATATTTTTCTAAGCTGCCTTGATGTTAGCAAATCATAAGATTAGAATTAATTTGGCAGTAATATATTGAACCATCCCATTCTCTGGTTAATTCTGTTAGACAAAATTTTCCACCTCCTTCTTTAATATGCTCTATTTGATGACCAATCGTATGTGTACCCACCTACTTCCAAACCTAGAATACATTTGTTAAATCATTTCTATTCTGAAAGCCCTTGGAAGTGTTTTGGGGTTACAGCAGTTTAAGGAATTTGAATATAGAAGAACCAAGATAGGATTGTCAGAACTTGGAATCGGCCCTGGCCAGGAGACACTTAGATGCTAAATACAGCCAAATAGAGGAGTCTGGCAGATACCATAAATCTATGCAGAAATGGAATCAAGTCCAAAAGGGTCAACATAAGCCATGGGGTAACAGGGATGGTTTACAGTCTAGGGAGTCTAACACTACCAGTGGCTAGATGTAGCCAGGAGAGTTGGTGATCACCAACCCTAAGACAAAGGCCGATGGTACTTAACTATTTCAAAGCATGTGCAAACACACAGAGCTATTCTGGTGGTAAGAACAGGTGGTCAAAGACTTAGATATCAAAGGCAGAGATATTAGGATAATTGGGTAATTCTCATACCTGTTTTTCTACCATATATCTTAGGTAATACGTTGGACAGCCCAGAGCGAAAGCCTGACTCTCAAATAGCCTATTTACACTATAAGACAATTATTCCAAAATGTGCCTGGGACAGCTTTATATGCAGACATGAATTGGCTAATGCTGATGTCTTCCCAGAAATGAACGAATCTTACCAAATTTAGACAGTGACGTTGAGAGCCTTTTATAGGCATTCTGAAACATAACTCTTAGGAATTATCTACTTGTCATGGCTTTTTGCCATTGGTTCTGAAGGAATGTCATGCATCAAAAACTCCTGTATATTTTAATAGTTTTCTGTGGGAATAGAAATAAACTTATGTATTAAGTAGTCCAAATGACATACTCAGGCTTTATTTTCCCACTGAATGAAACTGCTTTAATTATTTTTACTTAGTTCGATCATACAGATTTGATTTATTCCCTTATTTTGTACAAGTATGAAGGAAAGAAAGAAAGAACCTTAATATTTATTGAATATTCACAAAGTGCAAGGCGTTGTACTGTTCACCTACATTATTGCCTCAGTAACATACTTAGATAGGAATTGTTATCTTTATTTTAGAAATAAGGCAACTGAAGGTAAGAGGGGTGGAGTAGCTTGCCTAAAGTCACACAGCTGGAAAATGGCAAAGCCAAGATTGGAACTACCATGTATTTGTTTCTAGAGTGACATTCTTTTCATCATAAGCTGTGTTCTTGAGAACATTTTGTTATGTTAAGGCAATTTGAATCAAACTCAATGGCAATAGAAGTGTAACTCATTTTGTAAGAGGGCACTATGCATGTCCTAGACACATGACAGATGCTTCTCAAATTAGTAAATAGCTGAATATTTGAAAATACAGTGGTTTAACAGTAACTCTCACATAAGAATTGTTTTGTATAGAACCATGAGTAAAATAAAACCTTTCTCAATTTTAGTCTGAGATTTAACCTCTTGGATTTTAATTACTGCATTTTTCATTACCCGATGGTACTTCTGCATTTTAATAATCATCAGCTTTCAGTAACTAATACCAGTGTGTATCAGTAATAAGCTTTGCTTTATGAATGAATTAATGAATGTATCAGCCATCTTTTCCCCAAAGGAAATGTTAATGACATTTCCTGAAACACAATGAGGCTAGTGAGTCTTTGAAATGTGAAAATTTAAATCTGTGATTTTAATCTGTAGACTGCATTTTATTTCACACTGGGGGGAACTTGAATGTTACTTTTTTATTATTTTCTTCGTTGTTTCTTTTGAATCCCAAGATTCAAGTAATGCTTTGAAAAATATGAGAAGCTAAATGCCACATTTACAATTGTTTTTGAAAGGCCTAACCTTTATTAAAGTAACTGGGTAAATACAATTCAAAAGGGTTTACTTCTCTTGTAAATTAAACGGTGTGTTTGTAGTCTGAAAGGTCAGTTTCTCAGCAGAGTCTGGTTTTCAAAAACTATCACTTTTTGCCATGATAAATCAAGAAAGCTAATTTGTTTTACATGTATGATACACAAGCCATAATCCTGTTCATCTGATTTCAAGCTCAGTTACTTGTGACAAGAGAGCACTTTTATAATGAAGTGTAAATGCTGGCTTCTGAAGACAGATGTGAAAAAACTTTGAACTGAAATATTTAGTTTCCTACACTTAAATAACTTAATTCATATTTTGAGATATGTAAGCCAATCATGCTCTACATGTCACTTTTGGTCTTTTTAGTCATTTCATAACTTGCTGCTTCTTTTCATTAAAAAGAAAAATCACTTTTCCCTTTTTATTATCCAAAAAAAATTCCTTGAAAATCAAATGCCACTTTAAAACCTCTCTCTCTTTCATGGACACACAC
>NW_016107547.1:1555942-1569826 GCF_001604975.1 Cebus imitator | reverse complement strand
TTGCCTTGAGGACAGATAAGTTAGTGGCACATTCTTATCCTAGCACTATAGATCATTAAAAGTCTGAGGTACAACAAATCATATTACCTCTCTGAACTTAGATTAATTTAGTATTCTTTTGTTACAGTTTTTACTATAACAGAAGTTATAGTAAGATTGGATTAACTTAGTATTTTTTGTTACAGTTACCTTGCTTTGTTTGCCCAAAATATTTAGCTCAGTCTTCTCGTAGTTTAACCTCACAACAAACATGGTTATTGCAGCAGCATTGGGTTGAATTACATTCAACCAATATTGCTATTTTACAAAAGCACTCTGCTAGCCCCTGTCGGCAATACAACACTGAGTAAGTTCCAGTCCTTTCCTCCAGGCTCTCTCAGGTTTGGCTGGGGAGAAGATAATTATGCAAGTAAGTGTAATAAGGCAGGATGTAAGAAATGTCATAACAGGAATGAACAAAATGCTATGGCAGTTTAAAGGAGGGAGAGATCCCATGTAACTGGATACATCTGAAAATGTTCCTGGGGGTTGTGGCATTTGAGATGGGCTTTGGAGAATGGATATGATTTAATAGGCAAAGATGCACAGAAGGCCTGTCTAAGCAAGAGTCAGAGCAAAAATCTGGCACACATAAGGAATGTTTTTCTGCAATGCAGAATTCCTGTAGGGTATGGTGGGAGATGAGCCTGGAAAGAGAATTTGGAATCATATTGAATAGGGCTTTGCATGCTGAGCTGAGGAATTTATAATTAAATCTGTAGGCAGGGTAGGCATAGCATTAAAGATTTTTAAAACATTTATTTACTTAACAGAGAATGACATGCTCAAATACTTTTTTGCAGGGAAAACGATCTAACAGTTTGTGTAGGCTGGATAGAAAGGAGAAAGCCACTCCACTTCAAAATGACCACTAAAACCTTCCCCCACCACCCCGATGCAGTAGAAATGCAGCCTCATTGTAGAAACTCCAGAAAATAAAGAGAAGCACAAAGAAACTAACATGCAATTTCATCATCTAGTCTTATGCATTATTTACATTTTAATGTATCTGCTGCATTCATTTTTATTTTTCTATGTATGTGTGGTATCGTATAAAATCTGCTTATTCTGCCTCCTAATAGACTCAGAACAATTATCCAGGTCATTCAGCGAGTGCAAAACTGTGTTTTAAAAGGTAAATTGTGTTAGTTTTGAGAACAAGCAGTAAATTTACAGTGCCATCAAGTAGAGGTGTTGCTAAGCTTGCTTTAAGAAATATAAGAATCGTTCTACTATAAGGACACGTGCACACGAATGTTCACTGCAGCACTGTTTACGATAGCAAAGACCTGGAACCAACCCAAATGCCCATCGATGATAGACTGGATAGGGAAAATGTGGCACATATACACCATGGAATATTATGCAGCCATCAAAATCGATGAGTTTGGGTCCTTTGTAGGGACATGGATGAACCTGGAAACCATCATTCTCAGCAAACTGACAGAAGAGCAGAAGATCAAACACCGCATGTTCTCACTCATAGGTGGGTGTTGAACAATGAGAACACATGGACACAGGGAGGGGAGCACTACACACTGGGGTCAGTTGAGGGGAAATAGGGGAGGGACGGTGGGGGTTGGGGAGCTGGGGAGAGATAGCAAGGGGAGAAATGCCAGATGTACGTGATGGGGAAGAAGGCAGCAAATCACACTGCCACATGTGTACCTATGCAACAACTTTGCATGTTCTTCACATGTACCCCCAAACCTAAAATGCAATAAAATAAATAAATGGGAAAAAAAAGAAATATAAGAATTATTTGTAATTAGAATGCCAATTATTTGATTATAGTTAGTGCTGCTATAGTGTCTAATTTTATAAGTAGGTTCAACATGCAACTATGTCATATTTCTTCCATTGTTAGCTCACCAATATTTAAAAAATATTAGTATAATATTAATTCATAACTGTGTTTCAATCCAGATTTTCAAGAATTCCAAGTTAGTGCATTCCAATTTGATACTGATTATTTTTAGCATTAGCAAGTTTATTTAGAAAGAGAATTTTTCACTTCTCCTTGTGTGTTTTTTTCTTTTTACTGGACACTGCATTAACCTTTTTCTGGCCAGTTTCTCTCTATTGTTAATGCTTCAGTTATTTGGAGGGACTATTATGATATTCCAGCGGGATTTTGAAGCACCCGAGATGGCACAAATTAAACAGAAATTGTACTTATTTATCAGAAAAATGTAGCTGTTAAGGGGTCTCGGAGACTTCAATATTATAGAGTGATTGTTTTCTTAAATAAGATTTGTTTTCCAGTATTTTGTTATTTAAATGAAGGGTTACAAAAACCACTTCACCACCCCTCTTTTGCTTATTAATCCCTTAAATTCAGCTTTAGTGTCCCCCACCTTATGGTTCGTGGTACTGCTTCAGTTGTATAAACTTATGTCCTATCTGTCATGGACTTTCAACTAATACGATGTTTTAGTGCTGCTTTCTCAGCTTAGCTTGTCGGCGGCTCTCCCTGGACCCCTATCTGCTTTATAGCCCTGTGTTTCATAAGCAGAATGTGACTCCACCAGGCTTGTGTGGATGACACTATAAACTCTGTTGTAATGGCTCATAGGATTAGATAGAGGCTATTATACATCTAGCCTGGAGTGCTAATGTTTAAAATTAGGCATGGAATTTGTAAACTGTAATGAAATGGAAAGAAATGACTTTCAGATGTATTTTTGGCCCTGTGCTATGTAATCACAACAATAATGTATCAGAGAACATTATCCTTCTCCCTCTCATGATTAAATGCTGTACTCTTCCTTAACTAGACTATTGAATAGTGTGTGTAAATCTCAGTGTCCCTTAAGCACTATTAATGCCATAAAGCTGGGATGCTGTAATTACCAAATATTTCTCCCTTCTTGAATTATTTGCTCTTTCTGGGCTGTCTCTGTGACATTAGTACATTAGTGCTGATCCAATCTCAGACCTTCAGCCTTTTCCCCTTCATAAATATGTTTTTATTTAAAGAGGTGATAAGAATGCATTTAGCACATTTCCCTTAAATAACAAGGTTGATAAAATGAAGCCATTTCTGTTCAAAAGGTCTCTGAAAGAGAAGCCTGTAAATTGTTATGCAGGATAACATGTTACACAAGATTTAAAGGGAGTATAACATACCTTAACATGGAAACACATACAGATGGAAAGCATATAAATTATGGATTGATTTACTATATCACAAACTTTAATTTTGCAAAGGGACTCTCTATGAGATTCTTAAAAAGGGGAGTACTTCTTAAGGCATGTAAGTTTTAATGACAGGTTGTTGCTTATTTGGCGACCACTGGGGACACAAGTTAAGAGAAAGTTAAAGTGTAGGAATTACTGATTATGGAAAATTTATGAGCACAAGTCACCTTGTTTCTGAATTTAGAATATAAGCCAATGAGGAAAACAGAAGGCTATTAAATTTATCTTTCTTGAGCACCTACTATGTTCTATGCACTTTATACATGTGATTTTATCTAATTCTTAGATCAACTCTATGAACTATATGGTAGCTTCACAAATGAACAAATCAAAGATTGCTCAGAGTTGCACAGCAAGTGGTGACACTGATTAAAATGCATTTTTCTTCAAGGGTTGTACTCCTTATACATTGTAAACGAATGGGATTGACTTAGAAAATTTCCATGTATGTGTATTTTTTTTCAGACTCAGAATGAATATATTCAATAAGGGACACATGCATGGATAAACGTGATTTTAAATCTTTGAAACTTCATTCAGTAAATGGCCCCAAATTCTTTCCCCTGCTGCTGTTCATTCAGTATGGTCTCCAAGAACTTTATTTAATAAAAAGGTACGTCTTCTGTGACAGAGATAAAAAAAAAAATTCCAAAGCCAAACAGAGATTTCTAAATTTGTTTCTGCTTGGGATGATTTGTGTAGGCATTCCCTTTCATTAGGGTGACTGATTGGTATCATGCTTAAATTCAAGTTTTGTAGTTTCTTGACAATTCCAGTTAAAGTGCATTTATTAAGACAGTGTGATGTGGCAGGAACATGGATATTGGAGTCAAACAAGGTTAGGATCTAATTCCTCGTTTCCCAGTCATTGGCTGTAAAACCTTGGTAAAATCACTTAACCTCTCCGAGCTCCAGTTTCCTCATCTGTTCCTCATTTTTTATTAGAAGAATAAAGAAAATTAAGTTTCCTTGGGTGAAATCACTTCCCCTCCACTTTCATTCCTAATCATAGGAGAGTTTCAGCCAATCATACCCCTAATAACAAGGATGGCCCCTGTAATGGATACATAATTAGGTTAATGAGATTCATCCCTAATAATTTTAGGGCAGAGAAACTGTTTTTACCTGGATGTGAAACTGAGGCATATGAGTCTAGAAATGCTGAGTTTATGATCACAGGAAGTTAAGACTGTCTCAGAATAAAACAAATCCAAGCTAAGAAACTGAGAGAATCATGTGGTGATACCGTCTGAGTCCCTGCATGAAACTGTCCCTGAGGTTAGCAAAAGCTACCCTTGAGGTTTTCATTAATATAAATCAACAAATCCCTCATTCCTTTAAAAAAAATTCTTTTTAAAAGACTAGCTTGAGATGAATGTTTTCTCCACTGAAATCTAGACAGTTCTAAATTTTATAAGGTCTTATAAGGTTGTGTCTGTAAGAAGTAAAATATTGTTTGAAAATTACCTTGTACAGAATTTAAGGTGTAAGAGTCTATGAAGGTTATCTTTTCTCTTCCTTTGACAGTGTCCCTAGGGTATGGGCCCAACAGGAGCTACTATTTAATTCCAAAGAACCTTGGTGTCTCTGTGTGACTTAGCAGACCTTTGTACAGGGAGAGATGAGAGTCATTTAGTAGTGATCAGTAGCTGAGTGGCACTACTTTTTCTTCCTGATATTGCCACACAGATCATAGGCCATCTCTATGAATTCTTACTAGTGCCCAAGCCCTAAAGTAGATTTTTATTTGTCTTTATACAGGAGTTTTTTTAAACAAAGTTCTACTTCAAATCCTGGGCAATGATGGGACAACAATGACTTATATGTACGTGAATCAGAAAGAAGCACTTGTGAGCTTCTGTAATCACGGTCTTAGGTTAATCTATTCCTGATTCATTTTTTAATTTTCCATGCTTTTAAAATAAAACTTTATTAACTTTGGACACTTGCTCATAACTAACATTTACTTCAGGAGTTCGGTTTGCTCATCAATAACCTGAGGATAATTGGACTGTCAAATATCTGAGGTCTCTTTCAGCTCTCACACTGGGGGACTGATGGCTGACTGCATGTGCAGTTGTCAAGATCATGGGCTTAGAGGCAAGCAACCTGGGTTTTAATTTAGTTTCCACCCCTTATTGGTAATGTGATTTGGAATAGGTTACTTAACCTCTCTATGCTTTGGTTTTTCAACCCATAAAATGAGGATAAAAATAGTAACTCGTATGGTTAGTGTAAGATTAAATGTAAAATACTTTGCAAAACTGTTATGCAATAAGCACTTAAAAATGAAAACTATTTCAGGGAGGATTAAGTTCAGCTACATTAAAAATTTATATATATATATATATATATATATATATATATATTTTGTTGCACTTTAGGTTCTGGGGTATATGTGCAAAACGTGGGATGGTTGCATAGGTACATACATGGCAATGTGGTTTGCTGCCTCCATCCCCTCGGCGCCTATATCTGGCATTTCTCCCCATGTTATCCCTCCCCAACTCCCTACCCCCGTCTGTCCCTCCCCTAGTCTTGCCCAACATACTCCAGTGTGTTGTGATGCTCCCCTCCCTGTGTCCATGTATTCTCATTGTTCAATACCCACCTATGAGTGAGAACATGTGGTGTTTGATTTTCTGTTCTTGTGTCAGTTTGCTAAGAATGATGGTTTCCAGATTCATCCATGTCCCTACAAAGGACATGAACTCATCGTTTTTTATGGCTGCATTATATTCCGTGGTGTATATGTGTCACATTTGCCTTGTCCAGTCTATCATTGATGAGCATTTAGGTTGCTGCCAGGTCTTTGCTATTGTAAACAGTGCCGCTGTGAACATATGTGTGCATGTGTCTTTATAATAGAACAATTTGTAATCCTTTGGATATATACCCAGTAATGGGATTGCTGGGTCAAATGGAATTTCTATTTCTAGGTCCTTGAGGAATCGCCACACTGTTTTCCACAATGGTTGAACTAATTTACACTCCCACCAACAGTGTAAAAGTGTTCCTGTTTCTCCACATCCTCTCCGGCCTCTGTTGTCTCCAGATTTTTTAATGATTGCCATTCTAACTGGCGTGACATGGTATCTCAATGTAGTTTTGATTTGCATTTCAGTAATGACCAGTGATGATGAGCATTTTTTCATATGTTTGTTGGTCTTATATATGCCTTCTTTTGAAAAGTGTCTGTTCATCCCCTTAGCCCACTTTTGAATGGGTTTGTTTGTTTCTTGTAAATCTGTTTTAGGTAATTGTAGATTCTGGATATTAGCCCTTTGTCAGATGGGTAGTTTGCAAAAATTTTTTCCCATTCTGTTGGTTGCAGGTTCACTCTAATGATTGTTTCCTTTGCTGTACAGAAGCTCTGAAGTTTAATTAGATTCCATTTGTCTATTTTGGCTTTGTTGCCATTGCTTTTGGTGTTTTAGTCATGAAGTCCTTGCCTATGCCTATGTCCTGAATGGTTTTGCTTAGGTTTTCTTCTAGGGTTTTTATGGTGTTAGGTCTTATGTTTAAGTCTTTAATCCATCTGGAGTTAATTTTAGTGTAAGGTGTCAGGAAGGGATTTCTGTTTTCTGCACATGGTGAGCCAGTTTTCCCAACACCATTTATTGAACAGGGAATCCTTTCCCCATTGCTTGTTTTTGTCAGGTTTGTCAAAGATCAGATGGCTTTAGATGTGTAGTGTTGCCTCTGTGACCTCTGTTCTGTTCCATTGGTCTATATCTCTGTTTTGGTACCACTACCATGCAGTTTTGATTACTGTGGCCTTGTAGTACAGTTTGAAGTCAGGTAGCGTGATGCCTACAGCTTTGTTCTTTTTGCTTAGGATTGTTTTGGCTATGCGGGTTCTCCTTTGTTTCCATATGAAGTTAAGGTGGTTTTTTTCCAGTTCTGTGAAGAAGGTCATTAGTATCTTGATGGGGATAGCGTTGAATCTAGAAATTACTTTGGGCAGTATGGTCATTTTCACGATGTTGATTCTTCCCAACCATGAGCATGGAATGTTTTTCCATCTGTTTATGTCCTCTATTATTTCCTTGAGCAGTGGTTTGTAGTTCTCCTTGAAAAGGTCTTTTACATCCTTTGTTAGTTGTATTCCTAGGTATTTTATTCTGTTTGTAGCAATTGTGAATGGGAGTTCACTTTTGATTTGGCTCTCTTTTTGTCTATTATTGATGTATAGAAATGCTTGTGATTTCTGCACATTGATTTTGTATCCTGAGACTTTGCTGAAGTTGCTTATGAGACCAATATCATCCTAATACCAAAACCGGGCAGAGATGCAACTAAAAAAGAAAATTTCAGGCCAATATCCATGATGAACATCAATGCAAAAATCTTCAATAACACATTGGCAAACAGAATGCAACAGAAAATAAAAAAGCTTATTCATCATGATCTAGTAGGCTTCATTCCGGGGATGCAAGGCTGGTTCAACATATGCAAATCTATAAATGTTATCCATCAGATAAACAGAACCAAAGACAAAAACCACATAATTATCTCAATAGATGCAGAGAAGGCCTTCAACAAAATTTATCAGCCCTTTATGCTAAAAACTCTCAAAAATTAGGTTATCGATGGTATGTATCACAAAATAATAAAAGCTATTTATGACAAATCCACAGCCAGTATCATACTGAATGGGCAAAACCTGGAACCATTCCGTTTGAAATCTGGCACAAGACAAGGATGCCTTCTCTCACCATTCCTATTCAATATACTATTGGAAGTTCTAGCCAGAGCGATCAGGCAGATGATATGATTATATATTTAGAAGACCCCATTGTCTCAGCCCGAAATCTCCTGAAACTGATAAGGAATGCTGAATTTTTATCAAAATTGTTTCCCCTTTAGACTTACTCATAGGATAAAAATGAGTTTATCATATAGGTAAAATGATACATTATTGATATAAAGTATATAGATTTAAAACCGTCTGTGAATTATTGGGTAAAAGCCGATTGATAATAATTAACATTCTTTTATATCATATTTTTGAATTAAATTAGTAGTTTATTTGGTAATTTTGCATAAATGAGTTTGATCTGTTGGTCTTCTTTCCTTGTGCTTTCATTTGATAATCATTTACTGTGTATGTATCATATTTCAGGCAGTATGATAGGCATGGATGCTCTTTTTATTAGTTTATAAGCCACAGACTTCTTATGTGTGTTACATGAATGTAAAAACACCACATAGTGTTGAGATTATAATAACTTCATAAAGTAAATTAGAACATTCTATATCCTTTAAAGTTATTCGTGACAATTTATATAAGGTAGTAATTATCGATTTTCTTAATGTCTGAAATAACATATCTATAAAATTACCAGTTTTTTAAAAAAACCTTAACTTTAACTTCAGGGGTACATGTGCAAACTTGTTAGATAGGTAAACTTGTGTCATGGGAGTTTGTTGTAGAGATTATTTCATCACCCAAGTATTAAGCCTAGTACCCATTAGTTATTTTTCCTCATCCTCTCCTTCCTCCTGCCCTCCACCCTCCCATAGGTGCCAGTGTGTGTTGGTACCCTCTATGTGTCTGTGTGTTCTCATCATTTAGCTCCTACTTATAAAGGAGAACATGTGATATTTGTTTTTTTCTTTCCGTGTTAGTTTGCTAAGGATAACGGCCTCCAGCTTCATCTATGTCCCTGCAAAAGACACGATCTTGTTCTTTTTTTATGGTTGCATGGTATTTTATGGTGTATATGTTTCACATTTTCTTTATCCAATTTGTCATTGATAAGCATTTAGGTTGATTTCATGTCTTTGCTATTGTGAATGGTGTCACAGTGAACATTCATGTGCATGCGTCTTTATAGCCGAATGATTTATATTGCTCTAAGTATATACCCAGTAATGAGATTGCTGGGACAAATGGTAGTTCTGCTTTCAGCTCTATGAGGAATCATCACACTGCTTTCCACAATGGTTAAACAAATTTACATTCCCACCAACAGTGTATAAGCAATCCTTTTTTTCTGCAACTTCCCCAGCAGCTGTTATTTTTTGTCTTTTTACTAACAGCCATTCTGACTGGTGTGAGATGGTATCTCAATTGTGGTTTTCATTTGCATTTCTCTAATGATCAGTGATGTTGAGCTTTTTTTTTTTTTCATATGCTTGTTGGCCACATGTATGTCTTGTTTTGAAAAGTATCTTTTCATGTCTTTTGCCCTTTTTAAAATGGGGATGTTTGTTTTTTCCTGTAAATTTGTTTATGTGCCTTATAGATGCTGGATATTAGACCTTTGTCAGATGGGTAGATTGTAACTTTTTTCTCCCATTCAATAGGTTGTCTGCTGATAGTTTCCTTTGCTGTGCAGAAGCTCTTTAGTTTAATTAGATTCCATTTGTCAATTTTTGCTTTTGTTGGGATTGCTTTTGGCATCTCTGTCATGAAATCTTTGCCCATTTCTATGTTTAGAATCATATTGTCTAGGCTGTCTTCCAGGGTTTTTATAGTTTTTGATTTTAGATTTAAGTCTTTAATCCATCTTGAGATAATTTTTGTATATGGTGTAAGGAAGGGGTTCAGTTTCAGTCTTCTGCATATGGCTAACTAGTTATTCCAGCACCATTTATTGAATAGGGAGTCTTTTCCGCATTGCTTATTTTTGTCAGGATTGTCAAAGACCAGATAGTTGTAGGTATGTGGTCTTATTTCTGGGCTTTCCATTCTGCTCCATTGGTTTATGTATCTGTTTTTGTACCAGTACCATGCTATCTTGGTTACTGTAGCTCTGTAGTATAGTTTGAAGTCAGATAGCATGATGCCTCCAGCCTCGTTCCTTTTGCTTAGGATTGCGTTGGCTATTTGGGCTCTTTTGGTTCCATGTGAATTCTAAAATAGTGTTTTTTAGTTCTGTGAAGAATGTCAATTGTAGTTGAATGGAAATAGCATTGAATCTACAAACTCTTTTGAGCAGTAGGGGCATTTTAACAATATCAGTTTTTCTTTTTTTTATATATTTTAAGTTCTGGGGTCCATGTGCAGATCATGCAGGATTCTTACATAGGTATACACATGCCATGGCGGTTTGCCTCATCCATCACCCCATCAACTACATTAGGTATTTCTCCTAATGTTATCCCTCCCGAATCCCCCCATCCCCTGCTATCACTCTTCTAGCCCCCCACCCCCCAACAGGCCCCGGTGGGTAATGTTCCCCTTGCTGTGTCCATGTGTTCTCATTTTGCTTATCCATGAGCATGGAATGTTTTTCTCTTTGTTTGTGTCATCTCTGATTTCTTTGAGCAGTATTTTGTAGTTCTTCTTGTAGAGAGTTTTCACATCTGTTGGTAGCTGTATTTCTAGGCATTTTATGTTTTTATGTGAGTTTTAAGTGGGAATGCATTTCTGATTTGGCTCTAGGCTTGACTGTTGTTGGTTTATAGGAATGTTAGTGATTTTTGCCCATTGATTTTGTACGCTGAGACTTTGCTGAAGTTGCTTATCAGCTTAAGTAGCTTTTGGGCTGAGACTATGAAATTTCTTAGATATAGCATCATGTCATCTGCAAACAGGAATAGTTTGACTTCCTCTTTTCCTATTTGAATGCCCTTTATTTCTTTCTCTTGCCTGATTGCCCTGTCCAGAACTTCCAATACTGTGTTGAATAGGAGTGGTGAGAGAGGTCATTCTTGCCTTGTGCCAGTTTTCAGAAGGAATGTTTCCAGCTTCTGCCCNTGTGTTGAATAGGAGTGATGAGAGAGGGCATCCTTGTCTTGTGCTGGTTTTGAAAGGGAATACTTTCACCTTTTGCCCATTGAGTATGATATTGGCTGTGGTTTGGTCATAGATAGTTCTTATTATTTTGAGGTATGTTCCTTCAATACCTAGTTTATTGAGAATTTTTAACATGAAGAGCATTGAATTTTATCAACACTCTTTTCTGCATTTATTGAGATAATCATGTGGTTTTTGTCTATAGTTCTATTTATTTGATGAATCACATTTATTGATTTATGTATGTGGAACCAACCTTGCATCCCAGGGATGAAGCCTACTTGATTATGGAAATCACTAACTTTTAAAAAGTAAGTGTTTAATACTTTAAAAATATTTTGTTTCTCTATTTTTGCTTCAATTATTTTTTGAAGTTGTATAAAAATTTAGTAGATCATATTTTGCTTGAAAACCAGCTATATTTTGAAGATTTTGATGGTTATTATTGTCATGCAGATCCCTCCTTATGAAAGGTAACATCAGGAGTGGGGAAGAACACTTTTTTCTCAATAAGATGCCTAATATTTTTCTTGTTTTTAAGGTTTTGTTTATATATTTTTATCCTGCAAACATTTTAAAATTAGGAAAATAAAAAGATTTTATTTTAAAAATTTAAATTATGACTCAAAATCATGTTGAAAAGACTGGATATTTTATTTATTCAAGTAGATGACGAACTTTGAGGATACTGGCTAGCAAGATAACTTTAAATATAGCAGCAATTAGATTTATCTGAGCAAAAAAAATGAACATAGAAAAATATACTGTGAAGAATATGCCATTCATTCTGATTTGATAAATAGAAACCCTGAACACTTCACATTTATTATGATTTTTTTCAAGGGAAACTAGACCAAATAAAATGCCTTTGAGCATAGTAGCTTAAGACAAAACATGTCGTTTTTATTCTGACCTAGAAAGACTGTCATGACAAAGCAATGTCTTTAAATCCCAAGAAGGCCAACAAGGACAAACAGTATGTGAGGACTGAACTGGTATTCTTTTGTTACATATAGTAATCTTATGGATTCAAGTATTCAGTTTAGATTTTACATGTTGGATCATGGAACAAGCAGAGGAGATTTAAGACATGGGGAAATGTAATGTACTTTGCATATATTTTTTCATTTAAACTACACACCCTACACCAACTTTATTTAAAAACTTCTACTATCATTGTCCCCGTAAAATGAGAAAACGGAATCTCAAATAGGTTTGAGTAACTTGCTGAAGCTCGTACTGTGTCTTGAAGCTGGGCTTTCTGATTCTAGCATCTGAGCACATTATTCTCCATGTTTCCTTGGGTGTGGACAGTGCTCAGGGTAATATAGGAAGAAATTACTATCTATCTATCCAGCATATTTTCCTTTCATATTCTGGCAGGCCCAAAATAATGTGTGTAAAGGTGCACTTCCTCCCTTCTCTAACAGGCTGACTCTTCCAGTAACTTCTTTCCTCCTCCCCATTGGCAACTGCCACACTGGCAGAAAATAGGCAGCTATACAAGTTCTACCAGAAGAGGCCAATAGAGGGTATATTTGGAGGAGCAGTTGCTAGGAAGTATCAGGGGAGAAAAATAAATGGTTTTCAAAAATGCTACCCAAATTCTGTCTTCTGAACAGCTGTTTAGAGCATTCACTGAAAGCAGTAGCCCTTTGGATCCTCCTGTTCCCGGATAGGGGAGATTTACCAAGGGTAGTTAGTGATCCATATGATCATTGCAGAATCCACATCAACTAACTATACTGACCGATTTACGACTTGCTTTATAAATATGAACAGAAAATGAAAAATTCACTAGACATATGGACAGAATCCAGTTTGATGGAAGATGATTAAGCTGAACAATTAGCATCTTTGGCCCCATTAAAACAGTTAATATAGGAAACAGGAAATAACTTTGAGAAAATTACAGTCGAGTTTTTTAGTGATACTTGAGAGGTTGTTACATCAGTAAAATAAGAGCAAGCTACTGTGACAAAGAGGAATTGGAGAATAAAAATCGCTTTCTCTGGCCCTTTACTTACCTTCTATTAAACTTTTTCTCAATACCATGTTTGTATTCTTCCTGGCACTTAATTTTGCAAGAATTTTATTTTTTGTTTACCTTCCCCATCCTCCATTCTACTAAAATACTTTTTTTTGAAAATATTGATAATACTGGGTTTATATCCATTTTTAAAATTTCTACCTCAATTTTATATCATGCATTGCTTGGTATAGAGGAAGCAGCTGGCAAATACTTACTAGATAATTCAAAAACCTAATTATTGATAAAAACATCCACAGTATGCAAAAAAGGTGACAGATAGAAGAGAGGACGCTGCTGAAACCCAAAGTACTGAATTACAGTACCCACCCAACACCTTTCTCCATAAAATTGGGGTGGGGACAAAACAGAACAGAAAAGATAGTGTCGGGAATTACAAATTTTAAACAACTTGTCAGTCTGTGGGAAAGTAGTAAATAATGTTTAAATTTTGCTACTGATAAATGTGAGTTAAAGTTTGTTTTTTAAAATGTAAAGGAAAATAGAGAAGCCATGAAACAAAAGATTGGTATTTTTGGCTACATAAAAATAAAAACTTCTATATGACTAAAATCATGAGATAAACAAAACTAAAAATAGAATGGGCTGGGTATGGTGGCTTATGGCTCTAATTCCAGTACTTTGGGAAGCCAAAGCTAAGGTGGGTGCATCACCTGTGGTCAGGAGTTCAAGACCAGCCCTGCCAACATGGTGAAACCCCATCTCTACTAAAAATACAAAAATTAGCCAGGCATGGTTGCACGTACCTGTAATCCCAGCTGCTCGGGAGGCTAAGGCAGGAGAATCACTTGAATCTGGGAGGAGAAGCTGCAGTGATGCGGTGAACCAAGATCACACCATTGCACTA
>NW_016107547.1:1524578-1555877 GCF_001604975.1 Cebus imitator | reverse complement strand
AAAAAAAAAAAAAAAGAATGATGAGAAACTGGGAAAACATATTTGCAACAGATGAATCAAAAGGCTAATTCCTTTTTTTAAACTTTTATTTCAAATTCAGGGGTACATGTGCACGTTTGTTACATAGGTAAACTTGTCTCATGGGGGTTTGCTATACAGATTATTTCATCACCCAGGTATTAAGTCTAGTACATATTAGTTATTTTTCCTAATCCTCTCCCTCTTCCCACCCTCCACCCTCTGATAGGCCCCAGTGTTTGTTGGTCCCCTGTATGTGTTCATGTGTTGATTTGTTCTCATCATTTAGCTCCCACTTATAATTGAGAACATGTGGTATTTGGTTTCCTCTTCCTGCATTACTTGGCTCAGGATAACTTCTTTAATTAACAGAAGTTCTTATGAATCAGTAAGAAAATGATGAACAACCAAGTTTAAAAACGAGTAGAAAATATGAATAGTTTGCCAAAAGAGAAATAAAAATGATCAATGAATATGTGTAGTCATTTTGAATTTCACTCATAATCAAATAAAGATAAAAATGAGATTTCACTATTTATTACATATCAGCAAAAATAAAAACGTTAAAGAAGCCCCAGAGTTGATGGAGATGTTGGGAAATGAGCAATTTGTGTGTTGTTTTTTTTTTTTTTTGGAGTGTCAATGCAAATTTTCTGAAAAATAATTTATAATATCTGTAATAATTAAACTGTTTACACATTTTGATTCAAAAATTTCATTTTTAGAAATTTATGCTTGGAAATACTCTCCCAAATGTTAAACTAGATGTTCATTGTAGTATTTGTGTGTTCATGAATATGTGTGCTTGTGCATGCATGTCAGCACATAACAAAAACTGAAAACAGTCAAAGTTTCAAACATTAGAGAACTGGTTAAATTGCAACAAATTCATATAGTGAAATACTATGGATTGTTGAAAGAAATAAGTAGCTCTGGATGTGTACATATGGAGGATCTGTGAGATGTATTATTAATTGAAAAAAAGAAAGCAAGGTTTAACATTATCTCTTCTAAAATACAGTTCACTCTAGAACAATATAGGGATTGGTGGTGCCAACTCCCCATGTAATAGAAAATCCCTGTATAAATTTTGACTCCTCCTAAACTTAACTACCAAAAGCCTACTGTTGACTAGAAGCCTTACAGGTAACATAGACAGTCAATTAACACATAAATACATTAATATCTACAAAGTATTTTATGCATTCATGGTATAGATAAGTTTTTATTTTTTTTCAATATTTTTAGGTTACACAATTTTTTTTCAAATTGTTGAAGACCCCACAAAATTTTCCAATATATTTATTTTTAAAAATGTTGATATAAGTAGACCTGTGCAGTTCAAACCTGTGTTATTCAAGGGTCAGCTGTATGTGCAAATAAATATATACAGGCATATAGAATTTTTTCTGAAGGAATCACAAAAAATTGCAGTTACTAGGCTTGAGTGAGGGAGATTTACAGTTTTCATTTTGTAACTTTCAAAATAATATGGGTTTTGAGGTGGGAGATATTCTTAGATTCTTTTTATTTTTTGTTTCATTTTCTCCTTTTTATTTCTCTGCACTTAAAAAAGCTTGTTATATTAAAAGTAGAATAATTTATTAGTAGAGTGAACTGATAAAATGGCATTTCCAAATAAATAAAGGGATATACAAGAACAAAGTATACTTGATGAATTCATCAAAGTCAGGAGCACATGAACATACACAATTATGGTATAAAATTTTAATAAGTCTCACTTGAAACAGGAGATAGGTCAAGTAGACAAAAACATAGAATAATGAAAATATTTGAATAGAATTATTAACAAGTTTAGTTTTGTATAGATAAACATTTTTATACATTGGTACCATATATAGTATTATAGAATAACCATGGATAATTTGCAACAACTTACATAGTTGATCACAAAGAATAAATGGTGGGCACCTTCAATATTTAACAATTATCAGTTATCCTTATATAATTCTAAATGAGTTTCGAATAACACATTTCAGAATTTTTGGGAAATTCAACACATTCATATTCAAGTTTATACTGAAGAATAAATGAGATAGTAAAGCTAAGAAAATTGAGAAAAATAAGCCAATCAATTGTGGAGGAGGGGGATTGTCCTACCAGATGTCAAAATACTCTATAAAATAAAGTAATTAAAGTGTGTGACTGGCATAGGAACAGCCTGATAGATCAATGCAATTGAGTAGAGTCCAGAAGCTAATAAATATTTGTCTATCCATCTAATGATATACCAATTTGGTATATATTAAAGTATTTGAAGATACTGGATTATTCTTTGGAGGGTTTGGGGACAATTAGTTGGTAATATGTGAAAAATTATGTATCTATGCTGTGCTTGCACAAAATAATATTCCAGAAAAATAAAATATTTACTTTTTTGAGACAAGGACTTGCTCTGCTGCCCAGGCTGAAGTGCAATGGCATGATCATAGCTTACTGTAACTTCAAACTTCTGGGACCAAATGATCTTCCCACCTCAACCTCCTAAGCAATGAGGACCAGAGGCATGTGCCACCATGCCTGACTATTTTCTTTTATATAGGTTTGGGGCCTGAGTACATTGCCCTGGCTGACCTTAAGTAATCCTCCCTCCTTGGCCTCCCAAAGCATTCAGATTATAGGTGTGAGCCACTGGATCTGGCTAGGATTAAAAATGGAAAAAAATATAAGTGAACATTTACATGATTTAAAGGGTAGATAAGAATTTTCCATGTAAAATGCCAAGACAGGGAAAAATGTGAAAGAAATTATTTGAATCATTATTCAAAGACACACACACACACACACACACACACACACACACACACACACACCTTTTTTTGTATCAGAGGACGACATACAAATGTTGAATCACAAACAACTTGGAAAAACTATTTGCAGTATTTATGATAGAAAAAGGTAAAGATAAGATTCTTAATATATTGAAGAATGATTGCAAATTTTGTTAGGCCAAACTTGTTAAGTTACAAGTGATAGAAACCAACTCAAATAGAAAAAAAGAACATTATAACAGAAGACTGGGCATCAGAAATAAAAAGAAATTTAGGCCAGTAATCAGAGGAAAAGATATCCAGCATCACCAGATTGACAATATAGTGGCTTACAAAGATGAGAAAGATTTATAGATGTTAATGTAGAAGTGTGTCCCTGCTATATTGTTAAAGAGAAAAAAGCAAGTTATAAAGGTCTGAATAGTATTTTTCCATTTGAGTGAAACAGTACACACACACACACACATATATACACACACACGTATATATGTATATATATTTGTGTATATATGTGTATGTATGTGTATATGTGTGTGTGTGTGTGTATATATAAAATTACAGGTATTGATCGACTTACGACCTATGCAACTTACGACCATTCAACTTTACGACCACAATCGCTAGCCACGACTGCTCCGCGACTGGTAGTGCAAACGTTGCCCAGCTGGGCGTACAACAGTGCGGACCAGCTTCCGGCAGCACTACCATCTCCGCATGCACCATTTCAACTGTACATATAGCCTACTCAACTTAACGATCAAATCGTGTTACGACCGGTCTGCTGGTCCCAATTGTGGTCGTAAGTCGAGCACTAGCTGTATGGTTTTGTTCAGTGAGGATGCCAGGCATATGGAAGTCAAGAGGGTTCTAACAGAAAGCTGCTGAAAGTCCAGGCCAGATGTGGCTTTTTAGGTTTTACCAGAGCATAACACTTAATGAAGAAAGGAAATAAAGTATCATATTAAGACTAGGGTGATGCTGATGTTCAGCTTGATAAAAGAGGGGCTATTAGGTATCCCAAATTGGGCAGGCCTGAAAAATCATAAAAGGCAAGGAGGAATAGGTAGATGCAAGTAGTTGAGGGAGTTCAACTGAAGAAGGTATCAAAACCAGCAAGAGTTCAGGGAATTAGGCAGATCGTAAACACAGCGTTGAAGATTATAAATTGTGGAATATATATATCTACACAGAGAGAAAGAGAGAAATAGGAAATAACATCTCCAAAGATCTTTCTAGCTTTGATAAATTTTACCATTTAGGCTTTTCACAAATTCCCTGAAAGCTTCTCCTGACTTGGTTCAAATCTGTGGAGTTTTTATACTGCCTTTTGGATAAACTCTTGGTGCCAATAAGCAGCCCCTTCTTACCCTGCGTGTCTAGCAAGCTGTGTGCAGTGTTGTAGACAGACACAGGACTGTGCATTCAGTAGAATAGATTAGCTCTGTTCTGTATGGACCTGGAAAACTAATCAGCAGGGGAGGGAGTGGGGGACAGTTCCCTGGTGGTCAAGGGCTCATTGAAGCCTGGTACAAGTATTTTGAGGCAATTGGAAGATGATGTCTCTAATGACCTGTGGCAAGAAATATATGTATTTTCTTGGAAAGGAGAGGTAAATGTATTGTTTCTCAGTTTTAAATTTTAAATCCTGGGGTAGAGAGAGGCACAGAGAGAGAGACAGCCTTTTTGTGACTTCCCTCTTTGTTTTGGATACATTATGTGATCATAAGCCTTGCTGATGGGGAAGGGGGAAACTGAGTAATGAGGTATCCAGCAGAAGAAAAGCAATGGAAACATCTAGCTCACATCTCTTCTCAACATCCCTCCTCATAGACGAGAGTTTTCAAGACAGTGTGGGACTCGTATACACCAAAAGATAGGCAAATATGACAGTACAGCTGTTGATTAGAGGGTTGGCTGCTAGGGTTGGCATATGAAGGCAGAATAGTTTTCATTGTTAATCTAAGGGTTTTTAAAATCCAGCTTATTTAGAATGTAGAATGTAGTAAAGTTGTCTCTTTAACACTTAACTCCTTATTTACATACATTTTCTTCAACCCTTCACCCTGTTTCTCCTCCTCCGAAATCCCAGGCACCCCATAGTCTCCAGCTCTCATTTTATTCCCTTGATCGTAAGGTATAATTGCTGATAAATTTATTCTCATTAAGGTGCAAATGACTAATTATAAAATAACCCCTAGCCCTAGTGAAACAATAAAAAGATCAAAAATACCCGTAAGCCAGGGGAGTAAATCCACAGTGGTAGAATATTAGGTAGCATTGAGTACATGAAGTGTTTTTTAAGGAAGGGACCCAGCTTAATGCTTCAGTACACTTAGTCAAGAGGGCTCTAATTCCTGCTCCTTGGGTAACCATTTAATTACAGGCCCGAGCCTGCTCTTGTTTTCATAAATATGTGTTTGTTGTGATAATTAGGAAAAGTGTAAATTAGTTAAAATTGGGTATTTATTAGCCTCGGTGATGTGACAGCCTCTCTGGGGGTGAGGGCTAGCTAAAGGCAGTGCTCTGGAAAAGCAGCCTCTTTCTTTATCTCAAGAGGAATTAGGAAACAAAAACCAAACAAAAAATAACCTGTGAAAGTAAGGCAAAGGACCAAAGGAATTCTGTCAGGTGGTAAAAGGAACACTCTATGTAGTCTATTGCCACTGTTTGGAATGATAGTGAAGATTTATCAGAGGTGTTTAATTTTAGCACAGAGAGGAAGAAAAAGTAGTTTTAAAATAAACCAGAGATTTAGAAAAAAGGCTGGCGAACCCAGTTTAATCTCGGGCACAAAGACACAAACTTCCAAAGTTGGATGGGCTGAGATTGTTGGGGGACAAGCTTGAACACTAAGATCTATGAATGTTTGGTGTGATTACCTGTCAAAAATATTTTCGAAGTGCTCCTATTGGGTTAGATGGTGGGGGAAATAATTAGTTTATATAATAATATGGAAAACTTATTTCATACCTACTACTATGGTGTTAGCTATATGAAAAAAAAAAATTGTCTCTCCTTCCCCTCCCCACAAACAAATTCAAACACCTAAAGAAAATAGTTGCAAAATAAATTGGAGCAGAGTAGAATCAGTTCAGAAATCTTCATATAAAAAGGAGGTGTCCTTTGTGAAATATAACAGGGCAGTGATTTCCAAAGGAAGCTGCACATCAGAATTATCTGGAGAACTTTAAAAATATACATGTTCTGGCCGGGCATGGTGGCTCACGCCTGTAATCCCAGCACTTTGGGAGGCTGAGGCAGGTGGATCACGAGGTCAAGAGATTGAGACCATCCTGGTCAACATGGCAAAACCCCGTCTCTACTAAAAATACAAAAATTAGCTGGGCATGGTGGCGCACGCCTGTAGTCCCAGCTACTTGGGAGGCTGAGGCAGGAGAATTGCTTGAACCCAGGAGAGGGAGGTTACAGTGAGCTGAGATCGCGCCATTGCACTCCAGCCTGGGTAACAAGAGCGAAACTCCATCTCAAAATATATATATATATATATATATACATGTTCCTAGATTCCACTGGAAAGTTTATACATGTTCCTAGATTCCACTGGAAAGTTTATGGAGTGGAATTGGGGATGTGAATTTTTTTGATGGAAAAATCATCTTTAATATTAAATTTAAAAAATCCACTGATGATAAAAAATGCTTGATGAACTAGGAATAAAAGAAAACTTCCTTAATCTGAATGGATATGATTAATACACTTAATTATGAAGCACCTGAGGCTCCAGCTCAGAGGAGGGGATCTCCTGTAAGATTCTGCAGCTTCAGTAGGCCCTGGACCCTGATTTTTCTCTGGATTTCTTCTAGACATGGAGCCAAACTTCAAATGTTATATCATCAATTAGTGCCTTCTGGATCAGGATAGCATCGTTGCTTCAGTATTCCACTTACCTCCCAAGATCTCATTCATAACCCAGCTAGGGAAGGCCCACCGATTTTTCGGATCTTGAATTTTTTTTATAGACTTTAAGTTCAGGGATACATGCACAGAATGTGCAGGTTTGTTACATAGGTACACATGTCTCATGGTGGTTTGCTGCATCCATCAACCTGTCACCTACATTAAGTATTTCTCCTAATACTATCCTTCCCCTGTAGC
Organism: Cebus imitator; assembly: GCF_001604975.1. Classification (NCBI taxonomy): domain Eukaryota; kingdom Metazoa; phylum Chordata; class Mammalia; order Primates; family Cebidae; genus Cebus; species Cebus imitator. The sequence goes on along the minus strand of NW_016107547.1, from coordinate 1,548,951 downwards.
CCCCCACTTCCCAACAGGCCTCATTGTGTGATATTCCCCTCCCTATGTCCATGTGTTCTCATTGTTCAACTCCCACTTATGAGTGAAAACATGCAGTGTTTGGTTTTCTGCTCCTGTGTTAGTTTCCTGAGAATGATGGTTTCCAGCTTTCTCCATGTCCCTGCAAAGGACATGAACTCATCCTTTATTTATGGCTGTATTATATTCCATGGTGTATATTTGCCACATTTTCTCTGTCCAGTTTATCATTGATGAGCATTTGGGTTGGTTCCAAGTCTTTGCTATTGTGAATAATGCTATAATAAACATATGTGGGCATTTATCTTTATAGAAGAATAATTTATAATCCTTTGGGTATACACCCAGTAATAAGATTGCTGTGTCAAATGGTATTTCTGGTTCTAGATCCTTGAGAAATCACCACACTGTCTTCCACAATGGTTGAACGAATTTACACTCCCACCAACAGTGTAAAAGTGTTCCTGTTTATCCACATCCTCTCTAGCATCTGTTGTTTCCTGACTTTTTAATGATCACCATTCTAACTAGTGTGAGGTGGCATCTCATTGTGGTTTTGAGTTGCATTTCTCTAATGACCAGTGATGACGAACCTTTCTTCATATGTTTGTTGGCCACAGAAATGTCTTCTTTTGAGAAGTGTCTCTTCATACCCTTCACCCACTTTTTGATGGGGCTATTCCTTTTTTTCTTCTAAATTTGCAAAAGTTCCTTGTAGATTCTGTATATTAGACCTCTATCAGATGGATAGATTGCAAAAATGTTCTCCCATTCTGTAGGTTGCCTGTTCACTCTGATGATAGTTTCCTTAGCTGTGCAGAAGCTCTTTTGTTTACTTAGATGCCATTTCTCAATTTTGGCTATTGTTGCCATTGCCTCTGTTTCATATAGAACCAAAAAAAGCCCATTGAGCCAAGACAAACCTAAGCAAAAAGCACAAGGCTGGAGGAATCACACTTCCTGTCTTCAAACTACATTACAAGGCTACAGTAACCAAAACAGCATGGTACTGGTACCAAAACAGATAGAGAGACCAATGGAACAGAACAGAGGCCTCAGAAATAATGCCACATATCTACAACCATCTGATCTTTGACAAACCTGACAGAAACAAACAATGGGGAAAGGATTCCTTATTTAATAAATGGCGTTGGGAAAACTGGCTAGCCATATGCAGAAAACTGAAACTGGACCCTTTCCTTATACCTTACACAAAAATTTACTCAAGACAGATTAAAGATTTAAACATAAGACAAAACACCATAAAAACCCTGGAAGAAAACCTAGGCAATACAATTCAGGACATAGGCAGTGGCAAAGACATCATGAATAAAACACCAAAAGCAATGGCAACAAAAGCCAAAATTGAGAAATGGCATCTAAGTAAATGGAAGATCTTCTGCACAGCTAAGGAAACTATCATCAGAGTGAGCAGGCAACCTACAAAATGAGAGAACATTTTTGCAATCTATGCATCTGATAGAGGTCTAATATCCAGAATCTACAAGGAACTTAAGCAAACTTAGAAGATAAAAAGAAATAACCCCATCAAAAATTGGGTGAAGGGTATGAAGAGACACTTCTCAAAAGAAGACATTTCTGTGGTCAAAAAACATATGAAGAAAGGTTCGTCATCACTGGTCATTAGAGAAATGCAACTCAAAACCACAATGAGATACCCTCTCACACTAGTTAGAATGGCGATTGTTAAAAAGTCAGGAAACAACAGATGCTAGAGAGGATGTGGATAAACAGGAACACTTTTACACTGTTGGTGGGAGTGTAAATTCGTTCAACCATTGTGGAAGACAGTGTGGCGATTTCTCAAGGATCTAGAACCAGAAATACCATTTGACACAGCAATCTTACTGCTGAGTATATACCCAAAGGATTATAAATTATTCTACTATAAAGACAAATGCCCACACATGTTTATTGTAGCACTATTCACAATAGCAAAGACTTGGAACCAACCCAAATGCCCATCCATGATAGACTGGACAAAGAAAATGTGGCACATATACACGTTGGAATACGATGCAGCCATTAAAAAAAAGATGAGTTCATATCCTTTGCAGGGACATGGATGAAGCTGGAAACCATCATTCTCAGGAAACTAACACAGGAAGAAGAAACCAAACACTACATGTTCTCACACATAAGTGGGAGTTGAACAATGAGAACACATGGACACAGGGAGGGGAATATTACACAATTGTCCTCTTGGGAGTGGGGGACTATGGCATTAGGAGAAATACTTAATATAGGTAACGGGTTAACCAGTGCAGCAAACCACCATGCATGTGTATACCTATGTAACAAACCTGCACATTCTGTGCATATATCCCAGAACTTAAAATATAATAAAAAATCCTTTAACATACACAAAATATTAGTTATTCTATTTGTAAAATAGTTACGCAAAATTTTTAAATTTACTATTTCATAGTACACTACAGTCAGTGTGGTCTGACAATGTTAGGATACTTACTTGGTTTGGCTCTGTGTCCCCACCGAAATCTCACCTTGATTTGTAATTCACACGTGTTGAGGGAGGGAATTGATTGGATCATGGGGGTGGTTCTCCCTTGCTGTTGTCATGATAGTGAATGCATTCTCAGGAGATCTAATGGTTTCATAAAAGGTAGTTTTTCCTGTGGTAACATTTTCTCTTGCCACCTTCTAAGGAACGTGCCTGCTGCTTCTTCCGCCACGATTGTAATTTTTCTGAAGCCTGTTTAGCCCCCCTGTGAGTCAACTAAACCTCCTTTGTTCCTAAGTTACCCAGCCTTGAGCAGTATCTTTATAGCAGTGTAATAAGGGACTGATACAAATACTGTTTAAAGTTGTGTGATGAATTCTGTCTTCTCTAATCCTGCAGTGTATCTCTGTGACTATATCATCAGGTTTGAGGGCCCTCTGGGTGCTGTGAGTACCAAATAAGGACATTTGACCCAGTTTACAGTGTCAGGAGAGGCTCCTAAAATTAGTGGTAATTCTCTTTCTATGCATATGTGCTAATTATGTGACTATGTAATTTTATTTCATTAAACTATAATAGGTAAACTTTTAGGAGAGTTTTTGAGTATAAGGAAGGAAGTAACTGCATGGGTCATCCCAGAATGCCCCTGAGGTGAATGGTGATGCTGAAGTGAGTGAGGATGCCTAGAGCCTTTGAGCTCATGGGTACCAGTCTCTGCAACCTTCCTTGTTGGCTTGGAATTAGATCATGGTCTTCAGTTTGGAACAGAGAGAAGAATCGTCTGTGAGTGAGGTAGGTTTGGAAAAAGTTTAGTTTGAGAATTTTTTTCTCTTTCTTTCTTTTTCTTTCTTTCTTGGTTTTGGTTTTAATTCTTAAATGATGTAACACATTCCTCCTGGGGACCAGGAGTGATTCTGAAAACTAATAAAAAGAGGAACAGTTGTGGGAGAAGCAGAAACACAGTAGATATGATTTATAATCTACAGGAACAATTGTTTATTACTCCCTGGAGATTTTCTTCCAGAACTTCTTCTCTACCTACTAGAGCATGTTTTGCTTATTTCTGGGTACAGACCCTTAAAGGAGGTAAAGGAGTTGATTTATCTGCAGCAGAGAATCTGCTTCGGGGACTATGACATGTGGCTGAGGAAAACTGAGGCACTAGTCGGAGCGCTCTGAGTTTGTTGCCAGAGAGGTTGCCACTGAGATAACTGATGATCTGTATAAACCCAACAGACTGAAATGCCTGAAGATTGGCAGGTAGATCTACAGCCAGCTACATATACCCCTAACCTCAACTTTCAACCTGTCAACAAGCAGGGCCTGGAATGACTTATGGCACTCTACACACCTGGACCCAGCATACTTGGCATGAGTCCTGGGCCTACATAAGTCTACTGAGCAGCAACTTTTCTTTCCTTCCACGCTTAAAATCAGCCACTGGATTTTTCTCTGTTTTCTGTTTAGTATTAAAGTTCCCTGCTGGTTGTGGAGCCTTAGCCTGATTTTCAACCTACTTTCCTGGGCCCCTGACTCTCTCCCTGGTCCTTCCACCCCTGTCCCTTGAGCTTAGTTTCCTCATCTGTAAAATGGGATTTTGTAAAAAAAAATAATGATAACATGCTTTTTATAGGCTTCCTATAATGATTAAAATAAAGTAGCTATAAAATAAATTTTATGTGCTTTACTTGCTATTATTGTTATTACTAGTACTTAAATTTGCACTTGTATCTTCCAGTCACATAATGGGATCTTGGTTCCTAATAGACTGATCATTTGGTCCCACGATGTCACCTTCAGTGTCTCTCCTTGCAATTCCCTACCCATGGGACTTTGAGAGAGAGATACTGGACCAAATTAAACATGACTTAATCATGTCTCTTTGGATGTTATGAATTAGACTGCTTGTATTATAATAGTTTCCCATTGCTGCTATAAAAATACTGTACATTTTATGGCTTAGAAAAAAACACAGATTTACTGTCTTATAGTTCTGGAGGTTGGAAGTTCAAAATGGGTCTCACTGGAATAAAATTGAGGTGTCAATAGTGCTGTATTCCTTCTGGAGGCACTAGGGAAGAATTCATTTTCTTGCCTTTTCCAGTTTCTAGAGGCTGCCTACATTTCTTGGTTTGTGGATGCCTTCCATCTTCCAAGCCAGCAGTCATACTTTTGTGACCTGTACCTTCTGTCATCACATCTTCTCTGACTCTGCCTCTCCTGACATCCTCTTTCACTTGTAAGGAGACTTCTCATTACATGGTCCGCCCAGGTAATCAGGATAATCTCCTCATTTCAAGTCCCCTTTTCCATGTGAGGTAACATAGTTACAGGTTCTGGGTTCTAAGGCTTGGAAGTCTTTGGACACCATTATTCTACCCGCCATATTGTTTCAATAAAAATCCACATCCCAGTGACTGAATGAGATGGAAGTGAAAGGGTTTTCTTGTGGAGAAATCTTTGCTACTACCATTTGTAGCTCTGAAGCAGTAGGAATCATCTGCTTCTCCGGGCCTGGTTCTATAGTCACATGATACTCTTTCTCCCCTCCAGTCTTTGTTCACACCCTGGATTCACTATGTGTTCCTTTCTGCCAATCCAGATTCTACCCATCCTTTATATTTTAGCTCTAGGCCCACTTTCTATGTCGAGTCTTCCCTTAATATACTTTTTTAAAAAATAGTAGCCATCAACCCTACATGCCTTCTTACTTGACATTTTACCTTCTTCTCTTTCCCTCCTGCTACTTTTGTGAGGAAGTACACAGAAGTCAGACTGGCATTCCCAGAAAGTGGTCATTTTTACTATCATTTCAAAGAGATAAAGAGAAAGGGTAGCAGACTATTTTGTCTCCAAGTCCCTAAGCATCTTGGACAGCAAAGAAACTGCCAAATCTAGTCCATTGCTTTAAAGCTGACAATCCTTTGAGGCTGAGAATTTGCTCTTGGTTACTATAACTACGGGTTTGTAGGCGAACATTGGAACATAAAAAGATGCAAGTCTTTCAGTTAGTTTAACAAATTCTGGAGGTGAAATCTCCCCAAAAGGCAAAATCTTAGGAGTAATCATGTCAGCTAGTCATAATAATTGTGCCATCCTATGCCTAGGTCATCTTTCAGGATGGGCATCAAAATAACTAGAAATGTGTTAGAAAGTGTGTGTCAAAACAGCTGCTTGACTAAACTAACAAGCAAGTTCAGATTTCAGTCAAAGGAGTCTAAAAGTGTTGTCTTCTAAATTAATAACTGCCTGAAAAATGTCTCATAAATAAGCATAAATATATGTAATGGTATATATTTTTCTATAATTATTCAATTTGTTGTTGCTTCATCTGCCAGAAATCTGCAGTCATGTCAGGTTTCTATAAGTATTTCTGAATAAGCCTTAGGCAAATTGAAACAAGCCAGCCCCAATGAGCAAATATCTAAAATCAGTGGCAAGAACAGTAAACCTCTGGATTAAAATGGAAAAAAGGAAAAGATTCATGAAGCATCCAAATCTTCTAGACACCACCATGTTCAGTTCTCGAAATGATTGCTTGGCTTTTCTGCTTTTCGTCTGGATGTCCCTTGGCTTAGAGACACACTTGAGGTATCAAAATAGTTGGTGGACTACATGGGCCAGGGTAGTTGCTGCTTATTTGAGTTACTTCTGATTTCTGGCTTTTGGGGCTCAAACATAGCAAAGTCAATCCATTTCAGCAGGGATGAAAATATAACAATAGAAATTAAGTTAATGTATGCAGAAGACTTATTAAAAGGCTATGCTGAAGCATATGCTTCATTGAGTCTATTTCTAATTTTTTGTACACAAGTTTCAGCAGTAAACAACTTTTTTTACAGAGTGCTTGATGGATTGGTATTAAAAAGTTCTTTATCTTCTTGGCCAGTTGCCATCTGAGTAGCCCTCAGTGTGCATCATCAAAGGTAATCTTTCCTTATGAGTATTTTAATATTTTGTGAAATGTTTTAGATAAAAAACAAGCTATAGCTTTCCTGTTCCTTTAGATTTAATTATCGCTTGTATTTGTGCTCTCTTCTTTGTCACTTTTCTTGAAATTGTTAAGACTTAGGTTGTATCCACATGTCACCAAAGGTATTTAAAAGTAAGAAATCCAGTCTCTAAACCAGAACTTACTTAGGTAGGTATATTCAAACAAATATACCCATTTCACAAATGGCCAACTCAGATGAAACAATTAGACATTCGTTGTAAATGTAAAAGCCTAGAGAAAGACACGTCGGTTTCATTTTCCTGAAAATATAGCAAAAATCTACTCATTTCTGTCTCACTCCACAGCTATTGCCCTATGTTAAACCTCTTTCACTTGAACTATTGTGATAGTCACCTTTCTGGCCTCCCAGTTTCTTTTCTTGTGCTTCCATCCATTCTCCATCCCTTGTTACAATGGGTTGAATGTTCAATATAAGGCAAAAGCAGGCTGGCAATGGATATTGTGAGGGCAGAAAACAGTTCATGGTCCTGGAAACATTAATTTTAATTCTAAGTGGCGGATTGAGGGTCCAGTTACTCTGTGGGAGAGCTGCAGGAGCCAAGCTCAAAGGGTTGCTGTAGTAACACTCTCTGGAATCTGAGTAATGACCACGAGAGGTCTAAGGCCATAGTTGTCATGATTGCTGTCTGTATTAGTCCATTTTTGCATTGCTCTAAAGAACTACCTGAGACTGGGTAATTTATAAAGAAAAGAAGTTTAATTGAATCAGAGTTCCACAGGCTATGCAGAAAACATGGCTGGGGAGGCCTCAGGAACTTAAAATCATGGTGAAAGGTGAAGGGGAAGCAAGCATGTCTTACACGGCCTGGGAAGGAGGAAGAGAAACAGAAGCGGGAGGTGCTACACACTTTCATAAACAAGATTTTGTGAACTCACTCACTATTACAAGAATAACAAGGGGGAAATCTGCCCCCATGATGCAACCATCTCCCACCAGGCCCCTCTTCCAACATTGGGAATTACAATTTGAAATAAGATTTGGGTGGAGACACAAATCCAAACTGTATTAGTATCTGAAGATTTCTGTAATCCTTTATGCCAGAGCATCTAGACCTCACGGCTTTACCCCTGCCCTCCTGGCTAGCCCTTCTAGATTTAAAGAATCCTTGCTGGATTCTGACTGGTTTCTTCATAACCAGTCCCCTAAATAAGACAATGCTTAATAAACACTTAGCAGGTAGCCTGGCATAAAGTAAGTGCTCAATAAGTATTATCTATAAAATGCTATAATTTAAATTTAATCTACATATTATGTAAGTGGAATAAATATTATGTATAGAAATATTATCTATATGTTACCTTCTGCGGCTAGATAAAAAAAAGCCCAGAGACACATATGAATGCTCTAAGGCCTAGACCATCACCATCATCACAGTTGTCACCCCCTGAGTGCTGATCACAGTATCTGAAAACTAGCCACATTTTCCTTCAATCAGAGTGCAGTAAGAATAGTTTGGAAATTTAAAGTTTGCGTTTATAGAGTCATAGTTAATCAGGGTTTACTAGGTATCACTGAAAGCACTGAAAATATCTGATCCTCATTTTGTCTTTTGCAAAGAGTTTAGTTCATATTTGATGTTGAAATTCCTATATATCTTTTTTCTCCCTAAACCATCCCGATGAAGTAGTATGTCTCTAGTTCTCTCCTGCCTGATTATTAGGAAGATTTGAGTTGCATGGTATTTGAGAGTGGTTCCAAAGCTAAGTATTCTCACCTTCATTATCAGCATAGGCTCCTTGAAAAATGGGTTTCTTATTAAATTAGGCCCCATTGCTGTAGTGAAGGGTATTTATTAAAGATTCTGATTTGATTTTATGTTTCTCTGCATTTGGTGGGCAAATTAGTAATCACTTCACAGTGATGTTGTAACAAATTACTCAAGCCTGGAACAAGTGAGAGAGCAGTAACAAAGGTAAAGGAGCAGATGTTTTCTGTGGCTTTATTTGGAGTTGATTTTGCTAAGAGAAATAGTTGTAGGAGTCTTACTTTTCTCCTCTTGTGGCTATAGTGGAATGATTATGATTAAAGTAAAACCGCAAAATGTTAGAACTAACTCCTTTATTTTATAGCTGAAGAATTTCAGACCCAGAGAAGTAAAGTTGCTTGGCCCTGGTCATACAGCAAGTGAGATTTCAGAAAGTCACAGAATCTCAGAGTTTGAAGGGAATTCCAAGTTTATTTAGGCCAACTGCCAACTCATGCAGACATTTCCTCTATATTTTCCCTGTGAGTTTTCTTATACATCTTGATAACTTCTTTGTTCATTGGAACATGTAACCCTAAAAACGAACATGGATTCTTAAAGGTAAGCCAAACAACATCAAATAACTTGTTTAGGTCAATTATTAGAGAGGCAACATTAGGCTTGGTACACACTGTGATAACAATCAACTAAACAGGAACAATTTCTTCAACAACTTCTTTTATCTATGCGGTTCATATATCATTGGTTTTAATGGATATTTTATTTTGCATTATTTTATATGGTTTTAATAAATAGATTTTTTTTAAATATAAATAGACTTTTCATAAAAATTACATGGCTGGAATCAACCATTGAAATGGTCCTAGGTTTTTGTTGTTGTTGCTTGGTTTTGGCCTGGCTGAGGTTTCCTTTTGTAATTCAACACAAGTATACCTCATTATGGAATAAGTAATGATAGTAATTAGAACAATAATAATGGCTATCATGTATTGAATATTTTAAATGTGCCAGGCACTGTGATGAATAGACATTTTAAATGTCCTCTTCATACTTCCTGACAACTTCTAGGGAGTAGGTTTAACTAAATGCATTTTGTAGATAAGAAAGTGAAAGCTCGGTGATGTTGAATAACTTGCTTAGTGCTATACCACCAGTTAGTAGTGGAGCTATGATTTGAATCCAGGGCTATCTAATGCCAATGCCCATGTACTCTTCAACACTATGCTGCTGAAAAACAATTAAACAAAAAAGTCAAAAATTAATACAAGGTGCCAGATACAAAAGATGGAACTCATGGAGAGCCTACACTTACCAAATACTTTACCTTTATTATCTAATGTAATCATCACAGCAGCCCTATAAAGTAGACAGTATCATTCTCGTTTTACATATGACAAAACAGGGCAAGTTATTTAATCTTTTTGAGCCTCAAGCTGGCACACATGTAGGTAGTCAGTGGCAGAGTAGGAAGTGGAAGAATGGGGTTTAACTCCCTCATTATCAAAGCCTATGTTCTTTCTACCATGCTGAACAGTATTACCAATAACATATGTTTAAGTGGGATAGTTATAAATATATAGCTGTTTCCAACTCAGTAGGAATATTCACTACCTCAGCATCCTATTGTGTATCTTTTTGAAAAAAAAAATTTTTGTTTCCTTTTCACTTTTCTTATAAAGCCAATAACCACTCACTTTCAAATGATCTTTAGAGTGAATTGGAATTTTTTTAATGTTGCCTTAGCTTAATCAGGGCACATCTGTGATATAAAATGGGTCCTCATTTGATGTTAGAGGGCACTGAATCTTTAAGAGGAGCCTAAAACTGAGCATCTGAGTATAAAACTATTAAGTCTTACAGGACTGTTAACTTTTCTTACACTAAAAAGCTAGGTGCCACTGCCTTCTGTGTAGAAGGTGTGGCAATAGCACCTGACCGATCAATAACATCTGAGGGAGCAAACTTGTGTGATGAAGACCAGGAAACTATGCACTGGGCTTATTTTTCCGCCTGCATGTTTGTATAAGAATTTTTCTATTTTAATATGTATCTTCATTAACCACTGATACTGTGAAGAGAAAAATGAAAGTTAGAATCACTCTTGGGGAAAAGAGCAATTGCACAGAATTCTTATACCTGGGTTTGTATTGCTCATTGTGGAATGGCTGGAAGGCTGAGTTTGTCAGTGTGGTCCATTCTGAGAGCCATTATGAGGGGTTTAAATTTTTCCAATGATAACTTACCTCCAGTTATTTGTTTGTTCATTTATTCAATAAATTAAATTTAAAAATCTAATTTATTTAAGAGATGTTTATTGGACACCTAATACAGCATGTTCTAGGTACTCTCATAGGCTTTGCAGCTACACTAGTAAATGGGATATATTGGGGCTTAGTTGATGTCAGGACCCTATATAAGAGGGACACATAACACAAACTTGAAGAGTCAGGGAAGGCTACTTGAAGGAGATCAGTTTTAAAAAGAAACTCAAGGTAAGTAAAAATTAGCTAAATAAGTTGGCATAGTAAGGAGTAGATAGCGTTCCAGGCAGAGGAAAGGCAAGGAGCAGAGAGGTGTGTAGACTGGTTGGGTTTTGAGAGCAGTTCAGTAAGACAGGAGCATAGAATGCAATGAAGGGAGTGGCAAGAAACATGATGACAGGCATAAGCTGGAGCAGATCATAAGACACCTTGTAAGGCATGTCAAAATGTTTGAGCTTTTTCTTAAAAGAAATGGGAACTAACTGAAGAATTTGGGGGCTTTCTTTGGTTGTGGAGCAACTGATGGTTGTGGAGAGTTACTGTGGAGGCTGGAGGCAAATTTGTGCAACTAAAGAAGATATTGAAGTTGCCAGTTTTTGTCCTTACCTGTATCATTATCTTTTCTGCAATCAAAGGAATGTCTAATTGCTAAGACTATCAAAATTATGGTTCTCGGATGAACCACTTATGCTCAACACAGCATTGGTGTGCTGGTCTTAGTATCTTAATTCTCCCTTATAGGTTCACCCCTCTCTCACTCTTAATAGTTACCCTTCTGCTACTGCTGATCTGTTCCTGTGCTCTGAAGTTGTTCATTTTTACATCTATCCTTTGGATCATGTTATATCATCTCTCTTGAAAATCATCCATTTTCCTTTTTGTCAATCCAAATATTATCGATCCTTGATGGTACAGCTCTAGTCTCACCTTCCCTAGAAAGTCTTTTCTGATCACTGCTGCCTAACTTATCCTATTATTCTCTAGCTTCCTGAATCATTTTGATTCAACTCAACCCCAAGTTATCTAGTACTTCTTTAAGTATCTTTTTGTGTTGTCTCTCTTTAGGTGGTTCTGAAACTGGCCTGATTATCAGAATTACTGGGAGAGCTTGTAAAATATATTGATTTCTGATTCCCCATCACCACAGATTCTGATTTAGTAAGTTGGTGGTGAGCCCAGGAATCTAAATTTTTATAAGAACTCAGATTTATTCTGGTAATTAGCTGCTCTACATGTTTCATGTAGATTAAGCTTTTCTCTGGATGGAAGTTTCTTGAGATTAGGGCTCATCAAATTCTTTTGTACTTCCTCCACTACCAACCCTTACAAGAGCCTACCGTATGTGTTGACTTGATTCCCATGATTTATCCTGTTTCTTTTCTAGTATAGTCTCCTTTATAATCTTTAGGTGAAAGAATATGATGGTCACTGAATATACCACATACTTGCATGAGTTTGTGCGTGTTGTGTTGTGTTTAGAGTTGAGATGCTCAAAATTCAACCTAAAAGAGTTCTCAAGCCTTCTTTATGAAATACACAAGACCATACTATCTGCTTCACCAGACCCTGTTCCATTTTGCATTATTCCCAGTAATATTTCAGTACTATCACCCACCTATCCAAAGAACACTGTAAAATATGCCCTCTGTATGGGGAGTTTCTTTTTAATGCAGTTTAGGAAAATAAACTGTAGTCTTTGAAGAGACTTGTGTTGTTACAACCCAGGAGGGTTTTTCAAATGTGAGTTGTTGTAAATAAGAATATGCAAGAAGGGGAACTTTGACTTAATAGATCTCTGATATACTGTATGTGTAATGTATATCAGTAGGTTAGGACACTATTTTTCTCTCCTTATTTTTCTTGTACAAATAATGTATAAATGCACATTCATTGTAAAAAAAAAAAGTACAGAAAACTGTATAGTAAAAGGTGAGAGTCCACCTTCAACCCCTCTCCCAATGTAACTCCTCTTCATGGAAATAAACACTGTTAACTGGCATTTATATTTTTTATGATGTTTTTAAGTGAATTTCCAAGTGCAGGTTGAAGAGGAAGTCAATTCTGTTCAATTGAACGGGTTATGATACTTTGCTTTTGGTTTCTATACTTAACGCTTTTGGATTGAGAAATTTTTTCCTTTCGTGAGGGAGGTGTGTGTGTGTGTGTGTGTGTGTGTGTTGTATGTACACTCGTACATTTTGGATGAATGTATGCCTAACAGATTTTTTAAAGATGTCTTTAAATACATTTTCCAGACATTTGTCTATTGATGAGGTAAAGCCTTCAAGGGTGGGAGTAGAAATGGGAGGTTGTTTCTATTTCAGTTGCAGTCTCTTTAAGCAATCCTCTTAGAGTACAGAGGGTTTTGTGGTTAGTTTCTGTTGTCTCTGACTTTTTGAAGCGTAAGTAAAACAAGATCTCAGGGAGCCCAGGACTGTTCTTTGCTCTCCAGAGGCTGCTTAGTGGTTCTAGTATAACCTTTTGAGAGAAGGGCAGTCATCACAATTTGAAATTCATTATGATTATGTTTTAATCATCCTTGGCCTGAATATTAGCTTAAAATTTATTCCTTTAACAGTGGTAGAGCTTCCAAAGCCACTTGAGAACTCTTCCAAATACCAATACAATGTGGCAGAAACTAAAGTCTCTTTGTTTTGACATGTAGTTTGGAGATTCAATTCATCATGAAATGTATTCTACCAGCAAGAATGGATTTGCCTAATAGGGAAGTTTTTAAGTAGTTAGTGGTTAAAAATGGTTGTGTCACTGCTGCCTGTCTTGAAATTAAAATAATTTAAAATGCCAATTGAGTCATGGCAAAGAGCTTTGTATCTGCCAAATTGTCATACATAACTCTATAAAAGGGGGATGAATTAAGGAGCTCAGTAAAAAGACCTAAAAAAAGAAAACTAATGAAAATCATGGTCTGTATCCCGAGGACAAGGAAGCCTGGGGATTGGGGAATAATGATAGTTTGCTTGCATCTGAGTAGGTTCTCATATTTAAAAAGTTTGTTCTTGTCATGGGTTGACTTGGTTAGTATATAAGACTGAAGTTATGGCTAGGATTTCCTTCCCTAACTGTACTAGCCACCCATACTTCTTTTATTTTTATTTTTATTTTTATTTTATCCATAGTATCTGGCAAACATATGTTATTAGTCATTCACAATGCGGTCCAGGAAAGCAAATCCATGCCCACCTAAAATATAAATTCTACTATTTTTTTCTGAATTTTTATTCTTTGCTAGGACTTCATCCAGACAGATGAGTATTAAATGCATATGAAATGGATTCCAGTTCCAAGGAAGTGTTTATATATGTGTCTATATGTGCATGCATATGTATGCACATGGCTGAGCTCAGAAGTGTGCCTACTAGCGTATGTGACATATAAATAGAGTATCAGAATATATTGGGATCTCTATAGAGGTTTGCAAACAAGGCCAAAGAAATGACTATGTTTGGTGATACTGTGATGGATTCCCAAGGCTAGGTGATCATTTAGAGTAGAGAAGAAGTGGGGAATGGGAGAAACAGCAGGTGTGAAGGTAAAGAGTCCTGAATGTGCCTGGAGTGTTTGAGGGGTGGAAAGTGTTTCAGGGTATTAAGAGTGAAGTATTTTCAGGGAGGTTTGGGGGAAAGGCAGCATAAGAGGCTGTAGAGGGAGGGAGGCACAAGATTATGATGGGCCTTATATGTTGTGAGAAGGACTACATCCTGAGTGTGTTGGGAGCCACTGAAGATTTTTTTAAGTGGGAGGAGTTATGGTGAGACAATAGCAAATATATATTTGCTGATATGATAGTCACACCCATTTCAAAATAAAGCTTCTGCTTCAGCCAATAAAAACTTTAAGTAGGGCTACCATTGCCCACGATTTGTGTTCAATCTATTGCTTATTCATCAGAGGGGTTTGTTTTTGAGTTGTTGCATCTGACAGTGATATGTGCTGTAAGCTAGTTAGATAACCCAAGCTTTTGGACTTCACTTCCACTGTTGCTGCAGTAGGAAAAGGTTGCTCAGAAATGGTTTCAAAAAACTCTTGGATCTTTAATATCCTAGGTGTTTTCAGATTGATTGCTTGGAGTCCTCTCATTTTCTCTCTCCATGAGAAAAAGCAAATAATAAAAATGAATTCCATTGTTTCCCGTATCTTTGCACCGCCATTCTTTTTCATTCTTTAATCTTGACAGGAGATTTTATATATGATAAATGGACTTGATTAATATTATTAAAACTGCTTGCAATGTTTTGTGATTGTAACTGGAGAGATTTCATTTACTGTCTTCCTGATCAAAGTTACTGAAATGGATGGTCTATGAATTAAAGGAAAGGGCTGTGTTTGCATATGGACTTAAATAAATGTCAATAGATTATTTATGGAAATACACACTCTGCCTCTTACTGTACAGTTGGGATTCTTCTTCTCCACAAGAAATATGTAGCCGAGACTTTAGGTAACCAGTCTTAAATCAGTGAGACATCTGCCAAGCAGAAAATGCAGGGATCTACAGCATTTCATGATGCTGTGGTTTTAGATATCAGAGCTAAAGCTGTCAGAAAGTCTGAAATTCTTTTGTGAGAGAATCCTAGGCTTGATGCAAAATATTGTGTCACAGTTACAGTAATTTCATGTTGGCTTATGATACCTGCTAGAAATTTGGGAAGGGGCACACCCCTAACAAATTACTTGAGATTACCTTGTTAAAGATAATAAATGTAAAAATTCTCAGGATTTAGACCTTTTAGAATGTTCACTTTATCACACTTAGGTAACTCACAGCAGTTGAGGGTGTTTGGTTTTCCTATAGCAGTCGCTATTAAATGATACATTAGTAAGAGGTGATGCTTGAGAGAGCCCACATGAAGAGCTTTTAGTGAGCCTATGTGAGTGCTCAAAGCCCTGGACGTGTCTTAGCAGATGATTCAAGATTAGCTCAGGTGGGTGTGGAGCTACAGATGCTCAGGGCTCTGAGAGCCAAGATTTTTCTGAATCAAAGCTGGAAATCAGCACAACTTCTCTCCACTCTTTACATGTTCTGCAAAGAGAAGAAATGTGCAGATCTATTCTGGTCACTCAGTCTCATTGAATATTTATGGAAGTTCTGAAGTGAGTGAAATATTCTCAGATATTTCTTGAAGCTGAAACAGGCAGCTTGGAAATAGATAAACCACAGCACTGGGTTTGTGTAGGGCAGCATACATTTTTAAAAGATACAGAAATTGTCCTATGTGCCGTGTCTTGGTGAATTACCATGAAATTGCGGAATTCTTCTGAATCCCAGCAGACTAGGAGAAAAAAAAGAAATTTCAAACTTGCAAATACCTGCAATATTGAAAAGAAAAAGAGGCATCTTTAAATAACTGTTTATCAGTACTTGATGCAGGTATTTGAATTAGTTGACCAATGGAATAGAGATTTCTGTTTTAGTCCAACTTTTTTCCATTGTGTACCCCTCTGTATATTTGGTTGTCACTAAATTGTTTCCATTAAATTAAGACTCCTTTGACAGAGAACCTCTTGATTGCAAAAAACATAAATCTACTCAAGAATGCTCAGTTAAGGACCAGGTATTTAAAAAAACTGTAGGCAAAATCACAGGCAGACTAACACAGGAACCAGAGTATAGTCACAACTCTTGGGAAGTGGAATTAGGAAGGGGCTAAGCCAAAGCCATTATCTGTTTCTCAAGGGTTGTGGAAGACTGAGTGCGTTGTGGTTCTAATCAGTGGTCTTCCTAAATCCTCATCCTGGGCCCTGAAACATTGAAGCTCCTTCCCACTGACTCTGGTCTGGGCAATTTGACTTATATTTGGCCAATAGGATATTAGTACATAGGATGTAAACAAAGACTTGAAAAGTGTGAGCACATTTCTTGTCTCACGCCTCTGGCTTTGCCATGAGAACATAATCATTATGTTAGCTCATGAGGCAGTGAGACACATGGAGCAAAGCCAAATCAGTTCAGATGTCTCAGCTGAAGCATTAAGTAAGTGATAAAGTCCAGCTAATATTGCCAAAGGTACCTGGCCACAGATGCATCAATAAGCCCATGGAGCCCAGCTCAGATCCACAGAATGATGAGCCCACACATAGACTTAGAAGCAAAAATGAATGTTTATCGCTGCATGATACTAATGTTTTCTGATTGTTATACAGCAATATTGTGGCAAATAGATGGTGGAAACAAGGGCCAAATTGTCTCTTTCTTCCTTTAATTTTAAATTGACATAATAATTGTACATAGCTTCAATACTTATATAATGATCAGATCAGGGTAATCAGCATATCCATCGTCTCAAACATTTATCATTACTTTGTGTTGAGAACATTCAATATTCTCCTTCTAGCTATTTGAAATTGTATATTATTAATTATAGTCACCCTAGATCACCAGAACTTACTCCCCCTATCTAGCTGTAGTTTTGTATTATTTGACAAATATCTCCTTCTCCCTGCTTCCCCCTACCCTTTGTCTCTACGTCTCTTCCTCTGTTACTCCCTCCCTCCCTCTCCAGCTTGTATATTGCCCAATATTTTTGCCAGTGCTTTGTCTGCCTATCCTTACAGAAATAGTGTGCGTCATCCACTGCAGTTTTTGAGTCTCTTGGTTCAAATTCTTGACATAGAAAAGCTCTAATTAGTTGATGGAAAGCCAGTGAATTGGTTTGCTTTGAGTCAGGTTTCCACCTGGCCTGACCAACTGTGGGTTAAGGTGGTGGCAGTGGTAAAAGGAGAACAGTGTTATATGGTTTAGATGAGTTTAGAGGAGGGAGTTCTTTTTAGTAAGGGGCTGTGAATAGAAAATTCACTGTGATTTATATCTGTAATTAAAAGGCAAGCCTAAAATTTAGCAAAATATACTGTAAATTTGATTTGTGGATCAGTCCACCAACTTGAAATGAAAGGCTAATAATACCTACAAATGTGCCAACAATAGTCATAGCTAATATTAGTCTTGGTTATGTGTCAGGATACTATGCTAAATATTTTATTTAATCTTTAATCCAGCATTATGGATGTGGGACTATTATCATTCCCACTTTGCAGATGGGAACTAAGGGTTGGAAAGGTTAAGTTGCCTTCTATTACACAATTAGAAAAAGATACAGCCAGTAATACAATATAGCTTAAGCTAAATACAGAGCCCAGAGCCCTAATTTAACCACTGCCTCTACCATTTATAGAATGACCAGGAAAGTAAGACTATGTAAATCAATAACTAATCATAAGGCTTACCAGGTGCCTAATTGAGTAAGTGGTGATCAGTTAACATATGATCCCAAAGATGATTTGGAGATAGTGCCTGCTGGGCATGATAAGATTCTTTTTTTCTTTGCTTCCTTCTTTAGAGATCTACTCAACTCCTTTTGATAGATTAATGACAGCTTCTGGTTTTTCTTCGCACTTAGATTTCACTACTCAGTAGGCAGGTATACTTGCAGTTAATTTCTCTATTTTCAGCCTTATGTCTCATCCCCATCCTCTATGATGTCAGGTGTCACCATGTTGAAAGCCTCTCAGATTCAGTATCTTTAAAGAGTAAACTCCTTGTCTCCTTTGGGAGAGGTCATAGGCACTTGGCTGCTCAGAGTAGTGGTTTGGGATCTGAAAGTCCAGTCGCTCAATAGGAAGACTTTGAATCAATCTTGCTGTTTTCTGTATTGTGCATCATCCCTGCTTTCTGTGGTACTGGTGCCTCCAAGACCTAAAATTTCTGTGTTCTGCGTGGAAAACTGATTCTTCTTTCAGGAATATCATCTCCCTCTGTAGATTCTCAGATTGTAACATTCTCCACTCTGCTAAATGAATTATCTCACCTCTACTTTTAGTCTTCCAAATTTTTATTGAGATTTCTAGTCCATGGTCTCTCTGTTCTTGTATCTATTTAAAAAATTTGTTTACTGTAATTATAGTTGGGTTTTTGGAAGAAAGGATACCAATATGTGATCAACCACTTATGTTTAGAAAATTATCCTCCCCTATGAGATTTTTAAATAGAAACATCTTCATTTAAGTTGTTACAAACTTTATCTGAAAACTTTATCAGCAATATGAGTTAATATTAAATTCTAGCATCATTTCCTGATGAAACTTCCAAAAATACAACCAAACAATTTATAAAGTCTGCCTCTATGTTTAGTGAGGTGATTTGGCACTGTTCAAGTTTTGGTTTGATAGTATTCTCATTTTAATAGTACTCTATCTTTCAAGCTTTCCTTATCTAGGGCTAGTTTTGGCTGTGAAATAGCCATTCATCTTGTTTTCTTTCTTGGCAGAGGAGTACCCCAACTTTCACCTTGTGAGAAGGGGAAGGACAGTGCTGGAATAAGAGGTTGACATTTAAACACCAGAAGTTCTGACATATTGCTAATTCCTCTCACCAATATCATTCTGAGTTCATGATTTGAGATCCATCTAGACTACTTTGGCCTCATGTGCTTTGGTAGTTTATTTATTGCTGTAAGATTATGACATTTTAAAAGTTTAGCTAGTATTTGTTTGTCATAAAGTTGTGAGAATGTTACTTTGACAACAACCCACTCATCTAACCAGCACTGCAAATGTTCAATTTTGCCTAGAAGGAAAGCTCCTAAGAAGGACTGTTAGAATTGATGAGGGGTGGTACATTCACATAACTCCACAAGAGCCTTTTTGCACAAGAATCAGCCTATCATCATTTTTTGCCTAAGAACAAGACAGTCCTGAGCAATGTCTCATGTTTGTATTTTTCATGCCAATTATGAGAAAATTAATTGAGCATCCACAGAAATTGTAGGAATTTAAAAATATTATTGTAGCTATTTATTTCTAGGGAAACATCAAATTCAGACTTTTAAAATATACGTAAACTGAAGCTTCCCTGAAATCTCTATAAATTACTAGATAGAATACTTGCCAAATTCCCTGAAAAGCTTAGGGGTCAAGATAATATGACATTAAATTAATGCTTTGATAAGGATTGGATTAGTAGCTTGCTTGGCCAGATAAATTTCCACATAAAAGTTGTATCTTGTTTTCTAGATTAAAACCATTTTACTAACTCTAGTAAATTATTCCAGTCATTCAACAAATATGTCTTAAAGTCCTTTCCTGTCCTGGACATTTTGCAAGGTCATTATAAGCTCAAAGAGTTTATAAGTTAATGTAGGTGTTTACAAATATACAAAACAATGCAATATAATAGAGATGCCATATGAACAACATAAATAATGTGTCAGGGAAGAGGGCCTGGCTACTTTGGGAAACGGTGATTAGGTGAGATCTGCAATTTGAGCTAAACCTCCTAGTTTTATTAGGAAAAGCAAAAGATCATGGGCAGCTGGAATATCATATCAAAGTCATAGATGCAAGAAGGCAGAGGCATTAGGGTAAACAGTGGGTAGCACTTTTGGTTGGGGCCTATGATTCATATGGGGTATTAATGGGAAATAAGACAGGAAAGGTAAGTCAAGACTACCTTTTGGGAAACAATGCCGAGTAAAGAAGTTTAGGTTTTAATTTGTAGTTGGTAACAAGGTACAGAAATATTTGAATTCATCTATTAGTAAGATTTAACAAGTGGAAACTTGCTGGATGGTTTAGGCAAGAGATTTTAGAAGCAGGAAGATTGACTAAGAGTCTGAAGCAGTCATCTGGTCATGAGGGGATTGAAGCCTGGACTACAGAGATGCCATTGAGAATGCCAGGGAAGAAAATTCAACAAGAGAGGTTATAAACAGCCAAATTCCAGTCTGAGGCAACTGACTGGATATTGGGAGAGAGAAATGATGAATTATCCACAGTCATTGAGGTTTTCAGTCCAGTTGACATACGGTACTTCAACAGAAGTAAGAAAGCACTAGCTTTGTGAGGAAAATAGTGAGTTTAATTTGTTTAGTTTGAAGTTTCTATATACTCCATGTGGAAATGCCCAGTACCTAGGCACATATATAAGACTAGAGCTTGGAGGAAAGGTTGGACTTGGAAATAAAGATGTCATTTAACAACATAAAAGTGATAATTATGACAAGGGAGTATAAAATCTTCAAGGCAGAGAGTATACAGAAAGAGATGGGCCAAATGTTGGGAAAAAGGAAACAGCCAAGGAGACAGAGAAGGAGCAGTAATTGCAGTAAGAACATAAACAAAAGAAGGAAGTGTCATAGAAGGAAAAGCGGGAGAGAGTGGTTGATTCAGAGTGCCAAATGCAGAAGAAAAGTGTGGAAGAATAGTATGAGAAAAGGACTTTGGATTTGGTGATTAGGAAGTTATCAGAAACTTTTAAAAGAATGCTTACTCGGGAAATTGGTGAGTATGGGAGCTAGATTTCAGGGATTTCAGGAGAGAGTGATTGCTTAAGGAAGTATAAGTATACATCCATTTTTCAAGAGATTTGAATATGAATAAGATGTAGAATAGTATATTTAGAGGGGAAAGAAAATTAAAATTAAGTTGTCTTTCAAGATTGGAGACATCTGTACCTGTTTATGTTTGTGAGCAGAAGGGTGGAAGAAAAGTAGCCAATGGAGAAAGATGGGAGGAGAGGGAGAGAGGAAGAGAAAGAGAGAGAGACAGAGAAAAGCTGAGAGAGAGAGAGAGAGAGAGACAGACAGAATGACAGACTATGGGAAAACAGCAGGTAATTGAAGAAACAAGGTCATGGAGGATTGAGTCTTCATTAGATCTAAGGAGATATAAATTCTCACAGAAAAGACTCCTAAAAAGTTTTTCATTGATACCAAATTAGGGAGAACTTCTCTGGGTAGGATGCTCTAATTCTTGCATATTTCTAAAGTGTGAGAAGTATACAAAAATTTAGAAAAGAAAGGGTTGGAGCTGCTAGTCCTTCCTCAGGGATTCGTGAAATAAGAAAATTACTATTTAGAGGTTAATAAAGAAAAGAAAGAGAGAGAGAAAAACTCTGTAGTTACAGTCTTCCTAGAGCCAGGGAGTCTAACAAGTCAAAGACTTGGGATCCAGAGATAGACTGAATTAGGGAGTGTTGGCCAGTACCTATCTCAACATTGCCTGGAATCACTGGGCTAGGCAATTGCACAAATGATGTGCTTTGCTCTTTGACAGGCATTTTAAAAAGCAGGAGGCCCAGCCACTAAGCTGTGGCCAATAAATTTGTCCTTGCTTTTATTTGAATAGTCTTCAAATTACTTTGGATGTTACTTTCAAGAAACTAGTTACTTTGGGGGAAACGGAATCATTTCATATCAGTAGGAGGGAATGAGATCAGTAGTATAGATAACAACAGTGCTTATTCTTAGAGATTAGGAGGGACTTTTCTTTCTCTGAGACAAAAAGGAAGAAAGGATAGGTGAGGTGATCAATGAAATGTTGATATGTGGAGAGAAAATAAATGAGTCCATACCTCATAGTTTCAGTTTTCTCAAGTCAGTTCAATGTCTGATTTATAAGCTGGGTAGGTATAGAAGTGAAGAGGTGAGAATGCTGGAAAATGCTTGGAACAATGATTGTGGGAGATCTGCTAGGGAATCCACAGAGACAACTGAAGCCATTGTAAAGCAGTAGGGTTAGTGCCCAGAAAGAAGGAGGAAGCATGAATAAGCACACATACATGATTTTTTCCATTGCTGCTCTGTGCCTCTAGAAGCAGGAGTATTAATAGGGCAGATTAATGACTGTCAGTCAGTACTAGCCAGATTCACAGAGAAAACAGCCTTTGCCCAAGTCGTCTAACAATGAAAGCCATTCTGTTTTTGTGACACTGATCATGTGTAGAAAGTCAAACAGCACAGAAAGGGACTTATTTGAAAACCTTAAGGTGGTGGGACAGTTATTTGAAAGCCTTTTCTCTATGCATGTGCACTTCCCATTGCAGGGACAATATCTCCATGTATTTTTCATCCCTCCCAAAAACCCTGCACAGAGCTTGACACACAATAGTTCCTTACTCCTTGTGAATAGCAGACAGACAGACATATCACAGAAGTTTCTCCAGTAACAGATCACCCCGTTTCAGGTTTTTAAGCTGTTTTTAACTGAAGCATGACGTAGAAAATGAAAAGTGCACAAATCGTAAATGTACAGATTAATAACATTTTATAAAATGTGCACATTTGTGTAATCACTAGCCAGATAACGAAATAGAATATCACCAGTTCTCGGGAAGTTGCATATGGGTACCCTCCCAGTCACTCACCTATTCCTCCTCAAAGCTAACCACTGTCCTGACATCTATCAGCATTGATTAGTTTTTTCTTCTGAACTTTATGTACATATATGTGTATACTATATATTCTTTTGTGTCTGTTTTCATCCAACATTATGTTGGTGAATTTAATGCACACTTGTTGAATGTAAACAGTAGTCCATTTAGTTCGTTGCTGCATTGATTCCAATGTGTAAGCACATCAATATTTATTAATTCTTCTCTGTCTAACTTTTGAGTTGTTTCTATTTTCTTTTACGAATGGTGCATTCTTGTGTATGTTTATATTGGCTCTTTCTGTTTCTCTTGGTATGCCTGGTAATTTCATATACAATAAAAAATTTTGAAATTGTAGAAGCTTTGGACAATGTTATTTTTCTTCAGAGAGAATTTTCTTTAGTTTCTATCGAAAAGTTAGAAAAAAATTAGTAGATCACTTCAGTTCAATCAGGATTAAACTCATTTAAGGTTAGGCTTTATAAAATCCTTGTAAAAACTGGCAGATTTGTGATTTTCTCTACTACCAGGATATAGCCCTTCAGGGTTCCCAAGTGAAGTACTGAGATGTTTATCATAGCCTATTTTCCTTGGCAGGCTCTGAACTCCAGTTTTTAAACTTTTTTTCTGAATCTTCTCAGTACCATGATACTGCGGTGATCTATGTTTTGCTTCTCTCTTTCTTAGAAGTCTTTTTCTGTTCATCTTCTTAGCCCTAGGGACCAGCCCTCCAATGAATTAATAAGTGCTTCAAGGGACATTGAAACATAGAATGACAGGTTTACCCTAATGAGCTTCTCTTTGCTCTGGGATCTTTGCCCCTCAATTCTTCATTGTTTGGTAACTCTCTGATGCCTTCAAACAGATTTTTTAAATTGAGATGAACTTCACACAACATAAGAATAACTTTTAAGTGATAAGTGAACAATTTAGTGGCATTTAGTATATTCATAATGTGTAACTGTTATTATTTTCAAGATATTTTCATCACTTGAAAGAAAACCCTTTACCAATTAAGCAATTAAACATATTCTTTCTAAAATCCAACTTTTCTAGTTGTTCAGGTACAGAAGATTGGTCAGCTATAAACTACTCCATAGTAGCCACAATTAGAAGTCTTTTGTTTTTTTATTTAACTATTGCAAAGTATTTTCTCCTAGAAATGTATCATTTCTATTAAAAATAATGTTGTCTTGATTGTAAAACATGTTTTTTGTAAACATTTGAAAAATGTTGACAGTCTAATTAAAATAAAAAAATTACTCATAATACTAACACCTAGAAATAGCCCATTTACTTTTTGTGTGTATTTCCTTCCACCAGTTTTCATGCATTTATCATAAAATTGGGATCTAAGTACATGCACTTGCCCAACATTCCTTACAAATCAGCCATGAGAACACAATTCTCTCGAGTACCAGCTTTTTCACTAAAACTATTCGATAAATTTTCCACATTTATCTTTGAGACACTATTTTATTTTATTTTATTTCTTTATTTTTCCCATTTGTTTATTTTATTGCATTTTAGGTTTGGGGGTACATGTGAAGAACATGCAAAATTGTTGCATAGGTACACATGTGGCAGTGTGATTTGCTGCCTTCCTCTCCATCACCTACCTCTGGCATTTCTCCCCTTGCTATCTCTCCCCAGCTCCCCACCCCGCACCGTCCCTCCCCTATTTCCCCCCAACTGACCCCAGTGTGTAGTGCTCCCCTCCCTGTGTCC
>NW_016107547.1:1509775-1522223 GCF_001604975.1 Cebus imitator | reverse complement strand
GTACCAGCTCCTCTTTGTATGTCTGGTAGAATTCGGCTGTGAACCCGTCTGGACCTGGGCTTTTTTTGGGTGGTAAGCTCTTAATTGCTGCCTCAACTTCAGACCTTGTCATGGGTCTATTCAGGGTTTCGGCTTCTTCCTGGTTTAGGCTTGGGAGGAGGCAAGGAGACACTATTTTAAAAGACTAAACAATATTCCTTTTAGAGGTGTATCAAAATGTAGACAGCATTAGAGATTATTGAGGCAGACAACTAACAAAGATATTTGGGACCTGAACTTGACACTTGACCAAATGGACCAAATAGACATCTATAGAAATCTCCACCTGAAAACAACAGAATATTCATTCTTCTCACTTGCATATGGCGCATACTCTAAAATTGACCACACAATTGGGCATAAAACAATCCTCAACACATTTTAAGAAACCAAAATGATATCAGTCACACTCTCCAACCACAGTGCAATAAAAATAGAAATGAATGCTAAGAAAATTGCTCATATCCATACAATTACATGGAAATTAAACAACCTGCTTCTGAATGACTTCTGGGTAAAGAATGGAACTAAAGCAGAAATCAAGAAATTCTTTGAAACTAATGAGAACAAAGGTATATGACATACTAGAATCTCTGAGACACAGCTAAAGTAGTGTTAAGAGAAGTTTATAGCAATAAACATCCACAACAAAAAGTTAGAAAGATCTTAAATGAACAGCATGACATCAGAATTAAAGGAACTAGAGAAATAAAAGCAAACAAACTCTAAATCTTGCAGAAAACAAAGAATTACCAACATGAAAGCTGAACTGAAGGAAATTGAGATGCGAACATCTATACAAAAGATCAACAAATTCAGGAGTTGGATGTTGAATGTATTAATGAGATAGATGGACTGCTAGCTAGACTAATAAAGAAAAAGAAGATCCGAATAAGCGCAATCAGAAATGACAAAGGGGATATTATCACTGACCCCACAGAAATACAAAAATAAAAAATACTCAGAGACTAATATGAACACCTCTACACATACAAGCTATAAAACTTAGAAGAAATGAATAAATTCCTAGAAACATACAACATCCCAAGATTCGACCAGAGAGAAATTGAATCCCTGAACAGACCAATAATGAGTTATGAAATTGAATCAGTGATAAAAACCCAATCATTTTGGAACAGACACTTTTCAAAGATGACATTTATGCAGCCAACAAACATATGAAAAAAGGTCATCATCATTGGTCATTAGAGAAATGCAAATTAAAACCACGTTGAGATACCACCTCACTCCAGTTAGAATGGCGATCATTAAAAAATCAGGAGACAACAGATGCTGGAGAGGATGTGGAGAAAGGAATGCTTTTACACTGTTGGTGAGAGTGTAAATTAACTCAACCATTGTGGAAGACAGTGTGGTAATTCCTCAAGGATCTGGAAATAGAAATGCCATTTGACCCAGCAATCCCATTACTGTGGGATTTGAACAATGAGAACACATGTAAACAGGGAGGGGAACATCACACACTGGGGCTTGGGGGGTGGGGGCCTAGGGTAGGAATAGCAAGGGGTGGGGGGGATTAGGGAGGTATGGCATTAGGAGAAATGCCTAATGAAGGTGGCGTGGCAGTGGATGCAGCAAGCCACCACCATGGCATGTGTATACCTATGTAGCAAACCTGCATGATCTACACATGTACCCTAGAACTTAAAGTATAATAAATAAATTATTTTTAAAAGCATGTGAAAAAAATTAAAAAAAAGAAAAACCCCAATCAACCAGAAAAAGACCAGGACTAGATGGATTCACACCCAAATTCTTCCAGATGTATAAAGAAAAGTGGGACGATTCCTACTGAAACGATTCCAAAAAATTGAGAAGCAGAGAATCCTCCCTAACTCATTCTATGTGGCCAGCATCATCTTGACACCAAAATCTGGCAGAGACACAACTAAAAAGGAAAAGTTTAGACAAATGTCCTTGATTAACATAGATGCAAAAATCCTCAACAAAATACTAGCAAGCAGAATCCAGCAGTGTATCAAAAGCTAATCCACAATGATCGAGTAGGCTTTATGCCTGGAATGCAAGATTGGTTCAACATAGGCAAACAAATAAATGTTATTCACCACATAAACAGAACTAGAAGCAAAAACCACATGATCATTGCAATAGATGCAGAAAAGGCTTTTAATAAAATTCAACATCACTTCATGTACAAAACCCTCAACAAACAAGGCGTTGAAGGAAGATACTTCAAAATGAGAGCCATCTATGACAAACCTACAGGCAACAGCATACTGAATGAGCAAGCTCTGAAAACATTAACCTTGAAAATTGGAACAAGACAAGGATGCCCTCTCTTGCCACTCCTATTCAACATAGTACACGAAATCCTAAGGAGAGCAATCATGGAAGAAGAAACAAAAGGCATCCAGGTAGGAAGAGAAGAAATCAAAACTATCCCTCTTTGCAGATGATAGAATTTTTTGTGATTTTTTTTCCCCATACATTATTGGGATTCAGGTGGTATTTAGTTACATGAGTAAGTTCTTTAGTGGTGATTTGGGAGAATGTGGTGCACTTATCACCCAAGCACTATACACCACACCATATTTTTAGTCTTGTATCCCTCGACCCCTCCCGCTCTTCCCCCCAAGTTCCTAAAGTCCATTGTGTCATTCTTAGGCCTTTGCATCCACATAGCTTAGCTCCCACGTATCAGTGAGAACATATGATGTTTGGTTTTCCATTCCTGAGTTACTTCACTTAGAATAATAGTCTCCAATCTCATCCAGGTCACTGTAAATGCTGTTAATTTATTTCTTTTTATGGCTGTGTATTATTTCATCATTCATATATCTATATATATCACAGTTTCTTTATCCATTCATTCATTGATGGGCATTTGGATTGGTTCCATGATTTTTCAGTTGTGTATTGTGCTGCTATAAGCATGTGTGTGCAAGCATCTTTTTCAAATAATGACTTCTTTTCCATTGGGTAGATACCTGGTAGTGGGATTGCTGTGTCAAATGGTAGTTCTACTTTTAGATCTTTAAGGGATCTCCACACTGTTTTCCATAATGCTTGTACTGGTTTACATTCCCACCAGCAGTATAGAAGTGTTCCCTTATCCCCACATCCACACCAACATCTGTTTTATTTTATTTTTTGATTATGGCCATTTTTGCAGGAGTAGAGTGGTATCAATGTGGTTGTGATTTGCATTTCCCTGATCATTAGTGATGTTGAGCATTTTTTAATGATTGTTGGCCATATGTATATCTTCTTTTGAGAATCGTGTATTCATGTCCTTAGCCCACTTTTTGATGGGATTGTTTTTTTTTTTTCTTTCTGATTTGTTTGAGGTCATTGTAGATTCTGATTATTAGTCCTTTGTTAAATGTATAGATTGTGAAGACTTTCTCCCACTGTAGGTTGTCTGTTTACTCCATTTACTGTTCCTTTTGCCATGCTAAAGCTCTTTAGTTTAATTAGGTCCCAGCCATTTATCTTTGTTTTTATTGCATTTGGTTTTGGGTTCTTGGTCATGAAAACCTTTTCTAAGCCAATGTCTAGAAGGACTTTTCCAATGTTATCTTGTAGAATTTCTGTAGTTTCAGGTCTTAGGTTTAAGTCCTTAATCCATCTTGCATTGACTTTTGTATAAGGTGAGAGATAAGGATCTAGTTTCATTCTCCGACATATGGCTTCTCTGCTTCATGTTTTTGTTTGCTTCGTTGAACATCAGTTGGCTGTAAGTATTTGGGTTCATTTCTGGATTCTCTATTCTGTTCCCTTGGTCTATGTGCCTATTTTTATACCAGTACCATGCTGTTTTGGTGACTGTGGCCTTATAGTATAGTTTGAAATCAGGTAGTGTGATGCCTCCAGACTTGTTCTTTTGGCTTAGTCTTCCTTTGGCTATGTGGGCTCTTTTTTGGCTCCATATGCATTTTAGGATTGTTTTTTTTTCTAATTCTGTGAAAAACGCTGGTGGTGTTTTGATGGAGATTGCATTGAATTTGTAGATTGCATTTGGCAGTATGGTCATTTTCACAATATTGATTCTACCTATCCATGAGCATGGGATGTGTTTCCATTTGTTTGTATCTATGATTTCTTTCAGCAGTGTTTTGTAGTTTTCCTTGTAGAGGTCTTTCACATCATTGGTTAGGCACATTCCCAAGTATTTTATTTTTGCAGCTATTGTAAAAGGGGTTGAGTTCTTAATTTGATTCTCTGCTTCATCAGTGTTGGTGTGTAGAAGAGCTACTGATTTGGGAACGTGAATCTTGTATTCGGAAATTTTGCTGAATTCTTTGATCAGTTCTAGGAGCTTTCTGGAGGAGTCTTTAGGATTTCAAAGATAAACAATCATATCATCAGCAAACAATGACAGTTTGACTTCCTCTTTGCTGATTTGGATGTCATTTATTTATTTATTTTTCCTTTTTTTTTTTTTTTGAGACAGAGTAAGACTCTGTGCAGGCTACAGTGCAATGGTATGATCTCGGCTCACTGCAACTTCTGCCTCCTGGATTCAAGCAATTCTCCTGTTTCAGCCTCCCATATAGCTGGGATTATAGGTGCCTACCACCATGCCAGGCTAATTTGTTTTGTATTTTTCATAGAGACAGGGTTTTGTCATGTTGGCCAGGCTGGTCTCGAACTCCTGACCTCAGGTAATCCACCCACTTAAGCTTCTCAAAGTGCTGGGATTACAGGTGTGACCCGCCATGCCCAGCTGGATGTACTTTATTTCTTTCTCTTGTATGATTGGTCTGGCTAGGACTTACAATACTATGTTGAAGAGGAGTGGTGACAGTGGGCATCCTTGTCTTGTTTCAGTTGTTGGAGGGAATGCTTTCAACTTTTCCCCCTTCAGTATTATGTTGGCTGTGGATTTGTCATGGATGACTTTTATTGCTTTAAGGTATATTCCTTGTATGCCAGTTTTGTGGAGAGTTTTAATCATAAAGGGATGCTGGATTTTGTCAAATGCTTTTTCTGCATCTATTGAGATGATCATGTGATTTTTGTTTTAAATTTTGTTTATGTGGTGTATCACATTTATTGACTTGCATGTGTTAAACAATCCCCTGCATCCCTGGTGTGAAACCCACTTGATCATGGTGGATTACCTTTTTGATATGTTGTTGGATTCGTTAGCTAGTATTTAGTTAGGGATTTTGGCATCTCTAGTCATCAAGTATATTGGTCTGTAGTTTTCTTTTTTTGGTTGTGTCCTTTCCTGGTTCTGGTATTAGTGCTCTAATGGCTTCATAGAATGAATTAGGGCAGGGTTCCTTCTTTCTCTAACTTGTGGAATAGTTTTAAAAGGATTGGTACCACTTCTTCTTTGAATGCCTGGTAGAACTCTGCTGTTAATCCATCTGGTCCTGGACTTTTTTTGTGGATAATTTTTAAATTACCATTTCAATCTCGCTGCTTGTTATTGGTCTGTTTGGGATGTTTAATCCTTCATGATTTAAGCTAGGAGGGTTGCATTTTCCAAAAATGTATCCACCTCGTCTGGATTTTCTAGTTTATGTGCATAAAGGAGTTCATAGTAACCTTGAATGATCTTTTGTTTTTCAGTGTTGTGAGTTGTAATATTTTCTGTTTTGTTTCTTAGTGAGGTTACTTGGATTTTCTCTCTTTTTTTCTTGGTTAATCTTGCTAATGGTCTATCAATTTTATTTATCTTTTCAAAGAACCAGCTTTTTGTTTCATTCATCTTTTGTATTTTTTTGTTTGTTTGTTTCAATTTCATTGAGATCTGCTCTGATCTTGGTTATTTTCTTTCTTCTGCTGGGTTTGGGTTTGTTGTGTTCTTGTTTCTCTAGTTCTTTGGGTGTGACCTTAGAATGTCAGTTTGTGCTCTTTCAGTCTTTTTGATGTAGGCATTTAGGGCTATGAACTTTCCTCTTAGCAGTGCCTTTGCTGTATTCCAGAGGTTTTGATAGGTTGTATCATTTTTGTCATTTAGTTTGAAGAATTTTTTAATGTCTATCTTGATTTCATTTTTGACCCAATGCTCATAATGGAACAGGTTATTTAATTTCCATGTATTTGTATGGTTTTGGAGGTTTCTTTTGGAGTTGATTTCCAGTTTTATTCCACTGTGGTCTGAGAGAGGGCTTGATATAATTTCAATTTTCTTAAATTTATTGAGGCTTGTTTTATGGCCTGTAATATAGTCTATTTTGGAGAATGTTTTATGCGCTGTTGAATAGAATGTGTATATTCCACAGTTGTTGGACGAAATGTTCTGTATATATCTGTTACATCCATTTGTTCCAAGGTGTAGTTTAAATACATTTTTTCTGTTGACTTTCTGTCTTGATGACCTGCCTCATGCTGTCAGTGGAGTATTGAAACCCCCTACTATTGTCGTGTTGCTGTCTATATCATTTCTAAGGTCTATTAGTACTTGCTTTATAAATTTGGGACCTCTAGTGTTAGGTGCATTTATGTTTAGGACTGTGATGTTTTTGCTGTTGAACAAAGCCTTTTGCCACTATATAATGTCCCTCTTTGTCTCTTTTACTGCTATTGCTTTAATTTTTTTTTTTGTCTGATATAAGAATAGCTATCCTGCTTGCTTTTGGTGTACATTTGCATGAAATGCCTTTTTTCACCCCTTTACTTTAAGTTTATGCGACTCTTTATGTGTTTGCTGAATCTCCTAAAGACAGCAGAGAGTTGGTTGGTGAGTTCTCATCCATTCTGCAATTCTGTATCTTTTAAGTGGAGAATTCAGGCCATTTACATTCAATGTTAGTATTTAAATGTGAGCTACCATTGCATTCATCATGCTCTTTGTTGCCTGCGTGCTTTGGTTTTTTTGTTTCTGCTTCTTAACTTATATTTTTGTTTTATAGCTCTTATGTGATTTATGCTTTAAAGAAGTTCTGTTTTGATTTGTTTCCAGGATTTCTTTCAAGATTTAGAGCCCCTTTTAGTAGTTGTTATAGTGGTGGCTTGGTAGTGGCAAATTCTCTCAGAATTTGTTTGTCTGAAAACGACTGTAATTTTCCTTCATATATGATGCTTAGTTTTGCTGGATACAAAGTTCTTGGCTGATAATTGTTTTGTTTGAGGAGGCTAAAGATAGGGCCCCAAACCCTTCTAGCTTGTAGAGTTTTTGCTGATAAATCTGCTGTTAATCTGATAGGTTTTCCTTTACAGGTTACCTGGTGCTTCCTTCTCATAGCTCTTAAGATTCTTTCCTTCATCTTAAATTTACATAACCTGATGACAATGTACCTAGGTGATGATCTTTTTGTGATGAATTTCCCAGGTGTTCTTTGTGCTTCTTGTATTTGAATGTGTAAGTATCTAGCAAAGCCTGGGGATTTTTCCTTGATTCCCCCAAGTATGTTTTCCTAGCTTTTAGAATTATCTTCTTCCTCAGGAACACCAGCTATTCTTAGGTTTGATTGTTTAACAGAATCCCAGACTTCTTGGAGGCTTTGTTCATATTTTCTTATTCATTTTTCTTTTTTATTGCTGGATTGGGTTAATTTGGAGACCTTATCTTCCAGCTCTCAATTTCTTTCTTCTACTTGTTCAGTTCTATTGCTGAGACTTTCCAGAGCATGTCACATTTCTGAAAGTGTGTCCAAAGTTCCCTGAATTTTTTTGTTTTTTTCTTTAAGCTATTTATTTCCTTGAATATTTCTCCCTTCACTTCTTATGTTGTTTTTTGGATTTCCTTGCATTGGGCTTTGCCTTTCAATGGTACCTCCATTGAAAACTTAGTCAGATTAGCTTAATAACTAACCTCCTGAATTCTTTTTCAGGTAAATCAGGGATTTCTTCTTGGTTTGAATCCATTGCTGGTGGACTAGCGTGATTTTTGGAGGAGTATTGAAGAGTCTTGTTTTGTCATATCATCAGGGTTGTTTATTCTGGTTCCTTTTCATTTGGGTTGACTCTATTAGAGGGACGATCTAGGGCTGAATACTATTGTTCAGAATCTTTTGTCCCACGGGGTATTCCCTTAATGTAGTACTCTCCCTTTTTTCCTATGGGTGTGGCTTCCTGTGAGCCAAACTGCGGTGACTGTTGTCTCTCTTCTGGGCCTTGCCACTCAGCAAGCCTACCTGGCTCTGGACTCGTACTGGGGGTTGCCTGCAGAGAGTCTTGTGATGTGAACTCTCTGTGGGTCTGTTAGCCATAGATAGGAGCACCTGTTGTAGTGGAGATGGTAGGGGGTTGCAATGGACACCATGAGAGTTCTTAGTTTTGGTGGTTTAATGCTATATTTTTGTGCTGGTTGGCCTCCTGCTGGGAGGTGGCACTTTCCAGAGAGCATTAGCTATACTAGCATGGAGAGGGACTGGCAGTGGGCCAGGCTTTAGAACTCCCAATATTATATGCCCTTTGTCTTCAGCTACCAGGATGGGTAGGGAAGGGCCATCAGGTGGGAGTAGGGCTAGGCATGTCTGAGCTCAGACTTGCTTTGGGTGGGTCTTGCTGTGGCTACTGTGGGGTATGGGGGTGCAATTCCCGGGTCACTGTAGTTGTGTACCTAGGAGGATTATGGCTGCCTCTGCTGAGTCATGCAGGTTGTCTGGGAAGTGGAAGAAAGCCAGCAGTCACGGGCCTTCTCCAGCTCTTTCACTACCTCCGTGCCCCTCCACCAACAGCCCTGAGTCTGTTTCCAGGAGGAGGGTGAGATAGGCTTAAAAACTTGCCCCAGGCTAACCAACTCCCAGCTACAAAAGAAATGGGCTTGGTTCTTCCCTGCTTGTGGAGCCTGCATTCTTGATTTGCACCCTCCCCTGAGTTATGGCCAGGAGGCTTCTTGCCCCATTAAAACTGTTACAAAGTTCAGCTACAGATTTCCTTCTCCCTGTGGAGTTTTACACCCTGCTCCTCTGGCTGTCCTCTTGATGGATCCCTGTGGTGCCAGGCAGGAATGGTCTGCTAGGGGACCCAGTTAGCTCCCAGAGCCTTTCTACTGTTTCCTGTACCCCTGTATTTTGCTTGGCTCTCTTAAATTGACTCAGATCCAGGCAAAGTCGGAATTTTTCTCTCACTAACAGATCTTCAGGCTCTCCAGTGGGGGTGTGCGTTCAGGAGAGGAGGATCTCCCTTTACCATTTCTGCAGTTGGGAAACTCACAGTATTTGGGGTGTCTCCGAGGTCCCATAGGAGCAATCCGTTTCCTTCAGAGGGTCTATGGTTCTTCTCAGCATTAATTTTTAAATGCTTGGTCAAATTCACCCATGAGGGCATATGGTCCTTGTCTTATAAACCCGATGTGATTCTATACATACAAAACTCCATAGTCCTTGCCCAAAACCTCCTTGATTTGGTAAATAACTTTAGCAAAGTTTAAGGACATAAAATCAATGGACAAAAATCAGTAGTATTTCTATACACCAATTCTATTTAAGCTGTGAGACAAGTCAAGCATGCAATGCCATTCACAATAGTCACAAAAAGAATAATATACCTAGGAATAAAGCTAACCAAGTAGATGAAAGATCAATGCAATGAGGAATACAAGGCACTGCTCAAAACATCAGAGATGATGCAGCAATCCGATTATCAGGTATATACTCAAAGGAATATAAATCATTCTATCATAAAGACGGATGCATGCATGTTTGTTGCAGCACTATTCACAATAAAAAAAAAGACACAGAAACAGCCTAAATGTCCATCAATGGTAGACTATATAAAGAAAATATGGCTGGGCACGGTGGCTCAAGCCTGTAATCCCAGCACTTTGGGAGGCTGAGGCGGGTGGATCACGAGGTCAAGAGATCGAGACCATCCTGGTCAACATGGTGAAACCCCATCTCTACTAAAAATACAAAAAATTAGCTGGGCATGGTGGTGCGTGCCTGTAATCCCAGCTACTCAGGAGGCTGAGGCAGGAGAATTGCCTGAACCCAGGAGGTGGAGGTTGCGTGAGCCGAGATCGCGCCATTGCACTCCAGCCTGGGTAACAAGAGCGAAACTCCGTCCCAAAAAAAAAAAAGAAAGAAAATATGGTACATATATACCATGGAATACTACATAGCCATGGAAAAGAATGAGATCCTGTCCTTTGTAGCAACATGAATGGAGCTGGAGGCCGTTATCCTAAGCAAACTAACACAGGAAGAGAAAACCAAATACTGCATGTTCTCATTTACAACTGCAAGGTAAACATTGAGTACATATGGACAGAAAAAAGGAAACAACAGACACAGGCATGTACTTGAGGGTGGAGGGTTGGAGAACAGTGAGAATGAAAAAACCTACCTATCACATACAATGCTGATTCACTGGATTATTAAATACTTTGTACACCAAACCTTCACGATATGTGATTTACCTACGTAATAAACCTGTGCATTTACCCATGAACCTTAAATAAAAGTGAAAAAAGGATGATTTTCAAGACTGTATGATTATTCTGAGGCCACGTGAATTGGGGCATGGGTGAGATCTTAAGATGAAAGTTCAACTGCAAAGAAAATTGGAAGGAAACCCTAAAAATATGTGCTAGTTCTCCCATTCATAGACGTTTGTTTCCAAATCTTGTCCTCATAAAGAATAAATGATTTCTATCAATTTGTTTACATTTTGATCTATAACTTTAGAAATAAGTTTACTAGTTTAAAAGATACAAACATAATTTTGAAGGCATATGATACATTTGCTAAATGACTTTCCCAAAATGTTTCTGCAGTTTGCTCTTACCTTTGTAAGATGGAATGTTCCATAATTATTGAGAGAAGTGACTCCCACATTAATTGAAGGTTGTCTTTAGTTTCTCCGTCTCTCTGGGCTACTTGTTTCCCACAAAAATTTTAATGAGCACAATTAAGCAATATTACCAATTAGCACACATGCCAATAGAGTGTAGTTTAATGTAGAGTGATTTAGATGGTCCCACCCCACTCTTGCCTCTTTCTATCATAAATTTTAGACAACTACTATAATAAGAATTCCATCTATATTCCTACCAAATGCTGAGGTCCTTAACTAGTTTGCACCTGAAATGTCTGTAAGGTCTTTCAAAATGGATGATAGAAGATTTTAAAATTCACTTAAGCATCAGTGAAATTGGCCCAGTCATATAACCTTTTATTCTTTTTCTTTACTCATCTCCAGGTTTTCCATTCTCTAGAATTAAGATCTTATGGTTGACTCATATAAACCTTTGATAACACATTATTTAATTTAAAAATTAATTTTAACATAAAAACATGCAATCCTTTGTATAAAAGAGAATCCAATAATATATAACAGTATTTCTTTGTAAATGCATAAAAACACTCTGGACGGATACATAAGTAATTACTAAGAGTGGTTACCAGGGGGGATGGGTGAAGTGATTTTTGGGTAGATGGTAGATGGAGTGGGAGAGACCTCTGAGCCATGTCAATGTATTACATATTCAAAAAACTAAATTAAAAAACTAAGATCACAATTTTATAACTTTTAAAAAAGTAAACAAAAACATGTAAAAGAATGTCTATTGCAATATCATTTGTAAGAATTAAAAATGGGAAGATCTTAATTATCATTAGATGAAAAAGAGATAAGTCAATTATAGTATAGCCAAAGAATTCAGAGGGTTTGGTTACCCCTTGAATGGAAGAGATGATTACCAGATTGTTAGCTTGAGTGGGTGCTGGCACCATCAGTTGAGAAAGGGAGTAGAGAAGGTATGGTTGTGGGTAGGCCAATTATGAGTTCAGTTTTGGACATGTGTAGGAGGTGTTTGTGGAACATCTAGCAAGATATGTCTAGTATACATGTGGATATTTGAGTCTGGAACTCAAGAGAATTGAAGACTGAATTAATAGATGTGCAAGCCAGTAGCGTAACAGTGGTAAAGCTGCATACATGGATGATGTTCAGAGACAGTGGAGGAATTGGCAACATGTTTTAATACTGGATACTTATTACTTCCATAAGGAAAAGAAAATAACATAATTTTGTAAAATCACCCATAATTTTTAAGGTTACTAGCATTTTTAATATTCTTATCTTTTTTGCATTTTATTTATTAGATGTTTTGTGCATTTTCATTCTGAATTTAATATAAAGACAGTGACCTGTGACTAGTTCATGGTGTATGAGAGTTACAGTGTACCTTGTTGGGGTCATAGATCAGAATACTGAAAGATTAGCACTAGGAAAGGGAAAACCATAGTGATTGGGCCAGTTACTCTGAAGCCAGGCTGCATTGAAGGCAAAGTAAAGAGATAGGAAAGGAAAGGGAACAGAGATTTAATTGAGCACCTTCATGTGTCAGAAAATACACTAGCTAATAATAGACCTATAATGCTAGTTTTTTCCCAATGGTTTACAGATAATATAACAGGTTCAAAGTGGTTAAAATCCCTTTTGGAGGAAATGTATAACAAAAGCTGGTGGTTCTCAACCTTGCTATGACATCAGAGTCAGAGTCATCTGTGGAACTTTTTCTTTT
>NW_016107547.1:1506503-1509640 GCF_001604975.1 Cebus imitator | reverse complement strand
TGCGATCCCAGCTTACTGCAGCCTCAAACTCCTGGGCTCAAGTGACTTTCTGGCCTCAGCCTCTGGAGTGTCTGGGACTACAGTGTGCACCACCATGCTTGGATTATTTTTGTTTATTTTTTATGGAGATGGGGTCTTCCTGTATTACCCAGGCTGGTGTCAAACTCCTGAGCTCAAGTGATCCTCCCACCTGGGCCTCCTAAAGTGCTGCAATTACAGGAGTGCCTTGCTTCTGTGAAACTTTTAACAATACACATTCCTGAGCTTCCCAGAAGATTTTCATTAAGTAGCTTTTTGGTGTGGCCACTCATGATACAATTTAAAAATGTTCCACAAGTGATTCTGTTGTGCAGTGAGGGTAGTAGTTAGGAGCACCAGCTCTGGATTCAGATAGACTGTGATAGGAGTCTTGCTCCAGATACTGTCATTGTGAATTTAGGCAAATTACTCTCTCTAAACTTGTTTATTCATCTAAATACAATAGTGAGAATTATAGTAGACTGATCTTGTGTGATGTTGTGGATATTCAAAAATACATGAATGATGGATCGTCTCCATTTTCCCCTTTAGATTCCTGCTGTACCTTGGCTTGTATGGCTCTCAAGGGGCTCCCTTGCCTTACAATTTCTGGCTGGGTTCAGCCAGCAGGTCAGAAATCAGGAGGAGAGTGTGGGTCTTTATTTCCTCAGTTCCCCCTTCACCAGTTTAACGTGAGTTGGCAATGCCCGTGTTTCTCCAACTAAGGTCACGGGTCCTGTGAGATAGCCCTCCACTACAGCTACAGGTACAACTATATTTTCCGGAACCCAGTAAACTCCCCCTCCTCTGTCCCTTCAGTGAAAGTGGTAAAGCGCTTCTGGGTGTTGTTAGCTCTGGTGTACAACACAGTCCTTTAACCCTGCCTGTTTTTTTTTTTTTTTTTTTGGGGAATAGTCTCTTCATTAAACCATCAGTTATCCCACTGGAGTGTGTCATCTGCTTTCTACTTGTACGCTGATAGATAGTACACAGCGTGCTTAACACAGTTCCCAGCACATGATAGGTTCTATATAAATGTTTGTCATTAAAGAAAGACAAAGTTTCCTGTAATGCATTCTTTAATTGTATGTATTTTTTAAAATCTCATTTGGAGTTTATTCTTAAAATTAAAATTTTCAGTGGAATCTGCTTTAAACAGAATTCAGGTAACAAGGGCCCTCAATTTGCCAGTTTTCCTTTTCTTTCTTTTCTTTTCTTTTTTTTTTTTTTTTTTTTTTTTTTTTTTTTTTTTTTTTTTTTTTTTTTTTTTTTTTTTTTTTTTTTTTTTTTTTTTTTTTTTTTTTTTCCTGTTACATTCATCTTTGTAGAGAAAGAGATAAATGATTGGAAGACAAATGTGTATTTAGGGTTTTGTACAAAGTGAAACAACAGATTGAGAACGTTCTGGAATGAATGTACGTTCCACCAGTGTGAAATAAACCTGGGAGAGCATCCTGGTTCTGCCTCTACTAACAAGTAACTTAATTTTTCCTAATTCATAGGGTTCTTGGGGGAATCAAATGAAACAAAGTATGTAAAGTGCTTACCACAACATCTGTCACATGATATAAGTGATTCCTTTCTCTTGCCCTCTCAGTCTTCATCTCAGGCATTGGAAGATTGATGGCCTTGAGTCCCTACAGGGTAATTAGTCATCCCCCACAAGTTACAAGTGGTTTCTAGACTGTATTTCTTCAGGCAAAAAATAAGTAGTGTGTTTCAACAACATGTTTAACAATAATTCTAAGCCTTCTAAATCCAACATAGGTTTCTGGTAATTACTTTTTTAAAAAATCTAAAAATTTCAATAACGAGAATCTTCATGTTTTCTCAGATTTTTTTTCTAGAACAGTAGAAGGAAATACATGATTCGATTGTTATTGTTTATGCTAATGGTTATATTCTAAGCTTATGTTTTTTTTTTTCTTGGAATAGCAAAAATTTTTCAGATATACTGACTCTGTGTCCTCCATTGTGCTAAACTATTCTAGCAACTATAAGGCTGTTGATGTCTGATGGAATGGAAATAGGGCAATAGCCAAATAACCAGCAAATAGCCTCTTGTTTTTTGAGTTTTTACTTCCCTTCCACCTACCAGTTATAGTACATTAATTAAGGCCCACTTTAAAGAAACTAAGCTCCATCACTCTTTAGGGAATAAGTGTTATAAAATATGCAGTTTTTATTTTATATTATTGTTTTGTGGAAAGAATAGAAATAAAATGGTGCCTTAAAGTGACATATAATGTATTCTCCAAACATGAGTCTTCCTTTGTACTATACAAAATGCAACTTGAAGATATTGATCAACTGACAATAATAGTGGTTTTAGTGATTTGTAAAATTGTGATGGCTTCATTACATTATGCTATATAACTATAGAACGTCAACCTTTCTTGATGATTTCAATCTCAAAAAATAGGTCAGGTTGGTAGGATGTGTAAATGAAGAAACATGACAGTGATAGGCAGTCAGTATTTTTTCTTCCCTGTAATTTTGTACTAGAACTAATTATTATTCTTGTAAGTTCTGATCCAAGATTTTACATATATACCACATTAATTGAGATTTAGTTTACGTTATAAAATATTATTTAAGTGATTCACCAAAAGCTTTCCTTTATGTTTCTACCTTTCCAGATGTGTTTATTTAGTAATTTGCTGCAGAAGTTAAACTAAAAACTAACGTGTTGAGAGACACTATGCTTTTAAAGTCATTCAGAAAAGAGAAAATGATTCTCAGTAATTGTGCAGACCAATGGGAAATGGAATTGAATTGACAAAAGTCCCATTTACTTATGTATTTATGCATATTTTTGATAGCACATTGCTGTTGTATACATAAATCCATGTCTACTTTCCTTAGTGCAGGCTCAGAGTCCAAAGTTCTCCCCTCCTTTTCTCTGAACATAGTTCTAGTGGGTAACTCTGCAGGATCAGTATTTTCATGCTCTGCCTTCATGTTTACCTGCATATTTTATGCCTCTTTTAGACATCTCACATTGCACATTATACTATTAAGAATTTTGCTGGCCGGGCGCGGTGGCTCAAGCCTGTAATCCCAGCACTTTGGGAGGCCGAGGCGGGTGGATCACGAGGTCAAGAGATCGAGACCATCCT
>NW_016107547.1:1480496-1506338 GCF_001604975.1 Cebus imitator | reverse complement strand
AGCCTGGGTAACAAGAGTGAAACTCCATCACAAAAAAAAAAAAAAAAAGAATTTTGCTATGTTCTGCAAACACACACATACACACACACACACACCCCTCTTGAACCTTGTTGAACCAAGCATTTGTCACATTTATTTGACTACAGGATGTCTTTTTTATCAGTGTAATAACTAGCAATATCTAAAAGGATTTAAGAGAGGTCCAACGAACTCTTGGTAAAGTCCTCTCCAGTGTCTCCAATTCAGTCTATAATGGAGGCCTTTATGAAGTTTATAAAATTTCTTTTAAAAAGTCCCAGAAGGCTTCTAGATTTAAACTAGGCTTCTAGAACTCCACATCCTCTTAATAAAACAATTTCCTCCTTCCAGCCACAAAATTGGATTTAAAAGAGGCTCCAGCTACAAACCACTGCTGAAGGAAATAAGAGAGGTCACAAACATATGGAAAAACATTCCATGCTCATGGTTAGTACGAATCAATATTGTGAAAATGGCCATATTGCTCACAATAATTTATAGATTCAATGCTATCCTCATCAAGCTACCATTGACCTTCTTCCCAGAACTGGAAAAAAACCATCTTAAACTTCATATGGAACCAAAAAAGCACCCACAGCCAAGACAATCCTAAGGAAAAAAAAAAGCTGGAGGCATTATGCTACCTGATGTCAAACTATACTACAAGGCTATAGTAATCAAAACAGCATGGTACTGGAACCAAAACAGAAATATAGACCCATGGAAATGAACAGAGGCCTCAGAAGTAATGCCACACATCTACAACCATCTGATCTTTGACAAACCTGACAAAAGCAATGGGGAAAGGATTCCCTGTTTAATAAATGGTGTTGGGAAAACTGGCTAGACATATGCAGAAAGCTGAAACTGGATCCCTTCCTTATACCTTATACAAAAATTAACTCCAGGTGGATTAAAGATTTAAACATAAGAGCTAACACCATCAAAACCCTAAAAGAAAACCTAGGCAATACCCATTCAGGACATAGGCATAGGCAAGGACTTCATGACTAAAATACCAAAAGCAATGGCAACAAAACCGAAATAGACGAATGAGATCTAATTAAACTTAAGAGCTTCTGCACAGCAAAAGAAACTATCATTAGAGTGAACCGGCAACCAACAGAATGGGCAAAAAAGGTTTTGCAATCTACCCATCTGACAAAGGGCTAATATCAGGTATCTACAAAAAACTTAAACAAATTTACAAGAAAAAACAACCCCATCCAAAAGTTGGTAAAGGATATGAACAGACACTTCTGAGAAGAAATTTATGCAGCCAACAAACATACAAAAAAAGCTCATCATCACTGGTCATTAGAGAAATGCAAATCAAAACCACATTGAGATACCATCTCGTGTAAGAATGGCGATCATTAAAAAATCAGGAGACAACAGATGCTGGAAAGGATGTGGAGAAATAGGAATGCTTACACAGTCTTGGTGGGAGTGTAAATTAGTTCAACCCTTGTGGAATATAGTGTAATGATTTTCTCAAGGATCTAGAAATAGAAATACCATTTGATCCGGCAATCCCATTACTGGGTATACACCCAAAGGATTATAAATCGTTCTATTATAAAGACATATGCACATGTATGTTCACAGCGGCACTGTTTACAATAGCAAAGACTTGGAACCAACCCAAATGCCCATCAATGATAGACTGGATAAAGAAAATATGGCACATATACACCAAGAAGTACTATGCAGCCATGAAAAGGAATGAGATCATGTTATTTGCAGGGACGTGGATGAAACTGGAAGCCATTATCTTCAGCAAACTAACACAGGAACAGAGAACCAAACACTGCATATTCTCACTTATAAATGGGAGCTGAACAGTGAGATCACATGGACACAGTGAGGGGAACAACACACGCTGGGGCTTGTTGGGGAGTGGGGTGGGGGAATGAGAGTTTTAGGAAAAATAGCTAATACATGTTGGGCTTAATACCAAGGGGATGGGTTGATAGGTGCAGCAAACCATTACTGTACATGATTACATATGCCTGCATATCCTGCACATGTACCCCAGAACTAAATAAATAAATACAAATAAAGGAATGGCAAAACCCACAATTATTTTTGCACCAATCAACAGACCTTCCCTTAAGCCTAATTTCAGGATCAACCCCTTGGTCCCTTCCATATTTGTTTACCTTAGTCTCTCTCAGATATACACGCCTCAGGTAATCCCAAATTCTCTAGATTATCTTAATCTAACACAATATTCTACTCCTCCCTGATCTCCTAAACCATTCTAATGCATTATCTGCATCTCATGGTCTGTCATCACCTATATCCCTGACATCTCCTATAAACACCTTTTTCATTATTGTCCTAACAGAAACCTGACTTTCTATGAGAACAGGGCTTCCCTGGCACTCCTTGCAAGAGGTAGCTGCTTTTTCTCATATATCCCACATTCCCCAGGTTTCTCTTCTCTTCTCTTTTAAATACCCAATCTCTGTTGAAACTTCATCCATCAGACTGCCTAGAGTCATTTACTAAATCCCTGGCTATCCTCCATAGTTTACTAGAAATTTTAGCTTTTTGACCCACTTCTTTCTCTTTGTCCCTTCTCGTTTCATCTTTCTTGGTAACTTGAGTGGCCATGTTGGTATCCTTCCAACTCTCTGACTTCTCTATTTCTTGACATGTTCTCTTTGAGTTATCTTGACCTTCACTCCACCTCAACCAATACCTTCCATGCTCATAGCTTAAACCTTGTCATTACTTAA
This sequence comes from Cebus imitator, assembly GCF_001604975.1. NCBI lineage: Eukaryota > Metazoa > Chordata > Mammalia > Primates > Cebidae > Cebus > Cebus imitator. Next base: position 1,503,576 of record NW_016107547.1, on the reverse strand, counting down.
TAAACGACCCTCCCTCCAGAAACTTGATTTAAAACATCTTACTCTTTGAATACTTCCTCCTATCTTTCTAGCTTGCTTAATCTGGTAGTTCTAACCCAACAATACTTCAAATACCTTAAGACTTCCATTCAATCGACTCCTCAACTTGTTTCCCTGCTCATGGCTTATTTCATACCCTAACCTCTTCCTTATTATGCTTAGGTCCTATGATCTATCACTGTAATCACAGTTTTGGAAAATACTGAACTACTTTCTCTCTCCTTTTATCCTACTTACCAGGAAAAGCTTAACCCTAGTTTAACCCTCCAACAACTTGGAGTCTACACATAAGCAGCAGAGCCTGCCTAGAAAATAAAAAATACAGCTTTAGTGACTGGATTAAAATTAAACCTATACAACTCAAAGGAGCCATTAGTACTGTCTTAACATACTTCTCAAGTCAGTTTGCACTCTCATTTTCTCAGACATCTATTTTGTCTGCTTCCCTTACAAGTCTCCTTTACTCCTTAACATGAGCTAGTTATTTTATTTTGAGAAAATAGAAGTAATCAGAATAAATCTATTTTACATTCCCACCCAAATGTACCAACCCACATCTGACGTCTCCTTACAGTAGGTGAACTCTCCTTGGTTTCGTCTATGACCAATCCTCTGTGTATGTACTGGATATCACCTCTCACCTTCTCAATTATTTTGATCCAGAAGCTATCCCCCTTTTATCTTTCAAAATAAAATTTCTCTCACTCAGGGATTATTACCATCAGTATACAATCATGCTGTTATTTGTTCTATCTTAAAAAATTCCTCCATTGACCTTATATCCTTCTTCAGCCTCCACTCCATTTCTGTGTTTTCTTTGATAGCAAAATTAAAAATAAGCATTTGTACACAGAATTTCATTCCCACCCTTTAAAAGAGCTTCTGGTAACATCACAAATGATCATCATCTTGTTCAATCTAACGGCCAAATATCTTTTCTTATCCTAATTTGCCTTGTCATTGCTACAATTAACCTGTTGATGTTCTCTTGTGTCTTCCTAGGATCAGACGCCAAGATGGAATTAGAGACATAATAAACTTAGTAAGGACAGTATCTATGAATGATAAAAGGAAAGGTTCAGGAGAAGGTAGGGAGAGCCTCATTTTTCAGTGTAGGTCAGAATCCTGTGAAAGGGGAAAAGGAAGTAAGGAAAGAAGGAGTATGTTGTAGAAAAAGACTCAGAGAAGTCATTGAGCCACAGTTGCCCATCTGAGGAGTCTCACATTCTACAGTATAACCCCCGCTATGATCAGTCATGGCTGGCAAGAGCCTGAGGGAAGCATGGCCTTAACACAAATGGATATAGAAAGGAGGAAACGGGGGTTTCTGGACAGCTAGGCCCTTGCAAAGGGCATTTGAGTGGAGCATTTCCATGGCCACATGCTCTCCTTTCTATTGGAAATACTTTGTGTGATTTCTGGAATGCCATACTCTTGATTCTACCTTCTTAGTATTTCTTATTAAATTTTCCTCCTCTCTCTAAAGTGATTGGAGTATTTCCAGGCCTAAACCTTCCACTCTCTTTATATAGACATACCACTTAGGGGAATTCATCCAGTCCTATGTGTGATACCCAGATATATACTATAGCTTACAACTTCTATATTTGGAAATCTAAAAATGCCTCAGATTCAACATATCTAAACAAGAATTTTTGATTTTCTCCTGCTCCACATCTCATGAAGCTTCTCTTCCCACAATGTTACTTAACTTTCTGAAAGGTAACACAATCATTCATTAGTTGTTTAACCCAGAGGACTTGGAGTGTTAGTTCTCTCTCTGGTTGAGCATTACTTCTCTCTTTCTCTCACACTGCAAAATTCAATTTATCACTAAATTCTGTCAACTTTTGTTTCAAAATATGTTCTAGTATGATTATTTATAATCACTTCTACCTCTACCATTCTAATTCCAGATAATGTTTTAGTCCACTTTTTACACTCCTAATATAACTGTATTATTTTATACTAGTATTTATGAACTTCTATATTTTTTGTGCTCCTCCTCCCATGCCTCTGAGACTGGTGCATCAGTGGAAATATCTTCTTGGTTCTTGATTCAAGCCTCACACCTGAACAATATTTTTAAAAATTCACTGTGGCATCTGTCAGTCATTTTGCACATGGCCTCATTTATAGAGAAACTTACAGTGTGTGAAGCTGGAAACTCATTTATTCATTAAAGAAACATTTATGCAGTGTCCCACATGTGCCAGGAGTAGTTCTAGACAATAGGGTATGGTATGAACAAAACAGGTAATGTCACAGTTCTCTATGAAACTTGCATTCTAATGAGGCAGACAGACAATAATTTAATAAATATATAATATATCATGTAGAGGTAAGTGACATAAAAGTAAAAACAGGTATGAGGATATCAGAAGCACTGAGAAGCATTTGATATTCTTCCTTTCCTTCCTTTTCCCTTCCCCTCCCCTCCCCTCCTCTCCTCCCCTCTCCTCTTTCCTTTTTTCCTTTCCCTCTCTCTCCTTCTTCCTTTTTTCCCTCCCCTCCCCTCGTCTAGTCCAGTCTTGTCTCATCCCGTCTCGTCCCATCCCGTCCCGTCGCGTCCCGTCCCTGCCCTGTCCTGTCCCATAGAGACAGAATCTCAGTATATTGCCCAGGCAGGTCTCAAACTGCTGAGCTCAAACCATCTTCTTGCCTTGGTCTCCCACAGTGCTGGGATTATAGGCCTGAGACACCACCCCTGGTCACATGTGTTATTTTTGTAAAGGGTGGTGAGGGAAGGCTTCTTTGAGAAGGTGACATTTGAGCAAAGCTGGAAGGAGGTAAGGGAGAGAACCATGTGACTATCTGGAGAAAGTACCTACCATAGGCAGAAAAAATAGTTAAAAAGTCCTGTATTAGGAGTGTTCCTGGTGTGTTCAAGGAAGCTATATTAATTATCTATTGCTATGTAACAAGTTACCCTAACACATAGTGGTTTAAAACAAAAATTATTTATTATATCATTGTACCTGTAGGTCAATACTATAGGTATAATTTAACTGAGTAGATTTAAATCCAGATTTCTATATTTAAACTAGGCTGTAAGAGCTCCACATCCTCTTTCTAAGACTATTTCCTCCTATCAGCCACAGAATTGCATTTAAAGGAAGCTCCAGTTCCATGTGCTACAGGGAAACCCAAGGCTGCAATTAAGCCATGCTACAGACATCTCAAGGTTTGAGTTGGGGAGGATCCACTTCTTAGCATACTCACACTGCTGCTGGCAGGATTGAGCTCTCAAAGAGTGTTAAACTGAAGGCCTGAGTTACTTGCTGGTTGTTGGTCAGAGGTATCTGTCAGTCACTTTGCATGTGGTACTATCCATAGAAAAGCTCACAATGTGGCAGCTGATTTCCCTCAGAGGAAGCAAGCAAGAGAGCAAGAGAGAATCAACAAGATGACATACAGATTCTTTTTTAAAACCAATCTCTCAAGTAACATCTCATTACTTTTGTAATATTCTATTTGATAGAAGCAAGTCACAAAGACCATGCACCACTTAAGGGGTGAGGATTATACAGGATGTGAATACCAGGAGGTGGAAATAATTGGGGTCCATTTAATAAAGACTGCTTACCATTGAGGCCATTATGACTGAAACAAAGTGAAGCAAGGGATATAGTGATGGGAGATGCGGACAGAGAGGTAGAGAAAAGATCAGACCAAGTATGAACCTGATTTTATAAGAACCACTTTGGCTGCTTCTGGAAGAATGGACTATATGAGAGCTAGAGTGGAAGCAGGAAGAACAGTTAGGGGACTATTGCAATAACCCAGGTGAAATATGAGGCTAATTAGGGCCCCTATCATAGTAATAGAGGTTAAATATTCCAGATATTTTCTGGCTATGGAGTGTAAAAGAAAGGAGTTCAAGGATAAATCCAGAGTTTTTAACCTGAGCAACTAGATGAATAAAATTAGCCTTAATTGAGATGGAATTTCTGTGGGAAAACCAGATTGCAAAGGGAAAATAAAGATTTTGATTTTGGATATAGTAATTTTGAGATGCCTATTAGATAATATCAAATAGGAAGCTGAATATTTGAGTCTGTTGTTCAGGGAAAAGTCCAGTCTGTGTGTAGAAATTTGAACATCATCATTATAAAGATAGCATTTAATGCCATGAGACCAGATGAGATAATCTACACAGGATATGCAGAAAAAGGCAGAGGTCTTAGAACTGAGCTGTGGGACACTTCTTAGATCGTTAAGAGGATAAAGACCTAGCAAAAAAGACCGAGGAGAAGCAACCAATGAGGTAAGAAAAAAACCACAAAGAATTTCCTGAGATAATAGCACATGTTTTTCGTAGCAGTGAAATTCTGTGTCTCAGGCAGGGATATGCCTTGAGAATGCAAAGATAAAGGTTAAAAGCTAATGCAGGTAAGATGATTTCTGCTCAGACTCCTCAGCAGAGGCTGAAAATTTGAAAACTTTAGCTCCAATATCGGGGTGGGGTGAGGGGAGAGAGAGTGAGAGAGAATAAATGTGTGTGTATGTGTATGTATGTATTTGTATAGGCCCATACACGCACACACTGGATTTGAATACACTTTCCAATTTGCCACAGGCCTCACCACTCCTTATTGCTGTGGTATTCTTCTTGAACCAATTCACACATGAATGTCATCTACCAGACACTTGGAGGCATTTCAGTGTGAGAGGCAGATAGTTGGTACAATTAAAAAAATTTTACATTTTTACATGTATCCCATTTAGTTCAGTTTAGCAAAAACCAGAAACACAAATGATCCACTTCATTAAAAATATTAGCCAAGGCATTTTCCTAACGTTGGTGAAATGAAATATTGTTTGCCCACTGTAGGAAAAACACTCATAATATTAATAGTAACAGATGTTTATACAGCATTTTACCTGAATTATCTCATTTAAAATTTACTGTTACCATATGACATATTTATCGTTGTTATTTTATTTTTGTTCATTTTTTATTTTCTAGTTTCAATAGGTTTTTGGGGAACAGGTGGTGTTTTGTTACATGAACAAGTTCTTCAGTGGTGATTTCTGAGATTTTGGTGCACCCATCACCCGAGTAGTGTACATTGTACCAAATGTGTAGTCTTTATCACCACCCCAACCCTTTCCCCTGTGTTCCCAAAGTCCAGTGTATCATTCCTAGGCCTTTGCGTCCACATTGTTTAGCTCCCACTTATGAGTGAGTACATGCGATGTTTGGTTTTTCATTCCTGAGTTACTTCACTTAGAATAATAGTCTCCAATTCCATCCAAGTTGCTGTGAATATCCATTATTTCATTCTTGTTTTATGACTGAGTAGTATTCTATGGTGTGTGTATGTGTGTGTGTGTATACATTGTGATTTTGTGATTTTGATTCGCATTTCCCTGATAATTAGTGATGTTGAGTATTTTTCCGTATGTTTGTTGGCCATTAGTATATCTTCTTTGAAAATTGTCTATTCATGTCCTTAGCCCACTTTTTGATGGGATTTTTTTTTTTCTTGCTTGTTTGAGTCCTTTGTAGATTCTGGATATTAGTCCCTTGTTGAATGTATAGATTGCGAAGTCCTAGCCAGGGCAATCAGACAAGAGAAAGAAAGAAAGGGCATCCACATTGGTGAAGAGGAAGTCAAACTGTTGCTGTTTGCTGATGACATGATTGTATACCTAGAAAACCCTAAAGACTAACCCGGAAAGCTCCTAGAAGTAGTAAATTAATTCAACAAACTTTCCGGATACAAAATTAATATACATAAATCAGTAGCTCTGCTATACACCAACAGCAACCAAGCTGAGAATCAAATTAAGAACTCAACCCCTTTCACAATAGCTGCTAATAATAATAATAATAATAAAGTAAAATACTTAGGAATATACCTAAACAAGGATATGAAAGACTTCTACAAGGAAAACTACAAAACACTGCTGAAAGAAATAATAGATGACACAAACAAATGGAAACACATCCCATGCTCATGGATGGGTAGAATCAACATTGTGAAAATGACCATTCTACTGAGACCAGTCTACAAATTAAATGGACATTCCCATCAAAATACCACCATCATTTTTCAAAGAACTAGAAAAAACAATTCTAAAATTCAAATGGAGCCAAAGAAAAAAAAAAAAAAAAAAAAAAAAAAAAAAAAAAAAAAAAAAAAAAAAATATGGAGGCACAACATTACCTGACTTTAAATTATGCTATAGGGCCATAGTTACCAAAACAGCATGGTAATGGTATAAAAACAGGCACATAGGCCAATGGCACAGATCAGAGAACCCAGAAATAAGGCCAAATAGTCATAGCCAACTGATCTTCAGCAAGGCAAACAAAAACATAAAGTGGGGAAAGGACTCCCTCTTCAAGAAATGGTGCTGGGATAATTTGCAAGGCACATGTAGAATGAAACTGGATTGTCATCTCTTATCCAATACATAAGTCAACTCAAGGTAGATCAAAGAGTTAAGTTTAAGACCTGAAACCATAAATATTCTAGAAGATAGCATTGGGAAAGCCCTTCTAGACATTGGCTTAGGCAAAGACTTCATGGCCAAGAACCCAAAAGCAAATGCAATGAAAACAAATAGAAATAGATGGGACTTATTTAACTGAAAACTTCTGCACAGCAAAAGAAATAATCAGAGTTAACAGACAACACAGAGTGGGAAGAAAATCTTCAAAATCTATAATTCTTATTATAATCATTTTATAGATGAGGCAAATGAAGTTCAGAAGCTTAAGAAGCTTGCTCAATGTCATACAGCAAATTAAAGGCACAGCTAGGTCTTAAACCTGGTTATTGGTCGATTTTCCATGCTAGGTATAATCAATTAAGGTGGTTGGGAGAAGAATCATCCTTCTTAGGGACTGTGAGAACAAGCTCTGAGAATGGGCTTGGGAAGGTTCAGGCAAATCAACTACTACATGTGCTGTATAGATAAAATGGTTATATCCAACTATGAGGTTAAATAATTTGCTATAAACGGCACTGAAAGAAAGTGTGCTTTTTGTAGATCAGTGAATTCTTAAAGTTCTGCTGCTTTCTCCTGGCAGACAATTAGGTAACACTAACATGTGGAGCAACACCACACCTATATATTCAATGGAACCCTGTGGCCACATCCACTTAAGACACTTAAGACACTGAGGTCTCAAGTGCCTATTGAATATTCAAGGGAGAAACTGGACATATATTTAGGGAGCCAGACTAAGTTATCTCAGACTCAGATAGTCAAAGACCACAAATATTTTTCTCTCCTGACTCTACTTCTTCCCCACCCTACTTTGCTTTATTCTGAAAGGGGTCATAAGTCTACATTGACTTGATTGGCATCCATGCCACCATCTTCATTTTTCCCAGTCTCCAGGAATAAACTGTCTTTGGGAAAGGAGGTTTAAATTATGGTGTGACTAGGATGCTATTGCTATTCACAGTTCCTTTCTCAATATTTCAAACTTCATCTCCTTAGCTGGTTACCAAAATAAATCTTTAATATTATTATTACATTCATATTATTTCACGTGGAAGTACTCCAGGCTTACCGTTTATCTGGTGATGCAGCATTTATTGGAATTATCACATTTATCCCTGTGATTTTTTTATTTGAAATAAAACAAAAGTCAGCAATATCAAATGTTGACAGCATGGAGTACAAATATGTTTTTTGTTCTTAGCGGATGTCCTATCTTTGTTCACCAAGTCATTTGTTTTGTTACCTGTTAGCACCAAGACTGTGGATTGAGTCATAAATTAAAGACAGAGTTACTAAGTTTAGGCTAATGGTAAAGGTTAGATCTATAGAGTCCACATCTTTTTAGTAGACTTATTTCAAGTGAAATTTTCTGTGAAATTCAATATTAAAAAACAGATGAAAATGGAAGAGCTCTGGTTGAAGTTCTCATTAGTTTCGGTCCCTGAACCTCTTCCTCTCTCCATAGTGGCTTGAGGTAACTCAACAGAATATCCCCAAACCACTAGTAGTTTGAAAACCACAAGAGTATAGGATTAGCATAACCACACATAGCACTCAAGGTAGGGTTCAAAAACTTATGGTCAAGGATGGAGCTAGGGGAAGGAATAAGGGGAATACTCTGAAATAGACACTCGTTTAAGTATTGAGGGAAGGTGTGGGCATGGCTAGTTGTCAGACCCATAGAAGCAGTTAAATCATATCTGCCCACAGAGAGAAAAGATCAAGGTGAATAGAATCTTCAAGACTTCAATACCAGCAGAAAGGAGAAGAACAGCGAGACATCCTGGAAAGGAGAGAAAGGCAACTCGTTAGAAATTAGAAACCAGAAGACTCTCCAGGCATTAAGAAATAAAAACCTACATGAAAGGGTGAGCAGAGATAGAGAGAGAGAAGAAGAGAGAGGAGAGAAGAGGGAGGAAAGAAGTGATGAGATTGAGAACTGATATTAATATAAATAAATAAGGGATTGACTGCAGGAACAAATAGCCTGCTGGGAAAGCAATTAAATGACTGAGGGTGTAAAAAAGCTGTCCTATTGGAATGGACTGGTGGTTTGTCATTCCATGCATTCCAAGTAAAAAATATTTTAAAAAATCATAATAAAAAATAAATTAAAAAATTAAAAAAAAACCACTGACTATTGTTTATGAAATCAGAATACACCACGGTGCCTTTTAAAATGCCAAGTCCCATTAGGTTATAAGGGAAATGTTGCCTTTGGAATAAAACTCTTTTTAGGTACCAGACAGGATAGAGTTAAATAAATGAAATATGCTGAGGAGAGTCTAATGTGGAGAGGGACCATCTGGCAAAATCTCCACTCTACCCACTCTGCTTTCTCTCTCAATGTCCTTCCCTAAGGGGCTTGAAACAGCTGTGTTGAGATACTAGACCCTGAGTTTTTACATTCATATCAAAAGTGAAATCCAAAATGTCTGTGCTGCTGCTGATTAGAAAGCATTTGGATGGTTCAATATTGAAAAGATTTGTGGTACACTGGACTCCTTTGCTTTGAAACACCCAACTTGTCATGTCATGTTTTTTCCATCCCTGCTACTTGGCTGAGCTTTTATTTTCAAATTTCCTTGCTTTACTACTGTGTCTCTACTGGCAATAAACACAGAATTTCAAGGAAATGTCTTTTAGTGATTCTCTTGAGATAGTATTTCAGTGCTGCTCAGTATGATGAAAAGAATAAAGACTTTAGGGTGAGTGAGGTCTGTATGCCAATTTGTCACTTAGATGGGCAAATTAACCTGTCTAATTTCTCTGACCCCAGTTTTATTATCTGTAAAATGGGAGTAGCCATAGTTATCTTGTATGGTTGCTGTGAACAATAAATTAATGATGCATGGAAAGTAAAGCACCTGTCATGGTGTCTGATGCACAGTCTTCACTCAGTAAATGATAGTTGCTTTTATTGTTATTATTGCTTGCTTCTCCTAACAGAAATACATGCTTCCTAGCTTGTTGTGCAAATTTGTGTGTGTCTATGTATAAAACACACATAAGTCTTTGATTAGTGATAGTCATGTGATTATTGTAACAGAATTTAATTGAGCCCTGAGTGATCTAAAATGCAAATACAGTGTGTCACTCAGAACTGTTAGAACATGTTTTCTTATAGTTCACACTTTTTAAACTTCTAGAAGCCTTTGGGGATTATATTGAATTGCTATAAGACCACTATGGGTAAGAGAAGGTAAGTGGGAAACTTAAGGGACAGGATTCAGTGACCCTGCACTCCTACCTCTGTTTCAACCAAAGAAACTCATTTTTACCAGAAAAGCATGGAAATTTTATGCTAGAAGCCAAGGGAAGAAAGTGTTTCAAAGAGGAGGGAGTGATCAACCATTTCAAATGCTAGGAGCATTCAAATACCCTCAAAGAAAAATGTGGAGCTTCAAAAGTTCATTGGCCTTTGTAGAGGAGGTAAGAATCCAAAACAGTAGTGATTTTATAACCTCTTGTCAGAGAGTTGGGGCAGTGACCCAAGTGTCTTGTTGATGGGATACTATGAAACTGTCTATCAGGAGACATAGATAGGATCAAGAAACCAGTAATAGAGGAATAGTGTTCCTAGCACCCTGGCATCCTATTCTCTGTGGTGATTGAGGCCCTTTGCTTTCTCTTAAACAAGATAAATGACTAAAAGACCTTTACCTGAAGAAGAAAATTAAATGTTATAAAGTTTCTAAAAGGTGTTAATTAAAGGAAAAATCATGGTAGGATGTCGTACCAGAGCAACTAAGAAGACTAGGCAAAGTGGTGGAAGGTCAGTGGCTGGTAAATCAGATAGGTCAGGGATCAAGTGTGTTCTTAAACATCAGCTAAATTATGCTACTGCAAGCCACAGGGAAAAGTGGCTAGGACCACGGATATTATCAAGGCAGGTAGCAAGAAATGAAATTGTTCAAATGTACGAAAGAGATCAGGTTTTTGGACAAAGGGAAAGATTAACCAGGGAGCAGCTCAGTGGAGAGTGGGCATAAAGATCAAATAATTAGGTTGTACACCATGATCCCTGAGTACCTCTGTCGTTCTGATATGTTATCATTCTTTGTCTAGTAAACACATTATGAAGCATTGTTTTAAAAATGTTTTTTCTGGGATGTGATCATGTCTTCAGCAAGCATGCAGTCTACTGGGAAGAATAAGACAGGGACTAAGCAACATGTTACAAGATTTGCAGAGTTTGCCTTCCAGTGCTCCTTTGTCACCCAAATATGCTGTCAAGTGGAAAGAATCTTATATATTTTGGTATAATGGCTGCTGTGGCACTCCAAGGGTGTCTTATATTTTAACATTCAAATGACAGAATTTGTAGAATCAATGATATCTCCATGACCATTGTAGAATAATTATGTACCTACTATGTTTGCCGCTGTTTTCCAAAGGGTGGCCTACTGACGAGCTATGTTGAACTCACTTGAATGTCTGTATTAAAAAATGTGGATTTAGAGGCTGTCTCCTAGATTAGCTGATTCAAAATATCTGAGTGCAAGTCCTCAGAATCTATACTTCTTTCAGACAGGGTCTTACTCTGTGTCTCAGGCTGGAATGGAGTGCCAGAACCACAATTCATTTCAGCCTCAAACTTCGGGGCTTGAGTGATCCTCCCATCTAAGCCTCCTGAGTAGCTGGGACTATAGGCACGTGCCACTATGCCCAGCTAATTTTTATTTTTTTGTAGAGATAGGGTCTCCCTATGTTGCTGAGGCTGGTCTTGAACTCCTGGGCTCAAGGGATCCACCTGTATTAGCCTCCCAAAATGCTGGGATTACAGGCGTGAGCCACCATACCCAGCCACCCAGGCGGGAAACCTATGTTTTAGCATACCTACCACGTAATGCCTATCCATAGAGTTGAGAACTACTGAGACAAGAAGACATCTACTCAGCTCCTTCATGTGAAATGTGATAAATGTGAGAAGATTAAATAGAGCCCTTCCCTTTAATGGATAGTATACATAGGTAACGTCCTAAATACAGATGTACTTATTTAACGCAAAGTGAATGAATGTAGATTGGCTGCTATTGAATGACATCCTAGTTTCTACATGCTTCTTAACAATATTCACAGATGAGTGAATCTCATTTTTATTTATTTTTGTTTAAATGTGCTTTGAGTGCACAGGACAGCGTGCTGGTTTTATTTTTAATCTTCTGTTTTTTAGCAGATCTAAGGTCCGTTCACCATAGCTCCTGTGAGCACAGGCAGCATACCAACTACACCTTACATTTGTATGATATGCAATGAGGGAGAAGCTGAGGAAATGCACTCCAAATGTCTTTTTTTCTCTGTAATCGTGTTGTTATCAGAAGTTTTTGAAAATATCTGGGAGAAAGCATCTAAATCACACTCAAGTACTACATAATGAAAACATCGACCTCTGAATGGGTAGGATTGATCTTAAAATAGTGGAGAAGAGTAAAAACTGCCATTACCATAAAGGTGATTTAGTGATAGAAGTCTGACCTTTCTTCCTTCTGTAAAAATGACATTATTAAAGATCCAGTGAATTATGACTCTACCGAAGTGAAATATTGGTATTACGTTCTAAGCGTTTTTTTTTCTCCAAAGAAAATTCTTGATCTTTTATTTTCTGCCCTATGAAGTATAATAGACGGACTAACTAAAAAGTACAGACATTATGAAATACTACGTGGCAGAACCCAGGAAGAGATAATAAAATATGTTTAGAAAAACAACCAAATACCCAAAATTCCATTTTACTTTGGCTCTATTCCTGGAAACATGACTAAGCTTCCCCGGCAAAGCTGCTAGGGTGGGCACTGAAGGGGATGTGAGAGTTTAGGCTACTATTTTGAAGATATTTTGGCAGATAAATCAGTCGACAATTATTTACTGAATGCCTCTAGTATATCCAATATTGTAGCAGATACTACATTAAGATCACCCCAAGTTTATTCCTTTCTGCTTTTTTTTTCTTGATAAGAAAGACAAAAAGAAGACATTAGCTTTGCCTATGTGACACTGAATCTGAATCAAGATGTCAATCGTTAAATAATTTGGTCAAATTTGATTTCAGGGATTTATTAAAACTATTTCTACTCATTTCCACTCACTGCCTTCAGTTAGTTGAATTCAACCACTCAGTGCTCTGAATTTGGACAGCGTGATTTGTACATGTAGACATAGCCTCTAATCTTAGGAAAAAAAATCCCTTAACAAAATACGTAGGTACCCAACTTCAATTGAATTGCTTGAGCCACTCTCAACAAGCCAAATGGAAACAGGAAAAAAAAAAAAGAAACCTCGCCTTGGCTCATTCAACTCAAGGGTTAAACTCCCAGACAATATCAACCCTGATAAAATATGAGGCATGATAAAACACAGTATGAGAGGATCATTTCGAGGACTGATCAAGTGTTGGAAGGCGCTCTTTATTGCTATTGAGATTTCAAGGGAGAACAGAAGCTAATAGTCTGGTAGTTATCTTGAGGTAGGTGTGACTTCAGGGTCACAGATAAATAAAGATGATTACCATCTGTATACCCAGACACAATACAGTCCCTCAACTCCGAAAATTCCCATTATGCCCATCGAACAAGATTTTATTACAGGTCAATAAATGCGAGGGAAGGAGAGCGATTGTAACTGGTGCTCTGAGGCAAAAGGAAAGGAACACGGCTGCATTTAATTGTGCTGTGACTGTTGTGTTTGGCTTCAAGTTTATATTCAGTTAATCATAATTTGTTTCTCAGGCAAGTTTTAGATCTCCGTTCATAACTGACTCTTCAATCTATCTCCTCAAATGGTATTTCAGTGCTTAATGAGCTTGCTGCAGTGGTCTCCTGTGAGGTAATAGCAATAAAGTTAAAAGGAGGGAATCATGAATCACAAGCTTTCTTCACGGGCCATGGTTTTTCTTGGGTGTTAGCCTTAAGATGCTAATTAATGGACACCTCATCAATCAACTAGGTAAGGTAGACATTTTCCTGCTTGCTCAGCACAGAGAAGGATGTAGCCTATTGCCTCTGCAGCCTGATGGCACTTTTGCAATGATATGAATATGACCACCATGCATGCCTGCTTCTTTATTTGCTTTGGTGGAATAAAGCAGGGACATGACAAAGTATGAATACAGGATGGAGAGGAAGGAGATATGGAAAAGAATAATGAGGTTACCTACTGTTAGGGTCAAAGTTATAGTTCGTAGGTAAGATAGATAGGAACAGTTGAGAGGTTGACAACTTGCATGAAAGTGGCAATGAGTCCGTGAAAACACACACATGGCCTATTATTTTGGAATCCTGAGTCTCTAAAAATAGAATTTTAAAAGAAAAAGAAAAGGAGTGTGGCATAATGACTTCAGCACTATATTTTTAACTCAGATCTTGCCCACTACTGCTGGAATTCCCAGAGGGTGGTATGGTGGCCCAGTTAGCAGTGGCTTTCTTCTAATGGGAATATTAAAGTGAGGAAATAATTACTTTGCTCTCATCGTAGACCCAGAACTGTGTCATACACAGTAGGGATCTGGTGGATAAAATATTAAGAAAGACAGGATTCTTGCTACAATTAGCTTTTAGTGTAATGGGGTGGGGGTAGGGAGTTTTATATGCATACATAAAGAACAATGCAAAAAAAAAAGTCATCGATTCTTAGAATTTTAGGGACCCTTAAAAACATCTAATTCAATCTAACACAAATAGTCATTAATATAGAAATTTAGAGAAATAAAATTTGTCAATAAAATTGTCAAGAAACCATGAAGAGATGAAAAAAAGCAAAAATGAGGAGGTAGTACTGGAATTTTGATTCGTTTTCCAATATATTTTCTGTCTCTTCTACTAGAATGAAAGCTCCATGAGGGCAAAGACTGTGTTATTTATCATTTTGTTCCCAGAATTTAATATCATGCCTGGTAAACAGCAGAAGCTCAATTAAAATGGGATGATTTAGAGAAAATAAGCTAAGTAAAGACCGTTTGATCTATCTTATCAGAAGATAAACCATACATTGAAGACAACTGACTGAAAAGATACTGGTACAGGCTTTCTGTATATAGTGAGTAACTGACATAAGTATAACAGCTGAAGTAGCCAGAGTTCCCAGAAAATGGTCACCGACTTATACAGTTTGTAAACTAGTGGCTGTAAATTTGCTAGAAGGTCTTATCTGCTGAGGATCTCCAAGTGAGAATACCAAAGCAGTTGCTTGCATGAATGTGGCAATGAGTCCGTGAAAACACACACATGGCCTATTATCTTGGAACACTGGGTCTCTAAAAATATAATTTTAAAAGAAAGAAAAAAGGAGTGTGGCATAATGACTTCAGCACTATATTTTCAACTGAGATCTTGCCCACTACTGCTGGAAATCCCAGAGGGTGATATGGTGGCCCAGTTAGCAGTGGCCTTCTTCTAGTGGGAATATTAAAGTGAGGAAATAAACAGTTGCTTTGGTATTCATTTCAATTTCACATAGATTCGTACTAACTTGGCAATTATAAAGGGAGATCAGCAAAGGATATGAAATCAGAATTTGTTCCTTTGGTCAATCTACCAACTTTTGCACCTCAAAGCTCCCTACTTCTAGTTAAAAGCATCATGTCCCTCCACCAAAGACTACCAGGGCTATACCTGTGTTTGAGTAAGTTAGGTTTAATACTCATTGTGATAAAAGTAAACATAAACCATGGGGAACCATGGGGCACCTCAGTAGGAGATTGTGAGAAAAATAAAAACTTATTACAGGATTTGGGCTTTGGTTAGGTGATTTACGGGGTGGTTCAAAGAAACAGGGACTTGCTCTAGATTGGGTGCTGCCAGGAGGTGGTGACAATTCTGAGCGGGTGTCTCAATAAATCTTACCTAGAACAGGATCACACTAAAGTGAGGCTAAAGCTGCAACTGGTAAAGAAACAGTGGTCATATTATCCAGGAGAGAGAGATATTTGCTATTTTGTGGTATGGGCAATATTCATGTTTTTGTTTGTTCTTAGATATACATTATGATGTGGCCTTGTTTTCTCTCACTTTATTGTGATCTCAGAGTGACCTTGTTAAACATTGGTGTTCTGTGAGGTTGCTTATTTCCAACAGGAAACAACATAGCCAAGCTCTGTGTGCCAGGCCAGCTTTTAACACTGAAACATACCAATAAGTGTCAGACCTGTGCTGGATGTCAGAGCTGCCTTTATTTATTTTTTTCTTTGTCAACAGTAAAAACATGGACAAAGAAGTGGCTCCTACAGTGGAGATATTTTCTCTTCTCCAAATTAATCATGCATCAGGCACTAATCTTGTACTCAATCAAAGGAGAGTCTTGCTCAGAAGAATTTGCCAATGTATAATCTTGATTTTATTGATGGATTTTTGCTCTTTACAGTCAATAGATACCCACAGGCACTACTATCGTATTTTGTCATAGTCTTTCTGTGTTCTCAAAGATGATATTGAAATGCATTCACAGAATACCTCTAGGTAGTCACTCTGTTCCCACTCTCTGTTCCAGTTTTTGCTCTTCTCAATCGAGTTTGAATGAAAAGATACAAGTCCTTTTGACTCTGCACACTGGGCCCCCTCTCACCGAGCAAAAACTAATTGCTGTATTTACCTAGACATCCTCTGCTGCTGCAGTTGTAAAGACTATTAGTGCTCACTGGGAATTCATCCTGAGTAATATATGAGGCCAAATTATACCCCTCAATTCATTCAGAAATGTCCTCCCTTTTGTTGTAGATAATTAATGTCATTTGACCACCTGCAAAATATTCTAAACCAGCCAGTAAAGAGGCAGAAAGAACAATTAATTTATACTCATGGTAGGTCTTTTGGGTAAAACTTGCTATGCCTTTTATAATGCTGGTGTTTGGAAAATGATTAATTAAGAGAACAGAAGATATATCTGGGGGAATAACCACCTCCTGCCTCTTTAATGTTCCATGGTTATGGGAGCATTAGACAGTTTCGCTGTCTCTCCCATCATGAATGAGCTTTCCAAAGCTAAGACTCAGTCTGCATTAACAGTGGGACTCTTCTGGTTCTCGCTCATAGAAGAGTGAGATGATAACATAAACAAAGGCCTCACAAGCATAGTTGAGCCTTTGGAAGATCTGTAGCAGTGGGGGAAAAGATGGCTGAGGTGACAGAGTTGCTGGAAGATATGAACTGGTGCTAGGAAACAAGTTAATTGGCATGAGAGTGGCCAGATTGATTCCACTGTAGCTCCTGAATAGCAAACTAATGTTTCTCAGTTTTTACCTTTCACCAGCCCATAGAAATGAACCACAGAAAATGTTATTGACTCAATTGTTTGGTCAGCTTTGATCTAGCTTGTCATACAATCAAACCAGGTTCAGAAAAAAATGATAAAATAATACATATCCTTGATTCTTTTTTACTTATCATTTGGATGTCATTTCTACATTTCATGTATCTCTTCCCTATTGCTGAGTGCCCTCAGTTGCCCTTAAGGTACCTCGGGATCAATTCTGAAAACACATATACACACATCCAACTTGTAGCTGTGCTCACAACCTAGATATTTCCATTTCTGAATTTCCCCTTCTCATTTCACACTACAAAGGGACTTCTCTTAAATCACCTTAAAGTTTATACAAGCTATTTTATGTCAATGATGATAAGGAGTTAGTGTGTTTGCTTTCCATAGATACTTGCATTTTGGTGCGTGTCACCCATATTGCATTATCTCACAATAACTCTAATGGTGAAATTTCCGAAACTCTGGTAGGTTAGAAACTCAGGTATTCAACCAATTGGATGAGGTTCACACACACAATCACACATTGAGGAATATCTTTAGTTTGAGGGAACATCCTGATACCCTGTTATACCACAGCATTTATGCTGCCACAGACTCCCACTATAAATGGAGCTAGATCATGTCATATACATAATACCTTTAAGGAGACAATATCACGGGTCTCCCTTAAAAGTCAAACAGTAGACAATCAGTCAATGAGAGTGTGATAGCTAATTTTATGTGTTGACTTGATTGGAGCATGTGGTGCCCAAACATTTGATAAAACATTATTGGGTGTATCTGTGAGGATGTTTCTGGATGAGATTAACATTTGACTCAGTTGCAGATTGCCCTCCCTAATGTGTGTGTGTGTGTGTGTGTGTGTGTGTGTGTGTGTACCTCATCCAATTGGTTGAACACCTGAATAATAACAAACGGGCCGATTTATTGGTAAATCCTACTGCCTTATTGTGTGAGCCCAGACATTGGTCCTTTCTGCCTTTGGACACAGTCTGAAACTTTCACTCTTCTTGGGTCTTGAGCTTTGCAATTCCAGACTTGAACTTACATAAGTTCTCCTGGTTCCTAGTCCTTCAGACTCTGACTTGAATTATGCATTGGCTCTCCTTGGTCTCCAGTTTGGCAACTGCAGATCTTGGTACTTCTCAAGCCTATGTAGTTGCATAAGCCAGTTCCTTATATTATATATATATATATATATATATATATATATATATATATATATTCTTCTGTTGGCTCTTTTTCTGTGGAGAACTGTGACTGCTGTAGAAAGTTCATTCTTTTCTCAGTAGATGACAAGATTATGTATAATGAGAATAATTCAGTAAATACTTTTTTCAGATTTTCCTATCTGTTATATTTAAGTTTAGATGGAATTGATTGATCAATATAGGCAAATACTAATTTATTTGTCCAAATAGCTGAATTGGTGTAGTGCAACAACCAAGAACTTTGGGAAAGCTAGTCATTTTAATCAAACAACCATACATATTAGTTCTTACTAACTAGCTCAAATCTTCCTTAGATGGTCAAGAAAGTCAAAACCAGAAAAAGAAATAAAGGTGTACCTCGTATTCCACTTTACTTTATTGTGCTTTGCAGATCTTGTGTTTTTTACAAATTGAAAGTTTGTGGCAACCCTATGCCAAGCAAATCTAGTGGTGCCGTTTTTCCAACAGCATGTGCTCTCTTCAAGTCTCTACATTACATTTTGGTAATTCTCTCAATATTTTAAACTTTCAAATTATGATATCTGTTATGGTGATCTGTGATCATTGACCTTTGATGTTACCAATGTAATTATTTTGAGGTACCAAAAATGTGTCTGTGTAAGATGGAAAACTTAATTGATAAATATTGTATGTGTTCTGACTGTGCCACCAACTGGCTGTTTTCCTGTCTCTCCCTCTCCTGGGGACTCCCTATTCCCTGAGACACAACAATATTGAAATTAGGCCAATTTAATAACCATACAATGACCTCTAAGTGTTCAAGGAAAGGGAAGAGTCACATGTCCTCCACTTTAAATCAAAAGCTAGAAATAATTAAGCTTAGTGAGGAAGGCATGTCAGAAAGCCAAGACAGACTGAAAATTAGGACACTTGCACCAAACAGCCAAGCTGTAAATGCAAATGAAAAGTTCTTGAAGGAAATTAAAAGTGCTACTTCAGGAAGTACATGAATGGTAAGAAAGCAAACAGGCTTATTGCTGATAGAAAGTTTTAGTTGTTTGGTTGGTAGATCGATCCAGCCAGAACATTCTCTTAAGCCAAAGCCTAATCCAGAGCAAGACCCTAACTCTCTTCAATTCTATGAAGGCTGAAAGAGTTATGGAAGCTGCAGAAGAAAAGTTTGAAGCTAGCATATGTTGGCTCATGAGGTTTAAGGCAAGAAGGCATCTCCATTACAAAAAAGTGCAAGATGAAGCAACAAGTGATGATGTAGAAGCTGCAGCAAGTTATCTATAAGATTAAGGTAAAATAATTGATGAAGGTGACTACAGCAAACAACAAATATTCAGTGTTGATGGAACAGCCTGGTATTAGAAGAAGATATCATTTAGGGCTTTTATAGCTAGCAAGAAGTCCATGCCTGGCTTCAGAGCTGCAAAGGGCAGGTTGCCTCTCTTGTTTGAGGCTAATGCAGCTGGTAACTAAGTTGAAGTCAGTGTTCACTTTCCCTTCTGAAAATTCTAGGGCCCTTGAGATTTATGCCAAGTCTGTTCTGCCTGTGCTCTATAAATGGAAAAACTGGAAAAACAAAACTCGGATGGCAGTATATCTATTTATAGCATGGTTTACTGAATATTTTAAGCCTACTGTTGAGATCTACTTCTCAGTTAAAAGAATTCCTTTCAAAATGTTACTGCTCGTTGACAATGCACCTGGTCACCTGAGAGCTCAAATGACAAGGAGATTAGTGTTTTTTCATACCCCCTAATACAGTATTCATTCTGCAACCCACAGAGCAAGGATTAAGTTCCACTTTCAAGTCTTATATTTAAGAAATACATTGCATGAGGCAATAGCTGCTATAGATAATAATTCCTCTGATGGATCTGGGAAAAGTACATTGAAAACCTTTTGGAAAGTATTTGCATTAAGAACGTTCATGATACATAGGAGAGGATCAAAATATCAATATTAACAGAAATTTGAAATGAGTGGATTCCAACCCCTGTGGACAACTTTGAGGGGCTTAATACTTCAGCGGAGGAGGTAACTGCAGATATGTATAGCCAGAAAACTAGAATTAGAAGTGGAGACTAAATATGTGACTGAATTGCTGAAGTCTCATGATAAAACCTGAATGTGTCAAGAGTTCCTTCTTATGGATGATCAAAGAACATGATATCTTCAGATGAAATCTACTCCTGGTGAAGATGCTGTGAACATTGTTGAAATGACAAGAAAGGATTTAGATACAGTTGTCCCTTGAACAACAGAGGTTTGAAGTGTACTGTTCTACTTATATGCAGATTTTCTACTACCTCTGCCACCCACAACAAGGTGACACAACAAGACCAACCCCTTCTCTTAGCCCCTCCTCCACCTTAGTCTACTCAATGAGAACATAACAATGATGAAGACCTTTATGATTATCTACTTCTACTTAATGAATAGTAAATATACTTTCTCTTTTTTGCAATTTTCTTAATATTTTATTTTTACTAGATTAATTTATTGTAAGAATATAATATTCATATGGCATTACAAAATATGTTAATCAGCTGTTTATGTTATCAGTAAAGCTACTGGTCAGCAGTAGGCTTTTAGTAGTTAAGATTTACAGGAGTCAAAATTAGAAGCAGATTTTTGACTACACAAGGAGGGGTGCCGGTACCCAAATTCTTCAAGGTCCAGTGTATTACACAAACCTGTGGTAGGGTTTGAGAGAATTCACTCCAATTTTGAAGGAAGTTTACTGTGGATACAATGCTATCAAATAGCATTTTATACTACAGAAAAATCTTTTGTGAAAGGAAAAGTCAGTCAGTGTGAGAAACATCATTGTTGTCTTATTTTACATAATTGTCACAGTCACCCCAGCCTTCAGCAACCACCACCCTCATCAATCAGCAGCCATCCACACTGAGGCAAGACCCTCAGCCGTCAAAAAGATTACATAATTTGCTGAAAGGTTAGATGATTGCCAACATTTTAAGAAATAATATATATTTATATTGAGGTATGTACATTGTTTCTTTTTGGATATGATATAACTATATAATTAATATGTTACAGTACAATATAAATATAACTTTTATATGCACTGGGAAACCAAGCAAAAGTCTGTAATCTGTTTTATTGAGACATTTGCTTTATTGAGGTGGTCCAAAATTGAACCCAAAATATCTCGAGGTATGCCTGTGGTTTGAATGGTCTGTGCTAGGTAGAAGCTGTAAAACTAGTTAAGTTAGGATATATAATACGACTTCATCAGGAGGAGCAAAGAGCAAGCTTGGCTGACGTGACTGATCAAATCTAGCAAAGCAGTCAAAGAGGTTTGTCAACCTGTGCCCATATTTAATCAAACCCTGGGTAAGTTTAGTCCATTTGTCATTTTGATTGATTTTGAATTATTTGAACATTTTGGCTAAAGTAACTGACTAATACCATGGCTTAATAAGAATACACATTTAGAATAAACTACACTTTTCAGCTTCTACTTAACAAGGGACCATAGACACAGTTAGCACTTGCATAAGGGGGTCTATAAATCTCTGAGATGGCCAAGGGAAATTATTACATGATTGAACCAAATGGTGTAACAGGTATGATCTGGTTCCTTCAGCTGTCCACACTGGAAAAAGACCTGCTGAACTGAATCTACTAAGTAAGGTGGTATTGCAGAGTCAGGCTGCTTTGTTTGTCATCACTCACTGCCAGTATAAAGCCAAATATTCAAAGCAACAAATCAGAAAAATTAATAAAAGAGAAAAATGGTTACAACTTCCTACCTGATCTCAAAAGATTTTATTCATAAGAAGAGAATCCCATATCCTGAAGAAACAATAATTCAATTCAGGTTGTACTCCTTTGAGGATTACAGTATAAATTATTTCCCCATTGCCTGGCTCCTGCCCTGAATAAATTTTGAAGACTTTTTTCATCAAAGAAAAGCAAATTAAGATTTTTGCTTCTCTCTCAAAAGCTAACCGTGTTACTGCAGTCCAGAATGGTGTCAGAATACAAGGTGAATACTGTAGGTATAACAAAACAAAATCAGCAAGTTTTTTTTTCAAGTATTTGGGGGTAGGGTTTAAAAAGCCATTTAGAGTATAATATAGAGAAAAACAGTTCAGGGGCAGAGTGTGCAAATGCAATCCCGAATATATGAAAAAAAAAAAACTACCCTCAAAGTAGTTTTCTACTTTGAAAATTCCAATGGCTAATTCTTAAACTCAGACTGAAATCTCTTTTTCATCCTACATTCTGTCCAACTATAAGTGGAAGGGAGAATGGTGTACTATAGCATAGTGAACGATTTTTCAAACTGTGGGTCCTAGCTCATTGATAAGTTGTAAAATGATTTAGCAGGAAAAGACCTACCTCTTTTTTCTCTTGTTTTTCTTATTTTTTAAGTGAAACAGAGTACAGTAGAAAATACTAGAGTGCAGTGCCCACAATAATGGTAGTATTATGTTATACAACTTTTATGTCAGCTATGTGGTCATATTTTATATGTCCACATATGGACATATAAAATCTATTATCTATCTACTTGTCTGTCTATCATCTATTTCTGTCTGTCTAAGTGTGTGTTGTGTATGTGTGTGTTTGCATTGGATAATGATGTCAAATATATTTCTTACTGAAGGCTGTGGTCAAAGAGTTTGAAAGACACTGCTCTAATGAAAAGAACATGAACTTTATAGTCATACGGATCTGGAGTCCAGACATGTACTCAGGGTTGGAAGTGGGAGGGAGATTGATAGAGTGATTCTCTTGGGCAGGAAGAGGAATTATTACTCTGACATTTTTAGAATTACAAGCTCATGTTAACAATAAAAAGAAGAATGACTGAAGTCAGCATAATTACTATTTTAAAATTCTTTACTGATGACATACTTTTTGATTGCTTGAACCAAGAATATAGTTCCTGATGCATGGTAGGTGTGAAACAAATATTTTTGAGTAAATAAACCTAAGATTTCTTTAGGCTTTTTTTTTCGTTTTTCTTCTCTAATATTCTTTTTTTTAATTGCATTTTAGGTTTTGGGGTACATGTGAAGAACATGCAAGATTGTTGCATAGGTATACACGTGGCAGTGTGATTTGCTGCCTTCCTCCCCCTCACTTATATCTGGCATTTCTCCCCATGC
>NW_016107547.1:1471772-1476357 GCF_001604975.1 Cebus imitator | reverse complement strand
TTCTTTTCTTTAAGGATGTTAAATATTGGCCCCCACTCTCTTCTGGCTTGTAGGGTTTCTGCTGAGAGATCTGCTGTGAGTCTGATGGGCTTCCCTTTGTGTGTAACCCGACCTTTCTCTCTGGCTGCCCTTAGCATTTTCTCCTTCATTTCAACGCTGGTGAATCTGATGATTATGTGCCTTGGTGTTGCTCTTCTTGATGAATATCTTTGTGGTGTTCTCTGTATTTCCTGGACTTGAATATTGGCCTGCCTTGCTAGGTTGGGGAAGTTTTGCTGTATGATATCCTGAAGAGTATTTTCCAGCTTGGATTCATTCTCTTTGTCACATTCAGGTACACCTATCAACTGTAGATTAGGTCTTTTCACATAGTCCCACATTTTTTGGAGACTTTGTTCATTCATTTTGAATCCTTTTTTCTCTAATCTTGCCTTCTCGTTTTATTTCATTTAGTTGATCTTCGACCTCTGATATCCTTTCTTCTGCTTGGTCAATTTGGCTGTTGAAACTTGTGCATGCTTCGCGAAGTTCTCTTGTTGTGGTTTTCAGCTCCATGAATTCACTTATATTTCTCTCTAATTTGTCCATTCTCATTAGCATTTTGTCAAATCTTTTTTCAAGGTTCTTAATTTCTTTGCATTGGATTAGAACATGTTCTTTTAGCTCACGAAAGTTCCTTATTACCCACCTTCTGAAGTCTGATTCTGTGAATTCATCACACTCATTCTCCATTCAGTCTTGTTCCCTTGCTGGTGAGGAGTTGTGAACTCTTGCAGGAGGAGAGGTGTTCTGGTTTCAGGTGTTTTCATCCTTTTTGCGCTGGTTTCTTCCCATCTTTGTGGATTTATCCACCTGTCGTCTTTGTAGTTGCTGACTTTCAGATTGGGTCTCTGTGTGGATGTCCAATTTATTGATAATGAAGTTATTTCTGTTTCTTAGTTTTCCTTCTAGCAGTCTGGCCCCTCTGCTGTAGGGCAGCTGAGGTCCACTCCAGGCCCTGCTTGCCTAGGGATCACCTGCAGCAGCTGCAGAACAGTAACGGTTGCTACCAGTTTCTTTTTCTGCTGTCTTTGTCCCAGAAGGATACCTGCTAAGTGTCAGTCGGATCTCTCCTTTATGAGGTGACTCTTTGGATATACGGGGGTCAGGGAGCTGCTTGAGGAGACAGTCTGTCCTTTTCATGAGCTCAAGTGCTGAGTTGTGAGCTCCGTTTTTCATTCAGGGCTGCTGGGCAGGTATGTTTAGGTCTGCTGCAGCAGAACTCATAACCACCTTTTTTTTCCCCAGGTGCTCTGTCCCAGGGAGTTAGTGCTTTATTTATGAGTTTCCGTTGTGCTGCTGCCTTTTTTTTTTTCAGGGCTGCCCTGCACAGCAATGAGGCAGCCTAGTCACTGTCTGCCTGCAGAGGCTTTGCTGATCTGCTGTGGGCTCCGCCCAGCTGTCGTGTGCACTTCCCTTCAGTCCTGTTTATATGGGTGTAGTTAGAACTGTCTCAGCATTGGTGGCCCGCCTCTGTAATGGCAGACTCTCGCTGTAATGGCAGGTTGCCTTGGCAACGGTGGGTTGCCTCAGCAATGGCAGACCACCTCCAAATTTGTGGAGTGCCTTGGCAATGGCGGACGCCCCTCCCCCACAGAGCTGGACCATCCCAGGTTCAGCTGTGCTTGTTGTGAAACTCTCAATCCAAAGAGTTTCTGATTGCTGTTCTTTTGTTGGGGTGGGACCAGCCGAGCCTGATCACCTGACTCCCTGCCTCAGAGCCTTTTGTTTTTTAGTTGAACGACTCTATCCCAGGTGTTCCAGTTGCCTGTTGAGAAGGCGCCTGGGGTCTATGTGATTTCCACTGTGGCGACTCACTGTGCCGGCTTAAACAGCGGCACTGAGATTCGTGGGGCTTTTTTTGTTTGTTTTTGCCCGGGAATCTCCTGGCCTGGCTCCCTGTTTCAGACCCCTTTTTAGCCAGATGAATGAGTGACTATGCCTTCCCAGGGCTCCAATTGCCAGCTCAAAGGGCACCCAGACCAGTGTATTTTGTATGGAGAACTGCCGTGCCAGGGCTCTGCAAAGCAGCCGTGCGGGCCAAAACAGCCGTGGGGACCAAAACGGCTGAGCCGGCCAAAACAGTTGCGCTGGCGACCTGTGGGGCTCCTCTGCCTGGCAGTCTCCTGGTCTGTGGGCAATAAAAATCCATCTGGAAATGTGGCGTCCACTCACGCTCTGTGCTTTCACTGGGAGCTGCAATCCTGAGCTGTTCCTAAATGGCCATCTTGGATCTCTTTCTTCTTTAGGCTTTTTACCGGTCATGTAATAATTTTGGTACATGTGTATATTGTGGTCAACACAGACTTCCAGTCCTTTTATGTGACTCTCTGGAAAGTTTTCTCTCATTTTTCCATTTTCATTTGACTTTTGAATCTACATATTAATTTTCTTTAATTTTGCTCTGTTGATTTGGGTTATTGTATCTTATTGAATAACTTGAATATTTATTCTTACTTTTCCAGCTTTATGCATTCTGGGTAAGAAAATGACACAGCAACAATAAAACAAAACAAAAATAATCACTAAACACTAAAAAAATCTGAACTATGACAACAACAAAATGCCCTTTATGTCTTTATCCAGACTTAACTCAGAACTATCTTACGCCAAATAAAATCATGAAATGTACTGTAAAAATTAGTTACATTATTAATCAAATATTCAATGCCTTACTCTGTTTGGGCAGCTATAACACAATTACCATAAACTGGGTGACTTAGAAACAACAGAAATTTATTTCTCATTCTTCTTTCTGGAGGCTGGAAGTCCAAGATAAAAAAGCCTGAAGATTCAGTGACTGGTGATGGTGCACTACCTAGAATGTGATCTTTGCTCTAACCTCACATGGCAGAAGTGGAGAGGGATCTCTCTGGGGCCTCTTTTATAACAACACTAATCTTATTCATTAAAACCCCATCCTTATGACCTAATCACCTCCCAAAGATGCCAACTCCCAAAATACCATCATCTTGTGGCCTGGAATTTTAATATTTAGATTAGAGGTGTCTGATCTTTGGCTTCCCTAGGCCACATTGGAAGAATTGTCTTGCGCCATGCGTAAAGTACACTAACAATAATGATAGCTGATAAGCTAAAAAAAAACTCAAAAAATATTTTAAATCATATAATATTTTAAGAAAGTTTATGAATTTGTGTTGGGTTGCACTCAGAGCTGTCCTGGGCCACATGTGGCCCGTGGGCTGTGAGTTAGACAAGCTTGGTTTAGATTGTGGGGGAATACAAACATTCAGATCATAGTAGTCAGATATTTTGTGTTTAATTCAGTAAGTTTTGAATTGACAATCCTGTTTTCTGCCTATAAAGTGGATTCTTAAGGATTCAAGATGGCACCTTTTGCCCTAACTTGTCTCCCAAATGTGCACCCTCAGTTAAAAAGGGCATACCTAACTTAGCGCAGAGTCAATCTTGCTACTAAGCAATCAATCCTAAACACTACTGATAAGGATGAAAAGTCCCAAACTGTGGTTTGCACATCACAGAGTGAATCAGAAGGGGGCTGACTTAGGTAGCCGCTAACAATATTACCAGAAATTTAATAATAAAGTAATTTTTAAATACTAATGTTCTAATTCCATATAATTTAGAGCTCATTAGGATTCTCTTCTAGCTATTTACTTTCTCAGCTTACTGATTTCTGTTTTGTTCAAATTTTCAGTTAAAAGAACCAAAAAACCTTGAAGTTATTCTCCCTTCCCCTTCATTGTCCCTTATATCTGATCAGAGGAAAAGGAATGAACTCTGGAGTCGAACAGAACTAGTCAAACAAATTCTGCCTTTGATCCTTACTAGCTCATTTTTCCCAGCAATAAAATATGAAATGAAATGAAATAGCATGTCATTAGTAACAGAGATGTTGGTCAAATGGTACAAACTTTCAGTTATAAGAGGAATCAGTTCTGGAGATCTAATGTAATGTGTGGATGGTTATGGATGTGTTCACTACTTTAATCATGATGCATTACACAATATATACATATATAAATCAATACATTGTACCCACTGAAAAATACAATTTTGTCAATTAAATATTTTAAAATGAAGTTTAAAAATATTTCCTGTCTCCATTTTCATCTTCTGTCATAATGTCTTTCAAATTTGTTCCTTTTTCCCAGTGCTGCTGCTACCAATCATCACCTTACCTCATACTCAAAATACTGAAGTAAGTTCCTAAATAAATAATATTTTAACCTTTTTACTACCTCCAAATAACTGAGGGATGTGACACACTCTTATCAGCTCATCAGTAAGGTGGTTCCCTACTGCAGTGATTATCATCTGACTGTCTATGGTGGAAAGGAGTTTATCAGAATCTAAAGAAGCTGTATTTTTATTTATTTTTGCAATTTAAATTCAAATTTTTCTTGGAGTATGTTACAGATAATAAAAGAGCTTTAGAACAGTTCTTTAAACTACTGCGTTTTTTTATAAAGTCCAAGATGTATAGAATTTTAAAGCTCCTTCTTAAAAATAATTCAGCTACTCTTCTTGCCTTAAGAATAAAATCCAAACTTCTTTTTTTTTT
>NW_016107547.1:1432464-1471017 GCF_001604975.1 Cebus imitator | reverse complement strand
ACTGGAATACTACTCAGCCATAAAAAGGAATGAATTAATGGCATATGCAGCAACCTCGATGAGACTGGAGACTATTACTCTAAGTGAAGTAACTCAGGAATGGAAAACCAAACATCATATGTTCTCACTGATATGTGGGGGCTAAGCTATAAGGATTCATAGGCATAAGTATGATACAATGGACATTGTGGACTTGGGGGGAAGGGTGGGAGGGGGGCAAGGGATTAAAGACTACAAATAGGGTGTGATGTATGCTGCTCAGGTGATGGATGCACCAGAAGTTGTATTTTTAAACAATAAGCCCCCCAGATATTCTTTACTCTTATAAGCAGCTTTCCATATCTCACATTGAGAATCACTGCAAACCTATCCTGACTCCAAGACCTTCCACAATATGGTCCTGTACTACATGTAACAGTAGCTAGTAATAACTGACATTTATATAGAACTCTGTGGTATGAAAATGCTTTCATGTATACAATCTAATTTAATTTCCCAGTGACATAGCACGTGGTAGATATTATCTTCATTCCACTGATGAAGAAATTGGCTCAGAAGAGTTTGATAACTTGACCAAGCTTACATAACTAGTAAGTGGCAAAGTAGAATTCTAGCCCCGGTCAGTCTGCTCACAAGACCCATGGCCCTGGGTCCTGTTAGCTGCTGGCACTCTCTCATTCTCAATACTTGCTTCTTTCTCTGGTCTTTATCTTCCAGGCTCCCTAACTTGATTCATGCTTTTAATTAATACATTTGCTTCTCAGATCATATTGGTTCATTGGAGGCCCTGGCCTGACATGGTTGTGGTTTTGGTTCAGGTCCCTCTAACATGCCACTGACCTATAAAGCCTGTGTCAGACTGTTCCTTCAGACTAGGAATGCCTTTGCTTCTCTTCTCTATCATCACTTTGAGTCCTCCATCCCTCAAGGCCTAGCTCGGACTTGCAGTCTCTGTGAAAACACTGAACAATTCATTCAGTTCTCTTCCTTACCTGACTCCCTGAAGCATTTATTGTTTTTATCGCATAAGTATTTATTATAAAACGTCGATTGGTAGAAAGATATTTCCTATAATTGTTAGAAAATGTCTTTCTAATAATTGTTTCATGAAAATTTCTTGTCTACTCACTAGATTGTCGATTCTTGTTGAAATGAATTGTGTCTTGTGTGTCATTGTATAACTCATAATGTCTGATACCATGTTAGATACTCATACATACTTACAGGTTGAATGATTCCAAGTGGGACAAGGTTGATAAAAAATAAAATAGAAATAACTGTTGCTTGAATACAATGCTCTGAAGTGCTTCTCAAACATGAGAACCTTCATGAGGATCTTAAGGATTTTAGAATCTTCACAGAGATTCTTTTGTGGCTATATCCATCTTGTGCCATCTTGATAGACTTCAAGATGAAATTTTGCTGCTGAAACAGACCAAGGAGGATTAACTTCATGATATAATAAATGTCATTTTCCAGTTTTCCCATGACCTTTTTAGAAGCTTGTATTAAGATCATCTTGAAGACCCTTTAATCTCCAAGATACCTGGAAATCCCTAGCTAAACTCTTCAATTCTGTGCTTCTCATACTCTCTGTGTTCATCACAGTGGTAGACACTGTGCAGATGCTCAATAAAACTTTGTTGAATATTGTTTTAATCTTTACATTTTTTACCATGAGAGACAACATAAGAGAGTGGCTAAGAGCATACTGCAGACCTGAGTGCCAGAGTTCAAGTACAGCTCTACCACTTATCAGTTCTATGACGTTTGGAAAGTCAATTTACTATTCTCTGTCTTAGCTTCTGTACCTCTGAAATGGGGATAGTAATAATAACTATATCCAAGGGGTTTTGTTTATATTAGCTACAGTAAATCCATATAATAAATTAATATAATAAATCCAGTACCTGGACCATAGCAAGTGTTTGTTGTTATTAGCTTTTCCGTTTTCTCTGCAGGTGATATCTCTGTCTTCTACTACTACTTGTCCATTTATTCCATATCAGATATGATGTATAAAAATGTGACCAGTGTTTATATATAGTATCTTCTGATTGTGTCCCATGTCTCTCACTGAGATATTTCCTCAGTGTGCTGAATACTTAGTATCTATAATTACTATAGAATCAGCTGCTGAAATGCACCCTCATATAGCAGTATGAATCTGCAGCTGAAAGTTGGGTCATTAGGAAAACAGTACAGAAAAGACAATAAAGTTGAATTGATTTGCATTATTCATGCATCTTCCTTAATGTCTTTAAACAATCTTACTTATTTGGTTTAGTAAACTATCAGAGCAAGGTGTATATGTTTCCTGGATATTTTAGTGATTTTCCAACTTTAAGTGTTCTCTGAATCTTCCTCTGTAGCTGCCAGTGGAAGCCAGTCTAATACATTCATTGATGGATATCAAACAAAATCACTGTCCCGACTGTATAAGACTCCAAAATTCCTGTATTTAAAAAACGTATTTTTGAGTGAAGCATTTGAGTGATACTGTATATGTACTCACAGTGTATCTTCCCTTCCAGGTTTGAAGAGTTAACATGATACTTACCCTCCTACTTCCCCTTGTAATGTCCTGAATAGAAATCTGAGTGATCCTGTAAGCTAGAAGGCAAAGAAGTGTGCTTTAACCACTATTCATACCTCTTCAGTTGCCCTGACAAACTTTATTGTGGCAGTGCCAATGGAAGATGATTAACTTCTGGCTTGTTGAAGAAACAGTAAAGGTACTTAGCCTTGTAGTTGTATTTTTTCATTTAATGATTCAAATTCCTGTTAAAATGGGATTGGGGATAAAAATAGATAATGCAAGTAAATATGGGGTAGCATTAAGTGTTAAGCCCATGGGCTTTAGAGCCAGCCTGTGTATAGAAACCCTGGTTCTGCCATTATTCGTGTGCCCTTTGGCAAGCTACTTTACCTCTATGTGCCTCAGTTTCTACTTCTTTAAATAATAATGTAAAACATTTGCAAGAGTACCTGGCATATAGCTAGTGAACAGTAAATGTAGCTGTTAATACCCATGAAAGTTGCATGAATCCCTGTTGATGAGAAAGAGTTGTATCTAGAACACTTTGTAAGGAAACTTCTGACAATTTCTTTGTTCTCAGCTGGTGCTGAATTAGAATTTATAGGCATAAACTTGTTGTAATGCATCTATGCAATTGGAGAATCCAGTTACTCAATAGAATGGTGATAAAGATGAGCCTGCAGAGCATTTTCTTTCTGTGGAGATTTTTTCCTGCCTGCCCTCACTGGAGGATAGTTGCTGTAGATTGACTTAGGAAAAATAAACTCTGGAAATCTCACTGTAACTGTAAACATGAACAATAACATAGTATAGTAGAAAGAAAATAGATATGACTTCCACATCTAGCAATATCATAGATTAGATAATCTGGAAACTCTCATCCTGCTCCCAGTCATATAAAATCAGAAATGTTGGATAAAATTAACTCATTAATTCACCAAATATTATGGAACATCTTTACTATGTGCCAGAGAGTGTTCTAGGTGCTGAAGAAGTGAAACAGACACAAATGCCTGAATCTGTGCAGTTTCCATTCTGGTGAATAGAACACACAGAGTTTTCAAGGAATAATTGAATTTTCAAGACAGAAATGACATTTCCAGGGACCATAAACAAGATGGAAACTATGAACCAGAGTGGTACCTATGAGAAAAACTGGTTTTCCTGGTTATGTTGGAAGTTCATATATTTTAACCAAGGCTTGTATTTTAACACTCATGCATTGTATGGGAGTTAAGACTCCATGTAATACTTCCATATTAAACTGGGTCTCTGAAAGTGCTTCATGTACAGTGAAAAAATGCACTCAGAAAATTTTTCCTTCATGAGAGAAGATGTCAAGGGAGTCTGTCCATCTCAACCTGAGTTCTTGGCAGAGAAAATATGTTTCTTCTGAGAATTTGTAATCATGGGCCTGCCCTTGTATGGTTTTGAAGTGTGAATTTAAACTTTATACAGGGGTGTACAAGTAAAATCTATGCCACAAAAGTGTTGGCATTTGTTGCCAGATGTTCCATGTGAGAAATTTTGATATAATGTCCAAAGTCAAGCAAGCAGGAATAGGGAAAGAAGGCTGTCAAACTCTTTGTTATGGCAGGAGCTGTAGTAGACATTTTATAGCATGATGTAGAAGGCTAAAGCTGAAAATTATATAGCAACAAGATACATCTGGTATCTGGGTTGTTGATGATCATGGAGCCACCATACTGGTCCTTTATTTCTTACATTAAAGTAAGATAAAAATACACTTATATTTTATTTATAACATTTTTGTCTTTTGCAGCTGAACCTAATACTATTACAAATAATGAATAAACCCAATTTTTGGGAATAAACACTTCCCAAATAGTGGGAATAAAACAAAGGCAGTTTCGAATAGACAGCAACTTAAAGTTTGCCTCTACAAGACTCTCACTGAAAGAACTACTAAAGGATCTATTTGAGGAAGAAGGAAATTGTATTGCAAAGGAAGCCATAAGATGTGAAACAGATATTTGAGTAAACAAATTGGTATATATGTGATTAAATGTAAAGAAGCATTGATGACATAAAACAATTCTAATAACTTTGAAAAGGTATAGATTTTAGAATTAGAGAATAGCGATCATATTCAGGCTCTTTCATTTACCTTCTGGGTGATCAGAGGTAAATTAACCTCTCTGAGCCTCAGTTTCCTCATTTGTACATTGGAAGAATTGCAATAGGTACATAATGTATTTATGTAAATATTATAAATAATTCATGTAAAACTCCTGACATGGGGCTTTATACGTGTATTTAAACTTGACAAATAATAATATAAACAGTTGTAGATATGCAAAAAAATGTTTGCCATAATCACAAATGACATTGGAGATGGCTGGTAGTTTGTCATTAGACTGTCTCCTAAAATAATCTCACAGGGTAACATTTAGTATACTGGCTCTTGCACTTTAGTTTAAGACCAAGCCTTTAGTCTGTTTGCTTAGACATTTGGAATTGCCAAAACATTTGGAATAGACCCATCAGAATAGGAAAATGCATACTAACTATTGTCACAAAACTAATGTCCAAAACTAGAATTTTAGTCTTAATGAAAATAAACATAACTGTCACACAGAAAAAAAATACTTGTTTTGGCATGACCAAAAATTCTCTGCTTTTAGGGTAACCTGCCAGGGAAGCCAAATAATAATCAGGATGCCAGTGTATTAAATGACAATGAGACATAAATTTTATAGGCACTAGAATGTATAAAGTCTTTTGGATTGATAAATCCTCTCTTTCTAGAGAGATGAATATGAGAAGCCAAGTCAAAATTGTATGACCTTAAGCCAGTCACTTAACCATGATGCTTGATGAGTTTTGCATCAGGTTTAGATAAGCCTAGATGAAATTAATATTTAATGATTTAAAACTAAGATAGATGAAACATCTCAAATAAAGGGAGGTCTTGCCAATGGGAATAACACACTTGATATCTATCCATTATCTCAAACTTCTTATAGTCATTTTCACAATAGAGATAAACGGTCTTATTAATGGAATCAGAATGCAAAATCCTTTGGCTAAGATGTTTTTCTTTAGACAGTGCTTGGATGGGCATTGCCAAAGTCATTATTTGTTCATTAACTATCGTTTTTCCCATGTCTGTTTGCCCAGTTTCCCTTTCTCATAGATACATGCTTCCTGTAGCTACATTGATACAGTTAATCAGGTTAAAAGTGTAATTCTGCTGGCCTACGAAAAATTTTGTTTCTTGAAAATGACTTTGCTTATTCTTATTCTCATTTATTATGTATTGATTTCTTCAAAATTCTGAAAGTAACCTTGTTGCCTTAATTTTCAAGTTACTGTGTATGTGTGTGGGAGCTGGAGTAGCTCATTGCAGGCTGCCATATGAAGTTGATATTACTGATCCACCACTAGCTATTCAATTAAAATGCATTTTGGCTTAGTCTCATCACTGTGGAAAATACTGGTGGCATATGCTTTGTATTGTTCTTCCAATAATAGGGAATAAATTTTCACTAAGCCATACATACATCTATTGCCAAATTTCCAGTGGCTGAACTGCTAAATGTGCATGGCATTTCAGCAGCTCAAAGCAGTGGGAAGAGAAAAAAAAACATGGGACGCACAATACCAAAGTCTAAGATGACTTATCCATCTGTAGTACTGCACTATGTGGGAGGGGGCTAGAGGTCCAAAGTTATCTGGTTTGGTGAAATAAAAAGAGTTATCCGGTTTGGCTCCATTAGTGGTCATCATTAATGTCCAAGGATAATCTCATGTGTTGTGCTTAGCAGTAGTGTAGGTGTTAGTAATACCTCAACTCATGCAGAAGCCAGGGCCAGAGTTTGAAAAATCATTCAGGTTTGTAGCAGGTCTCCAAGGTACAGCTCAGAGCATATAGAGAAAATTTAGCTCCTAAGTAAAAGAAGCTGGCAGTTGTTCAATAGAATGAGGATCACAGTCATTGGGGTAGAGGTTGACACAGCGTCTGCAAAGTATTATTTGGCACCCAACTAGCCATCATCAGAAGCAGAAAGATAAACTAGATGACTTGAAGGTAACTGTATTAGCCTGTTGTCATGCTGCTAATAAAGACATACCCAAGACTGGGTACTTTATAAACAAATGAGTTTTAATTGCCTCACAGTTCCACAGGGCTGGGAGGCCTCAGAAACTTATAATCATGGTGGAAGGGGAACAAACACATCCTTCTTCACATGGTGGCAGGTAGGAGAAGAGCAGGGTGAAGTGGGGGAAAAATCCCTTATAAAACCATCAGATCTCGTGAGAACTCATTCATTATCACAAGAACAGCATGGAAGTAACCACTCCCATGATTCAGTTACCTCCCACACGGTACCTCTCACAACATGTGAAGAGTATGGGAACTACAGTTCAAGATGAGGTTTGGGTGGAGACACAGCCAAACCATATCATTCTTCCTTGCCACCCTCAAATCTCATGTCCTCACAATTCAAAACACAATCATGCCTTTCTAACAGTCCCCCAAATCTTAACTCATTCCAGCATTAATTCTCAAGTCCGAGTCCAAAGTCTCATCTAAGACATTGCAAGTCCCTTCTGCCTATGAGCCTGTAAAATCAAAATCAAGTTAGTTACTTCCTAGATGCAATGGGGGTACAGGCTTTGGGTAAATACATCCATTCCAAATGGGAGAAATTGGCCAAAACAAAGGGGCTACAGGTCCCATGCAAGTCCAAAATCCAATAAGGCAGTCATTAAATTTTAAAGTTCCCAAATGATTTCCTTTGACTCCATGTCTCACATCCAGGTCATGCCGATGAAAGAGGTGGGCTCCCAAGGCCTTGGGCAGCTCTTCCTCTATGGCTTTTAAGGCTATAGCCCCCCTCCTGGCTGCTTTCATGGGCTAGCATGAGTGTCTGTGGCTTTTCCAGGTGCACAATACAAACTGTTGGTGGATCTACCATTCTGGGGATCTGGAGGACGGTGGCCTTCTTCTCACAGTTCCACTAGGCAGTGCCCCAGTGGGGGACTCTGTGGGGGGGCTTCAACACCACATTTTTCTTCTGCATTGCCTAAGCAGAGGTTCTTGATGAGGCCCCCCACCCCCACAGCAAATTTCCTTCTAGACATCCAGGTGTTTCCATTTGTCCTCTGAAATCTGGGTGAATGTTCCCAAACTTCATTTCTTGATTTCTGTGCACCTGCAGGCTCAACACCATGTAGAAGCTGCTAAGGCTTACGGCTTGCACCCTGTGAGGCCATGGCCTGAGCTGGACTTTGACTCATTTTAGCCATGGCTGGAGCAGCTGGGATGCAGGGCACCAAGTTCCTAGCCTGTACACAGCAGTGGGGTCCTGGGTCTGGCCCAGGGAAACATTTTTCCCTCCTAGGACTCCAGGCCTGTAATGGGTGGGGCTGCTATGAAGTTCTCTCACATGCCCTGGAGACATTTTCCCCATTGTGTTGGTGATTAACATTCAGTTCCTTGTTACTTATGAAAATTTCTGCCACAGGCTTGAATTTGTCCCCAGAAAAATGGGGTTTTCTTATCTACTGCTTATCAGCCTGCAAATTTTCCAAACTTTTATGCTCAGCTTCCTCTTGAACACTTTGCCACTTAGAAATTTCTTTTGCCAGATACCCTAAATCATCTCTCTCAAGTTCAAAGTTTGACAGATCTCTAGGGCAGGGGCAAAATGCCACCAGTCTCTTTGCTAAAACATAACAAGTATAGCCTTTGCTCCAAATCCCAAAAAAGTTCATCTCCATCTGAGACCACCTCAGCCTGGACTTTATTGTCCACATCACTATCACCATTTTGGTCAAAGCCGTTCAACAAGTCTTTAGGAAGTTCCAAACTTTCCCACATATTCCTGTCTTCTGAGCCTTCCAAGTCTCTAGGAAGTTCCAAACTTTCCCCCATCTGTCTTCTTTTGAGCCCTGCAAACAGTTCCAACCTCTGCCTGTTACCCAGTTGCAAAGTGGCTTCCATGTTGTCCAATATCCGAATAGAAGCACCCCACTCTACTGGTACCTATTTACTGCATTAGTCCTTTTTCACGCTGCTATTAAAGACATACCAGAGACTGGGTAATTTATAAAAGAAAGAGGTTTAATTGACTCACAGGTCAGCATGGCTGGAGAGGCCTCAGGAAACTTACAATCATGACAGATGGGAAAGCAAATATGTCCTTCTTCACATGGTGGCAGGCAGAAATGCAGAGCGAAGTGGAAGAAAAGCCCCCCCTCAGATCTTGTGAAAACTCACTCATTATCATGAGAACAGCATAGAGGTAACCACTCCCATGATTCAATTACCGGCCACCAGCTCCCTCCCATGACATACAGAGATTATGGGAAATACAGTTCCAGAAGAGATTTGGGTCAGGACACAGCAAAACCATATCAGTAGCTCTTTAACCTGATATGCCATGATCTTTCTAAGAATTTAGAGCATATGGTGAGAGCTTGAGGGTCTGAGAAGACCAACTTTATTCCCTACTTCTGATCAGAATTCCCCAATATAAATGGATTTATGGGGAAAACCTATTACTCTGTAAGAGTATTTTTAATAAGTTTTTTGAGACTTAAATAATTTTCAATAGAATTCAAAAAGCATGAATTAACTTTAGATGACAATAATAAAATGGAAAATTGTGTATATAATCTGGTAAATTATCTCAATAGAGATGTTTGGCTTCTGTGATGGGAGGAAGTACAGGTTTGGCTGACCAAAAAAGGTTGCATATATCTGAAATTGGTGTGGAGAGCTAGTTTCTCCATGGATACAAGTATATTCTGGAACAGAAGGCTAATCTTTTTTTATTCTTCAAATATATTGAAGTGAATGAATCTAAACTGACCCAAATCATTTTTGAACCAATTCCTCTTCCAGATACTGATTTTGAATACTCTTTCTCAAAAAGTGTGGGTTCAACTACCTGTCTGTGTTTATGACTTCCGAATTACTATTTCTAACCTATCTTCATTTCTTTAAAATTTCCAAAATGTAACTAGTATTTACAGGAATCTCCTCTTTAATGTCACATCTGGACCTCAAATTTGACAGACATAAAAATGATTTAATTCATTGTTTCTGTTTTTCCTTTGCTGCATTACCCATTTTTGTATATTGTATCAATAATTCACAGACTCATTGATAGTTTAATAGTTTTCCTTAAGTTACATGGCTGACAAATGGCAGATATAAGACTAGAATACAGATCTTTTGATTTCAAATACTGTGTGTTGTAGTGCATTGGAGCAGGTGTCAGATGATCAAACCCCTGAATCTGACAATTGAGGCCCTTCACACTTTAGTCTTAACCTACATTTTCAACCTTACCTCCCATTACTTCCTCTCATTTTCTTTTGTCTAATCACACTGTGCTCCTTTTATTTTAACAAGCATGCCTGGGATTTTTCCATTTCCCCTTTTTTCACACTGTTCTCTTCACTTGGCATGTCTTCCGTCAACGCCCACATGCAATCTTGTCTGACCTTCATAGACCGGCACAATGGTAATCATCTCCTAACTTTTCTCTGATTCATCTGTTTGAAGTACCCTCTTCCTGCCATAAATGAGCATAGCAGCTTATCTTTATGTCACTCATAGTGCTTATTACTTTTTATCTTGTATTGTTCATCAAACTTTTATTGAGTGCCCATCACATGCCATTTTTATTTGAAACGTGGAGATTCTTCAGTGAACAAGCTGGCCAATGTCACTGGCCTTATGGGGCTCATTGTCTAGTCAGGGAAGAAATTCAAGATAAAAGGCAATGACCAGGCTGGACACAGTGGCTCACGCCTGTAATCCCAGCAATTTTGGAGGCTGAGTCGGGTGGATCAACTGAGGTCAGGAGTTTGAGACCAGCCTGGCCAACATGCTGAATTCTGTCTGTACTGAAAAAATACAAATTCAGCTAGGCGTGGTGGTATGTGCCTGTAATCCCAGCTACTCGGGAGGCTGAGGCATGACAATCCCTTCAACCAGGAAGGTGGAGATTGCAGTGAGCTGAGATCGCACCACTGCATGCCAGCCTGGGCAACAGAGTGAGGCTCTGTCTCAAAAAAAAAAAAAAAAAAAAAAAAAAAAAAAAAAAAAAAAAAAAAAAAAAAAAGCAATAACCATAAATTCTAGAGTCCCCAAGTCACAGAGAGATGAACAGGTGCCATGGGACTCCAGAGAACTAGACTTAGAATAATGGAGACAATCAGGAAAGGCCTCTTGTTTGGAGGGGATGAAATTATAATTTCTTTAGGTTAGAGTCCTTACTTGATTGAAGTTCCTCTCTAAGACCCATCCAGCCTTGTACCATGCGCCAAACAGATTCTCCATGGGATTGTTGTGTTTGCTTTTTGAACTTCTCCCTTTTTTAATGTAGCCAATAACATTTCATTCTTTTCCTGATATTGAAGGTGCAGTTGTAATTGGCAGTGCATTAGACAACAAGGGTTGTCTAATAATACATTGGAAATCTGAGTTAACATATTTTCTGTCTGGGTTTTCCCCTTTCACTTGTGTCACAATCTTAATGCCACTGCAGATGACCATATACTCATTGCAAAACATTTATACAATAGATAAACCTTGTAAAGCAGCCCATTTTCCCTCTATAGCATTTATCATGGTTTGTGATTATGAATGTGCCTATTTTATAAACATCTGTCTTCCACACAAGATTAAAAACTCTATGAGGGAAGGGACTATTTCTGTTTTGTTTGCAATTGTATCCCCAGGGTCTAGCACAGTGCATAGCACTTGGGAGCCACTGCATAAACATTTATTGAATAAATGAATTGCCTAAATAACCAAAGTTCAGTATAATTTCTTACCATTTACTATGAAGTATAATTTTATTGCTCTGTATTGTAACAAAAATTGATAAGTGATATAGGATGGTTTTTATACTATATGTTCTCTTTTTTCTTCAAGGTAAAAACACTGTGTTTTTCCATAAAAATACAAGAGATATATTGTATTTATAGCCTCCTAAGAGACCATCCTTTACTCTTGGACCTCTAAACACTATTCTCAGCACAGCAACCAGAGCGGTCCTTTAAAAAATGTAAATTGGGCTAGGAGCAGTGGCTCACGCCTGTAATCCCATCACTTCGGGAGGCCGAGGTGGTCGAATCACCTGAGGTCAGGAGTTCAAGACCAGCTGACCAATATGGTGAAACCCTGTCTCTATTAAAAATACAAAAATTAGCCAGGCGTGGTGGTGGGCACCTGTAGTCCCAGCTACTTGGGAGGCTGAGACAGGAGAATTACTTGAACCCAAGAGGTGGAGGTTGCAGTGAGCCGAGAAAGTGCCACTGCACTCCAGCCTGGGTGACAGAGAGAGAATCCGTCTCAAAAAGAAGTAAATTAAATCACGTTACTTTAAATATCCTTTGATATACTGAGAGTGAAGCTCAACTCCTTACCATGACCTATAGAACCCTCTATAGCCTGCCTTTGTCTGCTTCTCCATTTCCTACCTCTCCTCTTCTTGCTCATTCTATTGCAGACATACTAGCTTTTTTCTGTCCTTTTAACTTGCCATGTTCTTTTCCTTTGTAGGACCTTAATACTTGCTTTCCCTTTTGCTTAGGGGGCCTTTTCTTTAGGTATTTTGTGTGATTTGCTCCCTCCTCAAGAAGCCCTTTTCTGGCCACTCTATCTAAAGTAAACCACATCACCCAGCCACTTTATTCTGTTACCTAGTTCCACTTTCCATGACAATTATCATTCTATGAAATTATTCTATTTGCTTACTTTTGGAGAGTCAATCTACTCTACTAGAATATAAGGGTTTTTATCTCTTTTGCTCATTGTTGTGTTACTGGCACCTAGAACAGACTCTAACATAAAGTACATGCTCATGTAATATGTATTAAATTAATAACTATCAGATCATTATTTACTTTGGAAGACTAAACTTTTTGTTTTGATTTATGCTTATTTTTGCTTATCAGTAAGTATGAAGAGGGGTTCTTTGTGTGGTAGTTTTGAGCTAGGCATAAATTTCTTTCAACAAACATTCAGTACCCCAGTTTTTTTGTTGTTGTTCTCTTATTTTTTAATACTTTTAGATTCAAAGGGTACATGTGCATGTTTGTTATATGAGTACATTGCATAATTGTGGCGATTGTGCTTCCAGTGTACCCACCACTCAAATATTGAGCATTGTACCTAAGGTAATTTTTCAACCCTCTCTACTTTTGGAGTCCCCAATGTCTATTGTTTCCATCATTAGTCCATGAGTATCCATTGTTTACCTCCCTCTTATAAATGAAAATATGCAATATTTTATTTTCTGTTTCTGGATTTGTTCTCTTAGGATATTGGCCTCCAGCTCCATCCATGTTGTAGGAAAGGGCATGATTTCATTCTATATTATGGCTGCTAGATAGTATTACATAGTGTATATATACCACATTACCTTTATCCAATCAACTGTTGATGGATGCTTAGGTTGATTCCATGACTTTGCTATCATGAATGCTGCTGTGATGAACACATGAATTCAGGTGTCTTTTTCATATAATAACTTCTTTTCCTTTGGGTAGATACCCAGTAGTGGGATTACAGGGTCGAATGGTAGTTCTACTTTTAGTTCCTTGAGACATAGAAGACTATAAACTTTTAAAGGCAGGATGCCCTTTGTCAAATGAAAGGATCTGTAGAGAACCCTCAGAAATTGAAACAAACTTTATTTACAA
Source organism: Cebus imitator (assembly GCF_001604975.1). NCBI lineage: Eukaryota > Metazoa > Chordata > Mammalia > Primates > Cebidae > Cebus > Cebus imitator. Next base: position 1,457,789 of record NW_016107547.1, on the reverse strand, counting down.
TTTTTTATTTCTAACTAATGTGCAGAATATGATTCTTCCACTCCACCTTTGTCATCCTCTGGTTTCTTTTACCTAAAATTGGTGATTTTCCAAGTCATGCAGATTTTCCTTTTGTACCTGTCTACTTCTTTCCATGCCAACTGACATTCTCCTGGTATAGGCCTTCATTGCCTTTTGTCTTGACTATTATAGAAACCTTCTAATGCATCTCCCTGCCTTCTGTTTTTCTCATTTCCTAGCCATCCAGCACACAAGATGTCAGATTAATCTTCTGAAAGTTTGTATTTGCTCATATCATTTCTTTGCTCAAAAATTCTAAACAAACATATAATTGAACCCTGTCTACTGAATTAAGCATTGAATTCCTACCCTAGCATTCAAGGCTTTCTTTAGTATCCTACAAATTGAGTTTCCAGCTTTTGCTTTTTCTTTTATTCACTTCTTGAACTCTGCTGTCCTTTCAAACTTGACTATTTGTATATCTTGGATACATCCATCACCCTAGTCATGCTGCTTTTTACTCACTCAAATGTCTTCTTTTCATTCTTACTTTATAAAATCCTTCCAACCTTATATTAAATATCCTTTTCTCCATTGATGTCTCTCCTAAGGGAGACATAAGACGAATGCCCAAATAAATGACTTTCATGCTGGGTAAACTAAGATGAGCTGAACCTCACACCAAAATAAATCACAAATGTCAGTGACATACAAAGCTCTCTGAGGGCAGAGAATGTGCTTGTCTTGTTTGCCACCTATTTAATTCCTAGGATAGTTTCTGACACAGTAGATACTAAAAATACAATAAGTAAATAAATATTGAATAATATACAGTAGAGGGACACAATATCCCACATAATATGTTTCTGGAAGGGTGAGATTACTTTTTAAACTTATGCTCATGTCCCCTATAGCCGTACATAGTAGATACTCAAGAACTATTTGTTAAATTTAATGAAGAACATAGTATTCTATAAGCAGTGTAATTACATGAATACTTGGAACTCAGTTTGTACTGGACTAGTGTCATTAACAAATGTAGGACTGGGGCAAAATGATGCATTCTTATTTTCCTGACAGATTCAGAAATGATATAGTCAAACAAGGCAAACTGAGGGCTTCACAGAGACAATTAAAATATCCATATAAAGAAGATTGGCTGGAAAACACTCAAAGGCCAAATAAAGTCCTCAGTAAGAGAATCAGTCTAATGAAAAAGTTTTCATTGTTTATCACCAATCTTTTCAATCAGTTGCTTATGAAAGGAGTTAGAACAGCTTCATGTTGTTGTACTGCTTCCTCTATCTTGGACTTTCCATTGTGAGACAAGCAACCAAAAAAAAAAAAAAAAAAAAAAAAAGTACCACAGTGAAGAAGAAACAAACTTAAATTTTGAAATTGGTGTTGTTTCATGTCATCCTTCAGTCTTTTCTTCTTGTTTCCTCTACAAATGTACAGGACTGTTGTACCAATTTACTTTGTGATACTTTACCCTGGGCAGCAGATCCTCCATGTTCCGGACCTTTCTCTATATAATCTTTTCAAATCCAAACTGACATGGTCCCAGGTCCTGAGAAGCTAATGTTGGAAAATAGTAAGTCAAAGTGTTACGTGATTGCTTTTGGCTACAGTTCTGATACACTTGTATTTTAATGGATTACTAACAGCAAAGCCTTTACCTTAACCAAAGGGATTTAAAGTGCCAAGGCAGGTTAGAACAAACTATGAGACCAAAGAATATTCCATCTGATTCTGAGTCCTCTGAGGACCAAATGCAGTTACATTAGCCAAGCCTCTCAGGAGAAGAATTGGAATGTTCATTTGTCATTGGGTTATTTCGCTATATCTTTAAAGCAAATGGAAGTCATCAAAGAGAAGTACTATTACTTGGAGCTAGAGGTGGTAGTTTGAATGCAATAAAATAAAAATATCACTTTATCCAGCAGTGGGTAAACATATGGAACTGATTACCTTAGGAAGTGAGGCAGACTGAAAATTGAAAAAAATGTCGAGAAGGGCTGAGAGAGACTTTTGGGTGCTATACATAAGGGAAAGGGACATATTTGGTGGGCCTTACATTCACCTTCTTAAGAGGATGCCATAGGTGACAATCATCTTATTCTCTTATAAGGTTTCTATTCAGCTGGATGATAGAATCAAGAATAGTATTTCTTACATTCTTATCTCAGTTACTTTGGAAGTTTCATTCCTTCTCTTTGTCTCAGCTTTAAAAATTTCCCTCTTTCTTTTTTCCCCTTTGCTCTTCCCCCTTCTGAATCCAGAGATATTTCAAATATTTTCTGTCCACATTAGTCCCATAATTCCAAACACCTGGAGCTGCATCACCCAGCTTGGTAGCTCATAGCCACATGTGACTTTTAAAATTTAAATGTAAGCTAACTAAAACGTAATGAAATTAAAATTTCAATTCCAAAGTTGCACTAGCCATACTTCAAGTGCCCAATAGCCTGATGTGGCTGGTGGCTAAGCTACTGGACAGTTCATATAAAGGATATTTTTATTACTGCAGAAAGTTCCATTGGACAACACAGAACTAATTAGCTAGGAAGTGGCAAAGCTGCGTCTGGAACCTGAGTCTGATTTCAAAGCTCATGCTATGAACTGCTCAACTAGATTATTTTCCATCAATTTCTCACTCTTTCCCTCAAGTTCATTTTGTCTTTATCTTTCTGATCTCTCAAAAGGAGCAGATGACATGGCTTATGGAAAGATCCTGGTATCCATGGATGGGAGCTCCATAAATTCAACTTAAATATTTCCTTTCTCTAATCTAGTACTCAGCTGTTTCTTCCTACTCACTTCCCTGTCTTTCTTTCCTCTTCTGCAAGATTCGTATTGTATTAAATAAGTGTATTACTAATTGGTTTCTTAAAGCGAACCACATAAATGTAAGTCTTGGTCAAACTGCTTTTTTTTTTCCTTCAGGAACTTCTATGGGCAAATATTTGGGAGAAAACTAGGTAAAATAGTCTTGAAGACAAGTAGTAGAAGTGTTTGGGATGAGAACATGTGGTTATTTTATAAGAATATAAAACTTCCTCCTCTCAAAACCCAGCCCAACCCTATGAAATATTCAGTACCCTGTGATATATTCAGTACTCTGTCTAAAACTAGGGCAAAAAGGTCGGTATTTGTATGCTTCATCTGTCTCCCTGTATTCATCTGTATTTTCCACACATTCTTAAACATCTCAGATTACTGAAAAATGGATGTTTCATTTATAAATTTATCTCAACAAGTATTTCCTAAAATGGTGTGCTATGGGATGCTATTATGCAAGATGTTAAAATGTGTTCTACAGGGATAAAAGTCTCTAGTGACCCATTATGCTTGTGAACTACTGGATTTAAAATGCTAAGGAGATTTCGTTAAGATAGTACTTCTCAAAGTCTTGATGTAAATTGAATTAAGTCACTTTCCTGCTGAAAACTTTACTCTCTATCAGGGCTACAAGGTCCTACATAAGTCTCATCTGGCACCATTCTTCCCTTTATATCACTCTGCTCCAGCTTTGTGGACTTTCTTGTTATTCTTTGAAGTCAGTAAACTGTTTGCTGCCTGAGGGCATTTCCAGCATTCCTTATTCCCTAAGCTCATTCTTCTCCTTGCTCTTCCAGTTGTAACAGTCTAGGTTTCAGGTCAGTATCACCTTCTTGGAGATGCCTTCCCGAATCATTCTATCTAATGCTTCCAACTCATTCTCCTGCCATACTCAATCTCATCCCCCTGTTTTATTGAATTCAAAGCATTTACTATTATATACAGTTATCTCATTTATTTATCCATTGACTTGTGTATATTCTGTCTCCCCAATTAGGTAGGATGTTAGGTCCATGAAGGCAGGAACCATATCTGCCTTATTCACCTCATCATTTTATTCCCAGAACTTACAATAGTGCCTAATCACAGTGGGTGCTCAGTAAACATTAACGTAATGTTTATTATAAAGAATAACTGACATTGTAAATAATTGTAATTATTAAAATTATTAGAAATATTTAATAGAAATTAATAATTAAAATTGACTGAAATTGTCAATATTTACTTACAGAGAAAAATATTATGTAAAAATTTCTCAAAACTTCGTGAGTATACAGTCACCTCCTCCTTAAACACATTTAAAAAATTTATTCTAAACTCATGGTCTATAGTACACAAGTTGGAAAATGATAATCTAAATATTTTTAGAATTTTCTTTTTCAAATTTTGGGGTTAAGAATTCTCATAAAGTGGATAGAAATGAACAATTTTGACCAAAAATCTGCTGCAGTTCATAGCCAAGAATGAAAGCCAGTAATTTATTTCTATTCTTCTCACTCTCCCACCCGCCCCAACCCAATCAAATGCTCACATAAACCTCCTCCATGGAAAGTTAGCAGAAAGACAGAAAAGAAAACAATAAAAGGAAATAGCAATAAATAGCTTTTTCTGGGGGCAATCTGGTAAGAGATCCTATTAGGGACAGGGTGATAAAAACAGAAGGGTCATTCTACTTTCTCAAAATGTCAGTGAAATAAAATAGCAATGCAGAGCATTCCTACCTGCAGGCACACAGGAGGAGACTAGAGCTAACAGGAATAGCAAGCCAGCACATCAACAGTTTGAATTTCATCTGTGAACAGAAGGTGGCTAGACAGATGCGTGGTCCAATGTGATAATTACAAGTTTCTGCTTGGAATACAAACTTTCTTGTCTTCTGTTTCATTTTCTTTCTCAGTGAATGAGTTTAAAAAGGCATTTTTGAGATTTTAGTTAGCTTTTCTGCTTTTCTGTCAAGGGCACTCATTAAATATTTAGTGGAATTCTGTAAGTTGATTTTAGATTATCATATGCAAGAATCCTTCTTAGTTAGAGGTCAGAAAACACCATATTAATCCAGTTAGAAGGGTCTCTGGCTGAATGCAATTATAAAAGTACTCATAATTTTATTTTTTAAAAAGGAAGGGATAAGATTGTAGAAATGATAGACTATTGAGCTACACCAATCCTTAATGGAATTATCTAGATGATTCATAAAGAAATATGTTGCAAGTACTAAGAAAAGGCAGTGGTGGTCACCAGGGACCAGTATGGCTTTACCAAGGGTTATGACTAATTAATTACCTTTCATTAGGTCAATAACAAATAAACCCATATCACAGTGATTGCTTATGGGCTGTAGCGCTAGACTTGTGAATTCGAACCCATACCTCTATCACTTACTAGTTGTGAGAGCTCAGGCTATTGAGCTCATCTATTAGTGTCTCAGTTGTGTGATCTATAAAATCAAAACCCAAATAATACCTATTTTTTATGAATCTTGTTAAGGTAAGATGTGTTTATACATGCCAAACATTCAGAACAGTGTTTAAGGACTTTAGAGCAAAATCTAATAATTCCTCAATAAAAGTTTTCTGTTATCATTTGAGTACCTGGAATGTGAGCTGGATGGTGACTGTGTTATATGGCTCCATAAGTAGTTAAATAACTCCAGTCTAAACATACTAATTAGAGAATTTATGGCAGCTGGAATGGAAGTTTCTAATCATATTCTCTTCATCATTTTAATCAATTAATTGGGTAAAAATGTAGATAGAATGCCTATCAACTCTGTAGATATTAAAAACTTGTTGCATTCTAGAAAAAGGGTGAAAATGATAATAATTGGGCATTTAATAGATGTAAATTTCAAGTTCTAGCTGTCAGGTTTTAAATCAATAAATGCAGGTTGTGGACGATCGGGTTTAATATAAGTTTTTATCTGTAAGCCTTAGAGGGTTATAACCTAGAACTTATATATAAAAAGATTAAATGGCCAATATGAATTGACAATGATCAACCATGCTAATGAACCCCTTGGGCTATATACATAAAAATGTATTAATAGAACAGGAGAAGTACATTGGACCAGCCAGTTTTTTTTTTTTGGTAACACTTGGTGCTGATGTTATTTTTTTTAGAAGGGTTTTGACCACTGGACATTTTTTGAAGACAGGAACTGTGTTGTATTTATTGTTGTATCACTAATATGTAGCATAGTGCCTAACATGTGATCAGCGTCTGAGAAATATTTGATAAATTTAAAACTAGAATCAATGAAACATACCTATAAAAATATGACTAAGATGATTAAGAGGCCATAGCTATGTAACATAAGAAATTGTTGAAAACACTGAAGTTGCTAAGCCTGATAGTGCAAAATAAACTGTCTTCAGATATATAGAAAAACTACAAAATTTAGACTGGACATTCTGAGGTTAGATTTAGAACTAACAGATTTCAACTAAATCTGATAATGTTTATATGGCACTTTATTAAGCACATTATCTTACATCATGTCATGTGATTTTTATTGTTATACAAACTCTATGAGGTAGTTACAGCAGGTATTTTACCCCAATTTAACAGAAAATAGTAACAGCCAATGCATTGTGCTTGTTATGTGTCAAGCATGTTGCATATATAGACTCATTTACATTTCACCATAAGTTGGTTACTCTTATTATCAGGTGCACCTCACAGATGACTAACCTGAAGCATGGAAAGTTAAGTAATGTGACCGAGATACATATCTAGTAACTAGCAGAGCCAAGGTTTGATTTGATTCCTGTCAATTTGGGCTCTACTTCATATTTTTAACTGTTATGCTATACTGCGTTTCACATTCGTGCCTTTCTACAGAGTAGTATACTGAGTCTCAGATTAAGTGATTTGCTCAAGATGACAAAGCACCTAAATTCTGACTAGACCTAGTGCTCTTGTCACCATTACTGGATGTTCCTCTTATCAGATGAAATTTGGACTTTTTAGAGCCATTCAACTGTGAGATCAGATGCAGTCTGGTAGCTTATCTCTGTGACAATCTATGGAAGGGATGCCTACATAGAGTATTAAATGTGTTTTTTTGTTTGTTTGTTTTTCTGAGGTGGTGTCTTACTATGTTTCCCAGGCTGGCCTCGAAGACCTGGGCTCAAGTGATTGTCCCACCCCAGGCTCCTGAGTAACTGGGACTACAGGCACATGCCACAGTACCCAGCTGGAACTTTGATTAACTTTCTTTTTTACTATACTTTAAGTTCTGTGCTACATGTGCAGATCGTGCAGGATTGTTACATAGGTATACATGTCCATGGTGGTTTGCTGTATCCATCCCCCCATCATCTACATTAGGTATTTTTCCTAATGTTTTCCCTCTCCAATCCACCCATCCCTGCTATCCCTCCCCTAGCCCCATCACCTCCCAACAGGCCCCCGTGTGTGATGTTCCCTTCCCTGTATCCATGTGTTCTCATTGTTCAACTCCCACATATGAATGAGAACATGTGGTGTTTGGTTTTCTATTCTTGTGTCAGTTTGCTGAGAATGATGGTTTCCAGCTTCAACCATGTCCCTGCAAAGGACATGAACTCATCCTTTTTTATAGCTGCATAGTATTCCATGGTGTATATGTGCCACATTTTCTTTATCCATTCTATCATCGAAGGGCATTTGGATTGGTTCCAAGTCTTTGCTATTGTAAACAGTGCCGCAATAAACATACATGTGCTTGTGTCTTTATAATAGGACAATTTATAATCCTTTGGGTATATACCTAGTAATGGGATTGCTGGGTCAAGTGGTATTTCTATTTCTAGACCACTGAGGAATTGCCACACTGTCTTCCACAATGGTTGAACTAATTTACACTCCCACCAACAGTGTAAAAGCATTCCTATTTCTCCATATCCTCTCCAGCATCTGTTGTCTCTTGATTTTTTAATGATTGCCATTCTAACTGGCATGAAATGGTATCTCAATGTGGTTTTGATTTGCATTTCTCTGATGACCAGTGATGATGAGCATTTATTTTTTCATATGCTTGTTGGCTGCATAAATGTCTTCTTTTGAAAAGTGTCTGTTTATATCCTCCGCTCACTTTTTTGTTGGGGTTGTTTGTTTTTTTCTTGTAAATTTGTTTTAGTTCTTTGTAGATTCGGGATATTAGCTCTTTGTCAGATGGGTAGGTTGCAAATTTTTTTTCCCATTCTGTTTGTTGCTGGTTCACTCTTATGATCGTTTCTTTTGATGTGCAGAAGCTCTTACGTTTAATTAGATCCCATTTGTCTCTTTTGGCTTTTGTTGCCATTGCTTTTGGTGTTTTAGTCATGAAGTCCTTGCCTATGCCTATGTTCTGAATGGTACTGCCTAGGTTTTCTTCTAGGGTTTTTATGGCGTTAGGTCTTATGTTTAAATCTTTAATCCAGCTGGAGTTAATTTTTATATAAGGTTTAAGGAAGGGGTCCAGTTTCAGCTTTCTGCACATGGCTAGCCAGTTTTCCCAACACCGTTTATTAAACAAGGATTATCTTTAAGGCTTATTTCAGCTTTTAAGATTTTTTGAGTCTGTGAACATGTTTCAGATATTACAGGTTCCAGGCATCTCAGACTTACTCAATCTATTGCTTAGATAGGACAAACATGCTAATAGTCAACACAAATTTTGAGAGACATTCATTTAAAATTGACCAGGATCATGTTAGCAAGAGTCTTAGAAATCATGCTAAGGATAAATAAATCATTTTAAGAAAAGAATACCATAAAAGGATTTTCCAATTAGGAAGTTTAGCTATACTGAGAAGGATGGATAAGAGAAAGCTGAAAATGGAGGTAAAAGGGAAGATAAGGGTCTGTTTTAGTAATCCAGCAAGATATATTTCTAATTCCAGAATAGGAGTTATAGTTAGGGTTTTGATCATCTCAGAATGGTATCATAGACCATGCTGTTTAGAAGAAAACACCCAAACCTTCTCATGTTCTTTCCATGCTTTACAATTTTTACCCTATGTATCTAATTCTATTCACATCTAAGTTCTTCTGAGTCCCCACCTCTCCTCTGACAAGTCTCAGTGTCTGCCTCCTCAGCTCAACCTTTTCACCCTTTCTTCAGTAACCCAGGTCCAGGTGCTTTCAGGACATCACTTCATTTCAAATTCAACATGTCTGAAATAGAACTCATTAAATTGCCTGAGAAATGGACAACTTTCTCATTGTACTAGATACTGTGTTGGTTTCCTTAGGGCTGCTGTACAAAGTACCATAAGCTGGGTGGCTCAAAACAACAGAAATCTATTATTTCACAGTACAGGAGGATGGAAGTCTGAAATCAAGATGTCCTGGAATTGTCTCCTTCTGGGGGCTGGCAGATATGAGGGAGGGCCTGTTTCATTATTTTCGATCTAGTTTCTGATGGATGCCGGCAATCCTTGGTGTCTATTGGTTTGTGGCTGCATCACTCTAATCTCTGCCTCCATCTTGACAGGGCCACCTTCGTTCTGAATACATCTGTGTCTGTGTCCTAATAAGGACACCAGTCATTGAAGTTTTTTGTTCCCACCTTCTCAGTGACTTCTTTCTTGCAGGGATCTGTGTTAAGGAAGCTATGTGTACAATAACAAAATGGGAATCTAATTAATACTTAATAGCTGAGCCAATACTCAATAATACACAACAGAGTTTTGAAAACAGAGTTGGAGGCTTAATGGTGTCTTTTACGCATTTATTCACTCCAATTCTAATCTTGGGACCTGTGTACTCAGATGTGGCTGCTTGGGACAGAATGTAGGTGGGAGAAAAGGAAGGAAGCCAAACCTCAAGAAGGGCCCTCTGTCCATTGATCCAGCCAGCTACATGGAGTGGCACATAGAGAAGACAAAAATAATGCCAGATTTGTTCCTGAGGGGAGAAAGTAAGTAGAATAAGGTGTGGAAGTAAAGGTTGACTGAGTCTGCACCAATGATATAGATCCTTTATAGAAATACAAATGAGAGTGTCATGTATGTGTTCTGGAAATAAACCTATACCCAATGCCCAGTGTTCACATTCTGTGTTTCAGGCTTTGATAAGCATACCAACTCCCTTTCTCTTGTGGAGGTGTTGTTAACGGGACAGACAGAGGCAGAAGCTTGAGAAGAAGGGCAGATTTTCCCTCTGAAAGGCTCAGAATAAGGAAGCTTTTATTATGTAGTGATCATATGTTCTCTAGCTTCTGGCAATGATTTGAAGCAGAAGGCCTAAAGAAGAAAGCAAGAGAATAAGTTAGAGGATGTGGACAGATGATTTTGAGCAAGTATGTCACTGGAAGAAAAGAAGTCTGTCTATTCAGGTCCTCAAGAAACATTTCGAACCTTTACCCTTCAGAACAAGCATAAGCCAGTAGCAATGCTATGTAACTATGCTATGTAACTTACTTAACCTGAGTGTTGCAACCCTTCTCACCAAATACAACTACTTTTCACAAACAGAACGCAGCCCTATCACTGGTCTCTCAGTGACACTATAGAAAATGTCATTTACTCTTCCCTTTACTCTGCTATTTGTTGATTAAAATGAATCACTGTTTTCCAGAGAGAAGATCTTATGTTCCTTTTGTGAACGTGGTTGCGGTGGTTTGGAGCTGCATCCCAGCTCTAAATCCCAATCCAAATTGTTCCTGCAACTTTTCTTTCTTGAGGGAGCAGCCTTCTTGGGTATGAGCCTGGGAATCATTACAGTCTAATCCGCTTGTCATCACTTAGTGCCACATATTCTTATATTTGGCAAGCATTTATTCTGAAGGGCATCATGTAAAGCTCATGATGCTGTCTCCATTGAACTTATGCTTATAAGAAGAAAATAAGGGGCTATAGAAAATTTATTTTTAAATTGAATTTAAGTAGTTTTGCCACATTTTAAATGTCAGACGGAACTGTTCCACAGTACAAATCTGCCAAGTCTATGCAGGCGGCTGGTTTCAATAGGACTGTTCGTGCCCTATTGTACTAATCTTTTTTTAAACATACACCTTGCTGGAAAAGGCCAGAAACACCCACACAGGCAGTGGGCACTGTTACTTTTTTCTTGCTCCAAGTAGATGAATAGGCTCTTATTCCATTTGGTGTGTTGCACTGTTATGCATTTCTCAATCATTTTCTTCCCCTGATGGACATTGAGCTTTTCTGTGACACAGCAGGCAACAGTCCCTGTACTCTCCCACATGGCCATCCACTCCCCCAGCCATCTGCCCATCTATTTGCTTCCCCTTGATCACCCTCCTTTTTACCCCCACAGAGATTAAATGCTTAGTTCAAGAATGATCAGGAATTAAACGCACTGGATGACTATAAGGATAGTCTGGTCTAGAATTTACTTGTCTTTTTCAACCATGAATACTGAGAATCTTCCTAATATGTACACTCTTCCATCTTAGAAAGGTGAAGTCTTGTTACTAACAGTGACGTTACCTTTGGCAATTTGCAAAGTCCTTAGGACATTCTATGTCCCTAATATACTTGTTGGTTTAGAGCTCAAAATCCAGAGTAAAGTGATCTAGGTTTCAGTCTTGGCTTCTTCACTTACAACTGAGAAAAATTTACACAATCTTTCTGAGACTCAGTTTCCTCATCTGTGAAATAAAGCTGGTAATACCGACCTCACTGTGTTGTTGTGATGATGAAATGGCACAATATTTGTCAAGTTTCTGGCAGAGTGTCTGCCATATAGTAAACACTCATTATATTTTATATTTAATAATAGTGTTCAATAAAATGATAGCTCTGAGCAACATCATTTATTATCTAATTTTATTACCTTTCAAGCCCTATGTCATCACTGTCAGTCAGTGATTACTGATTCTGCATCTATAATCTTAGACAATCAACAAATGTTTTGAGAGTTCGCCTTCTGCATAAAAGATTATCTGGGAGAATACAGAGATTGTGCATAGTTCTAGCCCTACATGAGCTTTCAGGGTAGTTGGGAAGATAAAATATTTTTACTTACAAATAAAATGAGCACTGTTAAAGTGCTAAACGTGATATATACACTACAAAGTATTAGAGTTTAGAAAAAGTGGATCTGTCCTCATGAGCTGTGATGGAAGTTGAGTTATGAGCTATGGCATAGAAAATGAAAAAGGGTGATTATCGTAAGAATAAACCCCAATTATTGGAAACCTAATATGGGCTAGGTGCCTTACATGCATTATTTCACTTAACCTTTGTAATAGTCCCACAAAGTAGACAACAATAATATTCTCGCTTTTCAGGTAAAGGTATTGAGGTTTAAAACTAAGCAACATTCACTAACGGCACATGACTGTTAAATGGCAGAGCCTGGATCTGAACTCTAGGCTTTTCTGACTCTAGAAACTATTCTTCTTACACCGTGATAGGCTTCTTGTTAGCGAAGAGAAGCAGTCTGACACAATCAGGCAGGGGATGAAAGCAAAGACACACAGGCACTGATATTTAGGGACTAATGAAGGGAACATCTGGCTGGTGTAGAAAGAAAGAGAGGAGAGCCTAGAAGTTAAGCTAGGGCCTGATGGTGAAGGGCTGTGCAAGCAAGGCTAAGAAAACCAGTCTCCTTCCTGCAAGTGTCAATATAGGAGATGGAGATTAATTTGTGTGGTATTGATATCCTCATGTATAGTCTCTGACTAAGCCTTTAATCTAGGTTTTGGTTTTGTTTCTTCCCTTTGCTTGAAAGGGAATGCCATTAATGTTGCCGTTTGTTTGAAGTTTCTAGGAGGATTTTATTTATCTAGGGGGACCCTGGGAAAGTGTGTATATGTGGAAGGCATGAGAAAGTTTGACATCTCAAAAATGCCTTGACTTACCAAGGATATTTTTGTAATGCACCAAAACACACTTATAACCCAGTACAGGAGATGGTGGTCTATGTCTCTCACTATATGTTGGAAAGAAGAGATAAATATAACCATGGAAAAGATTTAGATTTCTTCCGATTAGCAAAGAATCTCAAGATCTTCTCCAGCTAAATGTTTAAAAAGCTGGGAAACTGCCACTTGCATAACATAAGCAGTTCCTAACTTGCAAATGGGTTGACTTCCAAAAGTTCATTTATCAAGCAATTTTTTGTAACTTGGAACACATTATGCCTTGGAAACAATGCTATATAAAAATGCTACTTGAGTTTTCTTTCCATTTTTCATGGAGTTGATGGAATATTTAAGATTCTTTTGGGTAATCTTCAATTCCATAGGAACTTTATAATCTGGCCATAATTTTGCTCTCAAATGCCTAAAGGAGAAACCAGTCAGAATATACCAGTGTGGGCAATAGGAAAGGTTGCACCCTTTCCCATTTGTTAGGGTATTGTCCACTTATTGTTTTAAAAAGCAAAAGCTTTTTAGAGAGACTCCTGGGTTTCTAAAGATATGTCCAAATATTTAGAGCTCTGTCAGCAGGTTAATGTGATGTAATGCTTTTTTTAGAGCAAATTAGGTTTCAGCTTAGATGTCGTACAAAGGGCTGGTACTTTGTGTACATGAAGCAGAAGTCCATCTTTAAGTGACTTAAAGGACACCACAATTATGTCTTTATATCCCAGGTAAAATTCACACTACTTTGCCAGAGGGTAAAGTAGTGCATTTGTGCACTGGCATATTTATCTTTGGTAACTAAAGTGGGGATACTTTTTTCTATAGTGTAAATCATCAAGATATTCCCAGTGATCAACAGCTCAGCATGAATTAGTTAGGTGGAGAGAGAGCATTGAGCGAACTGGCTAGGGAACAGGCAAAGCTAATGGTACATGTAGAGAATTCGAAATAACATGTTTGTTTCATACAAAGCCTAGGCAGAACAGGTTTGGGTAAGATTGTGAGAAGGGGTCTGTGCGCAAAGACACTGATTGACTTCCTGATAGAGGAAGCACATTTCTCTAGAGTGAAAGAGGGTAATTGTTACAATATGGAGTAGTAGCAGCAGGACAGAGGATGGACAGGAGAAACCAGGACTTGTGGTTTGCTTAGACAAATAGGATCAACAAACTGTTGTGTTTTGGAGGAGCAACTGGTTAAGAAAAATCAAATTTAAGTTGCTGATAGGCAAGGTTAGTTAACAAAAGGCAGCAAGCAGTGTCAGGCAGCCACTATTAGTCTAAGCAGATCAGAGGTCAATATTTATTAGCCCAACTAAGATAGGAAAGAAGAGTTAAGGAGATCCATGAAGGTCCAGAGTCCAGAAAGTTAATAATATTGAAAGCAGTTAGCAGGAAATACTGAAGTAAGCACTGGTTTGAAGGAGAACCCATCCTATTTTGCTTTTAATGCCAGTTACTGTAGCTCTGTTTCCACACATGTTAATTATATATAATACTTGCTTAGAGGCCTGTGGGTGTACCTGCCTCTACTTGAGGCAGGGAAAAAATTTCATCAACCTTGTCTATTTCAAATTCTGCATATATCCTCCTATTATTTGCCCATATGTGTGTCTTAAAACAACTGACTTGGGTCTCAGGCAAGAAGATCTCCTTTTGCCAGGCAAGATTACTTAGGAATGCCTGCCTGGAGCTGAGTCAAGAGGCATCTTTTGAATAATGAGACAGAAATGATGACAGGGAAGGATTTATTAGGTTATAAAAAGATGGTGTCTTCTGTCTTGGGTGGTTGCTCTTTCTACCTCTCTTGTTTACTCCCTCTGAAGGAAGCCAGCTACAATGATGTGAGTATGTTATGGAGAGGCCCAGGGGGGAACTGAGGTAGACATCCAAAGAGGACCTCAGGCCTCTCCCTTGTGAGAAACTGAATCTTGAAAACAACCACAGTTTGACTACAACCCAATGAAGGGCTTAAGCCAGAGGCACCTAAGTAAGCTATGTCCAGATTCTTGAACTACAGAAACTATGAGATAATAAATCTTTGTTATTTCAAACTGCTGAGATTTGGTGGGTAATTATTAATGCAACAAGAAATTAGTAATAAATTCCCATATTCTTGCCTATTCTATGGGTATTCTATGGGCGGGGATAGGCACACTCAATCTTATTATTTGTGGTTCTGGTTATCGCCTGCTTTGTAATCAGGGATTTTGCTAGCTTCTTAGAAGATAACAGCATGAACTAGTCCTCTACAGTTTCCGGAGTCTTTTGGAAGCTCTCCCAGTATTCCTGAGTAGGTACTCCTATCAATATATAGATAATGAGAAAGGGTTATCGGAGCACATTAGTATAGTGAGGTCTGTTCAAATCTTAGCTCTGCTATTTATTAGTGATGTGATCTTGGACAAATTATTCCAGGTCTCTATGTCTCAGTTTCCTAAACCATAAAATAGAAATAATAATAATAATGTCTTAACTATTTCACCGGGTTGATATGAAGCTTTAATGAGTGGTTAAAATAGGACCCAGAATACAATGAGTGCTATATAGGCTAAGTAAAATACACTAGTCTATCACTGCCTCCCATTACCCCACACTCATGAACCCAGTAGACTATGAGCAACTTGAAGGTAAGATGATGTCTTTTTCTTTCCTATAATCCAAAAACCTAGAAGAAGATCTTGGCACAGAGTAGGAGCTCAGAAACTGAGAGTTGAATTGGACTAATGATAGAGTGGTCTCTCATACAACATAACACAAAAAGTACTGGAATAAAGGTCATAGTACACCATTAGTTCCTTCTCTAACTGTTTTGGGCCTATTTGACTCTGCCCAGTGAATTATGCAGACATGGCTATATTTGTGCAGGAGAGGTTTATCTCCCATGTGGAGCTTGGTCAGAGCTCTCAGGGTGCTTGTTGAGGTTTCTCAGGTCAGCCTGAGGCCCCAACAGCCAGAGCTGAAGGCTCTGTAACTGGTCATACATAGCTCACATTTGGAGGACCCATACTCTGACCTAATGTTTTTTACTCATTACCTTCTTAGTCCTCAAAACAATCCCATAGCGATTATTATTTCAATTTTACAGATAAGAAACTAAGTTTCAGAAAATTTAGCTGATGTGCTAGTGCTGAAGTTTGCAGAACAGAGGCTTGAATCCAAGTGTTCTGTCTTCAAAGCTTATTCCTTGGCCTCTTCATCCCTTTAATGCCTCTTTATCAGATCTATTGACCTGATAAATTGTGCCTAGCTGGGACATGACCCAGAAATAGTGGCTGCTGAATCCAAAGTAAACATGACATCTCTGGTACTTTTAGGGGGTATTCAAAAAATTTAATTCAATCGCTTCTCGGCCTTTTGGCTAAGATCAAGTGCAAAAAGTTTAATTCATTCTGGACGTGGTTCAGGAACCAAGGACCCTATATGCAAGCAGGAAGGTGGCCCTATAAGGCAAATAACCAACTTACTGTTATCAGGTTAATAATGACTCCTTAGGGATTAAGGCAGGGTAATCACTGGATTCTACTCACATTAGTTCAGAAGAAGTCAGCTCAGAGTGTTGTTCTCGAATCCTGCTCTACTATTTATTAGCTGCATGACATGGGACACATTATTTAACATTTTAACCCTCATATGTACCACCTCTAAAATGATGGTAGCATTAAGTATCTTATATAGTCATTGTGGGGATTATATAACACATGAAAAATATTTATGACAAAGTCTGACATATAGGAGTGATTCAATAATGATAGCTATAATTATCACTAATAAGCATAAAATAAAATTATAAGTATATAATTTTATCATATAACAAAGTATGTTAAACATGCATATCCTTGAAGTATTCCCATGCAATTTGTCAGGATCAGGTAAATTTTTTTGTATGGATTGAGGAAGCAGGGGAAAGGATATGTAGTTTAGAGTCATCCTACTCAGGTTCAGTTCTTACCTCTAACACTTACTAGCTATAACGACATTCAACAAGTTGTTCAACTACCTTGAATTTCATTCTTCATTTGTCAAAGTGGTGTATCAGTGAGTGTTATCTAAAGAAAAAAAACAAAAAACAGTAGGCCATAGTATATACTCCTAGGAATTGGTTCACTGGATTGCAGGGCTAGCACATCCATCTGAAATCTGTAGAGCAACTGGACAGTCTGGAAACTCAGGCAGGAGTTGATGTTGCAACCTTGAGACAAAATTTCTTATTCTCCAGGAAAACTCATTTTTGCTTTTAAGGACTTCCAGCTGATTGGATGAGGCCTACCCACATTATCAAAGATAATCTCTTTTACTTAAAGTCCACTGATTGTAGATGTCAACTACATCTACAAAATACTTTCACGGTAAAACCGAGATTAGTATTTGGTTGGACAACTGGGTACTACATCCTGGTCAAGTGGACGCATAAATTAACCATCACAAATGAGTAATAACAGAATCTGTGTCATAGTTTTGTTGAAAGGTATGAATTAAGTAATCTGTATAGAGAATTCTATACAATGCTTGCCACACAACAAGCACTTTTGAAATAATATTATCACAGTACAACTTCATTACTTAGGGCTACTGAAGACAATGACACTCAGCTTTGCTGTAAAACGGGGTAGCTGTAGAATTGGGAGTTTTTGTGAACCAGCACCTGATGTCTCATGGGATGGCTTCTGTTTATGAGGGCAAGTGTGATGCTCATCTCCTAGCTGCAAGAGACACCATTACAGCATATCTCTCAGTCTTCAGGTACCCAACAAACTTGAAGTATCTAGAATTGGGCTAAGGCTGGGCTAGTAAGAGATGGCACCGGTAATTAGTTCGGCTGGAAGCAAGAGGATGGGTTCTAAAAACCTAGCCAGTAAGGTCAGTAAAGGTAGGCTCAGGGATTCTGGTCTGCTGCTCAGCAGATGCAACGGTATTTGACAACTTTCTTGAAGCTATTTCCCTGCTCTAAGCCACTATCTCCTCTCACTTTCATTAGAATAATAATCTCTTTACTGGTATCCAGGCTTTCCCCATTCTTCCTTCAATTCATTATTCACGCAGCAACAAGAGTGTCCTGTTAATATGTCAATAGCTCCTGTCACTTCTCTGCTTAGTGTCTTCTGCATGGCTTCCCGTCTCACTTAAAGCAAAATCTAAAGTCCTCTCAATGGACTATTATTGGTCCTCTAGTTCTTATCTCATCCCTTTGCTACTCCTCATTTAGTTCACACCACTTTAACCATACTGGCCTGCTTGCTATTCCTTGAACATGCCAACCACACTCCTATTTCAGGTTCTTTGTCTCAGCTGTTCCCTTTGCCCAGAAAGCTCTTCTTAGATATCTACATGGTTCACTTCCTTTAAGTCTTCCCTTAAATATCACTATTAGTGAGGTTTACCCAGTTTTTACCCTATTTAAAATTGCAACCCCTTCCCACAGCAAACCATTCCTCTTTCCTGACCTGGTTTACTTTTCACTTTAGCACTTATTGCAATATGATATTAATTAATTAATTTTATTCAGTGTCTCTCTACTCTTGGTACACTTTAAATTTCATGACAGTGAAGGCCTTGTCTGTTTTATTTTCTGCTGGATCCCCAGTAAATGGCACATATTAGGTAATGAATATTTGTTGAATAAATGAATACATGAATAAAGAGGCTAGGGTTTTTATATCATTGTTTCAGACCTGAATCAAGGAACTACGAGTTTTTATATTAGCATTTCATCCTTCTGAGAGATAGAAGAGTCTCTCAGTAAAATAAGTTTCTGCTCATGTGACCAGGATCTGAGTCAGAAGAAAGTCACTGATAATTCTGGGATTCTGTCAGACATGTGACAAATTCTCTGGACGTTCATACCCTAGCATAGGATCCTCATGGATAAATGGCTATGATGATCATGAGGCTAGGAGCACCATTGTGATGGAGTGAGGCAGTAGAGATCTGGCTGTGGCAGGATAGTGAATAGAGATTGAGTAGACTCAAGCAGAATGTCGGCAATAAGAACATGTTAATTACCTTGGTGTTTATGCCCTACTAGAGATTTAGGCCCTATTACTATTCCTATTACTATTACTAAGACACATGATAGGATATAAGGGCACATCCTAAGATCTTGTACATGGAACAAGGCCATGTAACCTGTGGGGCACAGGCTTGACGTTTATACCCAGGAGTCATGAAAGTAAAACATAGTTTACTGAGAGGGATGTCAAGGAAAACATTGTTGCATTCTTGCCACAAGAAGGCTTCTCTGCCATCTGCCTCAACCAACCCCATACCCCTCTCTTTAGAGCACTTAGAAAGCTAACAGCCAATCAAGATATTGGCCACTAATAGTAGGATTATCATGGATTATTGGTTCCCCCATTTGAGATACTAGTCATTCTGGGCCCTTCTGGATTATCAGAAATAGGTCTTCGGTAGTAATGAAATAAACCAGAACAAGGAGGGCTGAGGCCTGGAATTCAGATAGACCTACTGGCAAATGACATGTGATCCTGGAGGTTTTTAGGATTAGGCTCCAGAACAAACACATAAAACATGGGAAGAGAGTAGTTGTAGGAAACAGGCAGATGTTCCTGGGAATCTCAGGTACTAGTCACAGAAAGACACATAAAAAGGACCCTATTAGAATAAGGAAATGAGACAGAACTTGATCAAAAGGAACAAACAAACAAAAAAATCAATCAAACCCAGTTTTATATCAGAGTAGGGTTTATAGCATAGAATAGTAGTTATGGCTTTTTAAACTTCCTCCACACTAGCATCTTGAATGATCTCAGAAGCTGAAATTGGATTGAGGCCAGCAGAGACTATTAGAAATTTTTGTGGAAAAAAGATTGGGTACATCTTTATGTTGGTTAGTTCACATCTTACCCAACTTGTCTGAGAATTGAGGAATCTCCCACAGGGTATCCGTTCTGTATGTCAGATTATGTCCTTTAATCTGGGTCCTTGGAATGAAGAGAAGGTCTAGAGAACAAGAAAATCTATCTGTACCTGGAGAAAGTTTATTTTCAGAGTCATCCCATTCCTTCAGAGCACAGTGGCTCTTTAGATGTGTATTGGTATTAACAGAATCTTAAGTATGAGTGAGTTTTGCTGAATTTTTATAATTATGACTATGGTGACCCAAACAGTAAAAAAATAGTTCATCCATTTTTGTAATATAGGTATAGTGAATTTGTGCTGACACTGTGGGTAGTCAGAGACTTTATGGCTTCCTGGAAAGGTGGCCTCATGTCGTCATGGGGAATGCCTCTTTCAAGTAAAGGGTAGTGTACTATGATGGCAATTTGCATTACCAACGTCAAATTAAGTCTTCCCAAAACTAACCATGCCATTCAGTAATGTGGTACATTTATACGTGAGTCCTGACCTCTGGTTACAGTATTATACAAGGATCCTTCTATGCTTTTGGGGGAAATGGGCTTCCTACAGTCTCTTCTGTAATTTATGGGTTCTCTGCAGAAGAGGCAAGGATATTGTTGTAATGTTCTATGAGGCTGGTTAGCTTTATAGTGTGAGAAACGTGAGCTATGTTTTGGGACCAAAATAATACCCTTACTTCCTCCTGCCAACCTACACAAAGAAAGAAAGAAAAGAAAAGAAAGTAAGAGAAAGAGAGAGAGAAAGAGAGAGAAATAATGAGAGCCAGAGAGAAAGAAAGAGAGAGAGAGAGAGAGAGAGAGAGAGAGAGAGAGAGAGAGAGAAAGAGAAAGAAAAAACTCACTATTGGAAAACCAAACAGAAGTCTGTACCTGTGGTGTGGCCAGAAAGAGAGGGTTGTTTTCAGAAGAAATGATAGTCAAAGTGAGGCAATAGTTGGGGCACTGGCAACAAACAAAATCTTGTGAGTAAAGAAATTATTAGACCGAGGCCAAACAGAATAAGAACACAAGTGAGAGAAAGGGAGAGATCTTTCTACAGAGCTTGAAAGAGCTTATGCACATCCACCACATTAATCTGGTCTTTCTAAGAGACCAGATGGTAAACATGGGCCCCTGTCTTTACTGCTATAACCTGGTGTGGGGCCAAATTTGAATAATCCTTGTCCTAGGGGAAAGGCTCTTAGAATTTTATCTCTTTTGGGAGATTATGAATTGAGATAATATCTTTGATACCATTTCCTTTGGCATTCATGGAATTCAATTATCTTCAAAGTCATGAGTTTTCTGACAGACTTTCTCAGGCTTAACAGCAATGTTAACAGACCGTTTTCCCTGGTTCTCTTGTTTATGGCTGGGTAGCTTATTGTCCATGATGGTGGGTCTGGCACAAGGTGAGCCAAGGTGAGAAGTTAAAGATCTCTGTGGCTGAATTTAGTAGCAGTCAGGTAACTCTGGAAGTTCCTATTTGGTTTCCTTACAAATAAGTGGACCCTGAGAAGTTCAGAACTCATACTACGAATGACCCAACTGGGTTCAATGAGAAATAATAGGTACTACTCTAGAAGCTTATTCATCTTAATTCCTTCATCTTATAGATATGAAAACTAAGGTTCAAAGAAGGAAAATAGTTTGTCTAAGATTACTCAACCAGTTAACAACAGAGCTAGACTAATATCAAGGTGTCTCATGACTTCAAGTGAAGTGTTTATTGTAGTATATTTCGGAAAATGAAATTCTAGGGTCTATTTAGAAATTGCATTCAGAGATTGTTGTATAGGGTAGAGGAACCTGTTCTCTTTACAGTTCTGGCTGAGAGTGAAAAGATTGCAGTGACCCAATCACTATGGTACTTTGCTTGGTGATTCAGCCTCTTGAGCACTTGCCAAACCAAATTTAGAGAGTCATCCTATCCTGGAAAATTGTAAGTGTTTCTTCGTGACTGTTTCTGTTCATATTTGGTGGGTTATGAATTGTGGTATTTGAATTCTGGTACTAACCCCATATTGCCTGGCAGACTGAGAAGAGGAAATGGGATAATTCTAGAGTAGTTTCCACTGGCTAAAGTCAGGTTTAATTAGGAGCTAGAAAAGTTATTTGCTTGAGGCTAAGCAAAGAAAAATAAATTTCTTATATTGATTGCAGATAGATGATAAACTTGGCCCTATCTGCCAGGCAAGAAAATTGTGAAGACAAATGAAAAAGATTATATATTTAGAAAACCCCATCATCTCAGCCCAAAATCTCCTTAAGCTGATAAGTGACTTCAGTTCAGCAAAGTCTCAGGATACAAAATCCGTGTTCAAAAATCGCAAGCATTCCTACACACCAACAATCACCAAACAGAGAGCCAAGTCATGAGTGAACTCTCATTTACAATTGCTACAAAGAGAATAAAATACCTAGGAATACAACTTGTAAGGGATGTGAAGGATCTCTTCAAGGAGAACTATAAGCCACTGCTCAAGTAAATAAGAGAGGACCCAAATAAATAAAAAAAAAAATTACTCCATGTTCATGAATAGAAAAAAATCAATATCATGAAAATGGCCATACTGCCCAAAGTAATTTTCTGGTTCAGTGCTATCCCTATCAAGTTACCATCGACTTTATTCACAGAATTAGAAAAGAAAAAACTACTTTAAATTTCATATGGAACCAAAAAAGAGCCCATATAGCCAAGGCAATCCTAAGCAAAAAGAACAAAGCTAGAGGCATCACACTACCTGACTTCAAACTACACTACAAGGCTACAGTAATCAAAACAGCATGGTACTATTACCAAAACAAATATATAGACCAATGAAACAGAAAAGAGGCCTCAGGAATCATGCCATACATCTACAACAATTTGATCTTTGACAAACCTGACAAAAGCAAGCAACGGGGAAAGGATTCTCTATTTAATAAACGGTGTTCAGAAAACTGGCTAGCCATATGCAGAAAACTGAAACTGGACGCCTTTCTTACACTTTATACAAAAATTAACTCAAGATGGATTAAAGACTTAAACATAAGACATAAAACCATAAAAACCCTAGAAGAAAAACTAGGCAATACCATTCAGGACATAGGCATGGGCAAAGACTTCATGACTAAAACACCAAAAGCAATGGCAACAAAAGCCCAAATTGACAAATGGGATCTAATTAAACTAAAGAGCTTCTGCACAACAAAAGAAACTATCATCAGAGTGAACAGGCAACCTACAGAATGGGAAAAAATTTTTGCAATCTGTCTACCTGACAAAGAGCTAATATCCAGAATCTACAAACAACATAAACAAATTTACAAGAAAAACACAAGCAACCCCATCAAGAAGTGGCCAAAGGATATGAACAGACACTTCTCGAAAGGAGACATTTATGTAGCCAACAAACACATGATAAAAAGTTCATCATCACTGGTCATTAGAGAAATGCAAATCAAAACCACAATGAGATACCATATCACGCTATTTAGAATGGCGATCATTAAAAAGTCAGGAAACAACAGATGCTGGAGCAGATGTAAAGAAATAGGAACACTTTTACACTGTTGGCAGAAGTGTAAATTAGTTCAACCATTGTGGAAGACAGTGTGGCAATTCCTCTAGGATCTAGAACCAGAAACATTACTTGACCCAGCAATCCCATTACTGAGTATATACCAAAGGATTATAAATCATTCTGCTGTAAAGACACATGCACACATATGTTTATTTCAGCCCTATTCAAAGTAGCAAAGACCTGGTACCATCCGACATGCCCATCAATGATAGACTAGATAAAGAAAATGTGGCACACATAAACCATGGAATACTATGCAGCCATAAAAAAGGATGAGTTCATGTCCTTTGCAGGGACATGGATAAGCTGGAAATCATCATTCTCAGCAAACTAACACAAGAACAGAAAACCAAGCACCACATGTTCTCACTCATAAGTGGAAGTTGAACAATGAAAACACATGGACATAGGGAGGAGAACATCACACACTGGGGTCTCTCAGGGAGTGGAGGGGTTGGGGGAGGGGTAGCATTAGGAGAAATACCTAATGTAGATGATGGGTTGATGGGTGCAGCAAACCACCATGGCACATGTATACCTGTGTAACAAACCTGCACATTCTGCACATGTCTCAGAACTTAAAGTATAATAATAATAAAATAAATACAAAATAAAAATAAAGTATATGGGAGGATATGTGTAGGTTATATGCAAGTAAACCATTTTATAATAAGGGAATTGAGCATCCATGGATTTTTGTATCCAAGAGGAGTGGGTCTTGGAACCAATACCTCATGGATACCAAGGGACAATTGTACTCTGCCATCAAGGAAGTAGAACATAAAACTTTACATTTCTTAAATTTGGTCTGCACACAGTGACTTCCTTTCAAAAAATATAGTATGGAAAATGGGAGAAAATGGGAACTTTACAGTGGAAAAGCTTGCCAATCTCCATGTCAGCCAGATTAACATCAACAGTGATAAGAAATCATGTGGATGGCATGTACCATCGATATGATGTGATGAGGATAGCACTTTACCTTTGTGATCTTCCTTCTCAAAACCTATAGTACAACCCTGATCATGAGAAAACATCAGACAAATCCAGCAGAGGGGCATTCTACAAAATACCTGACTAGCACTCCTCAAAGCTGTTAAGGTAATCAAAAATAAGGAAAGTCTGACAAACTCTGTGTGATCTCACTTATATGTGTAATCTAAAAAAAGTCTAACTCATAGAAATAAAGAGTAGAATGGTAGTTACCAGTGGATGGGTTGGGGTGGGGGGCGTGGATTTTTGTCAAAAGATAAAAAGTTTTAGTTAGACAGTAGGAAAAAGTTCTAGGGATCTATTACACAGTGTGGTGACTATAGTTAGTGATAATGTATTGTATATTTAAAAATTATAAAAAACAGTAGATATTAAATGTTTTCACCACAAAAAATGAGAAGTATGTGAGGTGATAGATGTATTAATTAGCTTGATTCAACCATTCTACAATGTCTGTGTGAGTGTAAATACATATATATGAATATATATCAAAACATCACGTTGTTCCCCGTTAATACATACAGTTATTATTTGTCAATTAAATTTTTTTAAAAGTTTGAGAAAAATGTCACAGTCAAGAGAGCCTTAAAGAAATATGATATCTAAATATAATGTGGTATCCTGGATGAAATCCTAAAAGAGAAAAATAATATTACATAAAAACTAAGGAAATCCAAATAAAGTCAACAATAATGTAATTAGTATTGGTTTATTGGCTGTGGAGAATGCACCATAGTAGTGTTAAAAATGGGGTGCAGAATAGAATATTCTTCCCAGGATCCGGCAAGATGGCAGAGGTGGAGCAGAAGAAGAATGTAATATTCTTGCAATGTTGTGTGTGTTTAAAACTACTCTAAAATTAAAAGTTTATTAAATGTCATTTTCTGAGACAATGATTTACTCTGTCACTGATGATGGAGTGCAATGGCACGATCATTGCTCACTGTAGCCTGGAACTCCTGTGCTCAAGTGATCCTCTCACCTTAGCCTCCCGAGTAGCTGGGACTACAGATTCATGTCACCACACCCAGCTAATTGTGTGTGTGTATATGTGTAGACAAGCTCTCACTATGTTGCTCAGACTGGTCTTGAACTTCTGGCCTCATGCCATCTTCCTGCCTCTGGCCTCTGAAATACTGGGATTACAGGTGTGAGCCATCATGCCCAGCCTAAATTTTTTTTTTCCCATTTATTTATTTTATTGCATTTTAGGTTTTGGGGTACATGTGAAGAACATGCAAAATTGTTGCATAGGAACACACGTGGCAGT
>NW_016107547.1:1377183-1427234 GCF_001604975.1 Cebus imitator | reverse complement strand
GCAACAGCCGCGCTGGCGACCGTGGAGCACCTCTGCCCGGGAATTTCCTAGTCTGTGGGCAATAAAAACACGGCGTCCACTCACCCTCTGCGCTTTCACTGGGAGCTGCAATCCTGAGCTGTTCCTAAACGGCCATCTTGGATCTGAATCCTAAATTTTTTTTTTTTAAATGGCATGACAAGTTTCATCCAAAAATGTATATCCCTAGCCCACTTACATGTAATCTGAAGTGGCAACATTGAGAGTCATCACCCCTAAATTCTTATTTTGTGAAGGAAGTCCTTCTGAGTATTCTTTTAAGTATTATCATTGAGTACTTAACATTTGAGGCAGGTGCTTTTTTTTTTTCCCTTCTCTAGCTACCTAATAGAGAGTACTAAAGTAAGGAGGCTTTTCACTATGAAGGGAGGGTTACTATGGAGCTGACATGGCCAGGAAGGCAGAGATGAGTAGGGTGCCCCATCAGCAGTACCAGTCCTGAGGCCCCAGGCCCTGTGTTTGTAAAAGCCTACAGAATAAACACAGTAGACAGAGGCAAATTGAAGCAGTTCTAACTTGCTTACTGGCTCCTGCCTACTCTTACTTCAAGGCCTCAGCTTGGTGTCATGGTACTTCTGCTGGTGGCACTCTCTTAAAGCAGTTCACAACATCTTAAATTAAAAACATTCTCTCTCTGGTGACTTTAGAACCCTACACAAATGGTGAGGAAATATGAGTAGCACTTGACTGTCTATTTTGTCACAAGTTGCAGGAAGGCTGAGAAGAAGTGGTTAGGGAGTGGGTAATTACAGAAAGAAATACAAACTCAGATGTTTTGCCTCCCAGACACATTCCAACTTGTGTCTGAGTTCAGCTTAGCATAGGTGAAATCTCACTTAGCCAAATAAACATGGCTGTAAAAATATCCAGGGGATGATGATGAGAGAGTCAAATTTTTATCAAGCAAATGCTGTTTTCTCCAAGGGTTCAATATCACTTCAAAGCCATTTTACGTTCTATTTCCTAGATCTTCAATGTGTTATGATACTCCAACACGAGTCACGCATCTCGCTGCTTCCGCCTCCGGTTTTGCTGTCAACTAGCTAAATGTCAATATGTAAATAAATAATTTAAAACAGTAGGAAAACCTTCTATTTACTTGTTTTCCACTGTGACTCCTTTTCTGTTTTTCTGGATATGTGAATTACCTCTCCCTTATGCATCTGTAAGCCTTGGTTTTCTTAAGCAATACATGTCTGTCATCCTGTGTGCTTTTCACAAAGGAGCCCTTTATAGGCAGAACTGGGCAAAAGAAAAACAGCTTGGTCTAATGGATAGCAGATCTAGATGATTATCAAAATTACCTGGAGAGCTGGTTAAACATACAGATTTTCAGGCCGTGCCTTAAACCTTCTGAGTCTGAATCTTTGGAAGCAGGGCCTATGAATCAGTATGCTTAAAAAGCATTACAATTCTAGATTTAATGAAAAAAGAAAAATCCCTCAGGTGATTCTGATGGCCAACCAGTTTTGAAAACACTGATCGAGTCCAAATTCCAAATAAATGTTAGCAGTCAGGACAATAGGGGCAATTTAGTGATTCCATATTGTTGGAATATTGCTGAGGAACTCAACAGCATGTTGACAAAGGAGATCTAAGTAACAAAAAGTTTTTTTATTAAATATTTTCCTTTTTTTAAATTGTACTTTAAGTTCTGGGATACATGTGCAGAGCATGCAGGTTTGTTACATAGGTATACACGTGCCATGGTGGTTTGCTGCACTCATCAACCCGTCATCTACATTAGGTATTTCTCCTAATGCTATTCGTCCCCTACCTCCCCAGTACGTGACAGACCCTGGTGTGTAATATTTCCCTCCCTGTGTCAATGTGTTCTCATTGTTCAACTTCCACTTGCGAGTGAGAATATGTGGTGTTTGGTTTTCTGTGCCTGTGTTAGTTTGCTGAGAATGATAGTTTCCAGCTTCATCCATGGTAGCTTGATGGGGATATAATTGAATCTATAAATTACTTTGGTCAGTATGGCCATTTTCATAATATTAATTCTTCATATCCATGAGCATGAAACATTTTTCCATCTGTTTGTGTCCTGCCTTATTTCCTTGAGCAGTGGTTTGTAGTTCTCCTTGAAGAGGTCCTTCATATCTCTTGTAAGTTGTGGAATAAAATATTCCTAGATATTTTATTCTCTTTGTAGCAATTGTGAATGGGAGTTCACTCATGATTTGGCTCTCTGTCTTTTATTGGTGTAGAGGAATGCCTGTGATTTTTGCACATTGATTTTGTATCCTGAGACTTTGCTGAACTGAAGTCGCTTATCAGCTTAAGGAGATTTTGGGCTGAGATGACGGGGTTTTTAAAATATACAATCATGTCATCTGGAAACAAAGACAATCTGACTTCTCTCTTCCTATTTGAATACCTTTATTTCTTTTTCTTGCCTGATTGCCCTGGTTAGAACTTTCAATACTATGTTGAATAGGAATGGTGAGAGAGGGCATCCTTTTCTTGTGCCGGTTTTCAAAGGGAATTTCTTCCAGCTTTTGCTCATTCTGTATGGTATTGCCTGTGGGTTTGTCATAAATAGCTCTTATGATTTTGAAATACCTTCCATCAATGCCTGGTTTTTTGAGAGTTTGTAGCATGAAGGGGTGTTGAATTTTATCAAAGGCCTTTTCTGCATCTGTTGAGATAATCATGTGGTTTTTGTCATTGGTTCTGTTTATGTGATGGATTACATTTGTTGATTTGCATATGTGGAAGCAGCCTTGCATGTCAGGGATGAAGCCAACCTCATCATGGTAGATAAGCTTTTTGATGTGCTGCTGGATTCGGTTTGCCAGTATTTTATTGAAGATTCTCGCATTAGTGTTCATGAGGGATATTAGCCTGAAATTTTCTTTCTTTCTTTTTTTTCTTTTTTTGGTTGGTGTCTCTGCCAGGTTTTGGTATCAGGATGATGCTGGCCTTATAAAATGAGTTAGTGAGGAGTTCCTTTTTGCTATTGTTTGGAATAGTTTCAGAAGGAATGGTATCAGCTTCTCTTTGTACCTCTGGTAGCTTTTGGCTGGGAATCCACCTGGTCCTCTGCTTTTTTTGGTTGGTAGTTTTGAAATTACTGCCTCAATTTCAAAACTTGTTATTGGTCTATTTAGGGATTTGACTTCTTCCTGATTTAGTTTTGGGGGGGTGTATGTGCCCAGGAATTTATCTATTTCTTCTAGATTTTCTAGTTTTTTTGCATAGAGGTGTTTATACTATTCTCTGATGGTAGTTTTTATTCCTGTGGGATCAGTGGTGAAATCCCCTCTCTCATTTTTATTTTGTCTATTTGATTCTTCTCTCTTTTCTTCTTTATTAATCTGGCTAGTGGTCTATTTTGTTCATCTTTTCAAAAAACCAGCTCCTAGATTCATTGATTGTTTGAAGGGTCTTTCATGTCTCTATATCCTTCAGTTTTGCTCTGATCTTAGTTATTTCTTGTCTTCTGTTAGCTTTTGAATTTGTTTGCTCTTGCTTCTCTAGTTCTTTTAATTGTGATGTTAGGGTATCAATTTTAGATTGTTCCTGCTTTCTCTTGTGGGTATTTAGTGCTATAAATTTCCCTCTAACCACTGCTTTGGCTGTGTCCCAGAGATTCTGGCATGTTATGTCATTGTTCTCATTTGTTTCAAAGAACTTATTTCAGACTTAATTTTGTTATTTACCCAGTAGTCATTCAGGTGTAGGTTGTTCAGTTTCCACGTAGTTGTGTAGTTTTGAGTGAGTTTCTTAATCCTGAGTTCTAATTTGATTGCACTGTGGTCTGAGAGACTGTTTGTTATGATTTCCATTCTTTTGCATTTGCCAAGGAATGTTTTACTTCCAATGATGTGGTCCATTTCAGAAAAAGTACCATGTGATGCCGAGAAGAATGTATGTTCTGTGGATTTGGGGTGGACAGTTCTGTAGATGTCTATTAGGTCCACTTGGTCCAGAGCTGAGTTTAAGTCCTGAATATCCTTGTAAATTTTCTGTCTCATTCATCTGACTAATATTGATGGTGGGGTGTTAAATTCTCCCACTATTACTGTGTGGGAGTCTGAGTTTCTTTGTAGGTTTCTAAGAACTTGCTTTATGAATCTCAGTGTTCCTGTATTGGGTGCATATATATTCAGGATAGTTTTCTCTGTTGCATCGATCCCTTTGCCATTATGAAATTCCCTTCTTTGTCTTTTTTTATCCTTATTGGTTTAAATTCTGTTTTATCAGAGACTGGGATTGCAACCCCTGATTTTTTTTCTTTCCATTTCCTTGCTAAGTATTCTTCCATCTCTTTATTTTTAGCCTATGTGTGTCATTGCACGTGAGATGAATCTCCTGAATACAACACACCAGTGGGTCTTAATTCTTTATCCAATTTGTGAGTCTGTCTCTTTTAATTGGGGCATTTAGCCAGTTTACATTTAAGGTAAATATTGTTATGTGTAAATTTGATTCTGTCATTATGGTTCTACCTGGTTATGTGGCCCATTAGCTAATGCAATTTCTTCATATCAATAGTCTTTACAATTTGGTATGTTTTTCAGTGGCTGGGGCCAGTTTTTCCTTTCCATGTTTAGTGCTTTTTCTTCAGGAGCTCTTGT
Organism: Cebus imitator; assembly: GCF_001604975.1. NCBI lineage: Eukaryota > Metazoa > Chordata > Mammalia > Primates > Cebidae > Cebus > Cebus imitator. Next base: position 1,422,609 of record NW_016107547.1, on the reverse strand, counting down.
AAGGCAGGCCTGGTGATGATTAAATCTCTCAGAGTTTGCTTCTCTGTAAAGGATTTTATTTTTCCCTCGCTCATGAAGCTTAGTTTGGCTGGATATGAAATTCTGAGTTGAAAATACTTTTTAAGAATGTTGAATATTGGCCCCCCACTCTCTTTTGGCTTTTAGGTTTTCTACAGAGAGATTCACTGTTAGTCTGATGGGATTCCCTTTGTGGGTAACCCGACCTTTCTCTTTGGCCACAGTTAACAATTTTTTCTTCTTTTCAACCTTGATGAATCTGACGATTGTGTGTTGTAGGGCTGCTCTTCTTGAGGAGTGTCTATGTGGTGTTCTCTGTATTTCCAGAATTTGAATGTTGGCCCGCCTTCCTAGGTTGGGGAAGTTCTCCTGGATAATATCCTGACATGTATTTTCCAACTTGTTTCCATTCTCCTTGACACCTTAAGTTACACCAATCAAACATAGGCTTAGTCATTTCACATAGGGCCGTATTTTTTGGAGGCTTTGTTTATTTCTTTTCATTTTTTTTCTCTAATCTTGTCTTCACACTTTATTTCATTAACATGATTTTCAATCACTGATATCCTTTCTCCTGCTTGATTGATTTGGCTATTGATACTTGTGTATGCTTCATGAAGTTCTCATGCTGTTTTTCAGCTCCATCAGGTTATTTATGTTCTTGTCGAAACTGGTTATTCTAGTTAGCAATTTCTCTAACCTTTTTTCAAGCTTGTCAGCTTCCTTGCGTTGGGTTAGAACATGCTCCTTTAGCTCAGTGGAGTTTGTTATTACCCACCTTCTAAAGCCTACTTCTGTCAATTCGTCCAACTCATTCTCCATCAAGTTTTGTTCCCTTGTTGGCAAGGAGTTGTGTTCCTTTGGAGGAGAAGAGGCGTTCTGGTTTTTGGAGTTTTCAGTTTTTTTGTGCTGGTTTTTCCTCATCTTCATGGATTTATCTACCTTTGGTCTTTGATGCTGGTGAGCTTTGGATGGAGTTTCTGTGTGGATGTCCTTTTTGTTGATGTTGATGCTGTACCTTTCTGTTCGTTAGTTTCCTTCTAACAGTCAGGCCCCTCTGCTGCAGGTCTGCTGGAATTTGCTGGAGGTCCACTCCAAACCCTGTTTGCTGTATCACCAGTGGAGGAGGCAGAACAGCAAAGATTGCTGCCTGTTTCTTCCTCTGGAAGCTTAGTCCCAGAGGGTTGCCTGCCAGATGCCAGCCAGAGCTCTCCTGTATGAAGTGTCTGTTGACCATTGCTGGGTAGTGTCTCCCAGTGATGAGGCACAGACATCAGGGAACCACTTGAGGAGGCAGTTTGTCCCTTAGTGGAGCTTTAGTGCTGTGCTGGGAAATCTGCTGCTCTCTGCAGAGCCAGCAGGCAGGAACATTTAAGTCTGCTGAAGCTGCTCCCATAGCCACCCCTTCCCCCAGGCGCTCTGACCCAGGGAGATGTGAGTTTTATCTATAAGCCCCTGACTGGGTCTGCTGCCTTTCTTTCAGAGATGCCCTGCCCAGAGAGGAGGAATCTAGAGAAGTAGTCTGGTTACAACGGCTTTGCCAAGCTTTGGTGGGCTCCACTCAGTTTAATATTCCCAGCAGCTTTGTTTACTCTGTGAGGGGAAAACTGCCCACTCAAGCCTCGGTAATGGCTGATGCCCCTCCCCCCACCAAGCTCCAGCATCCCAGGTCGATTTCAGACTGCTGTGCTGGTAACAAGAATTTCCAGCCAGTGGATCTTAGCTTGCTGGTCTCTGTGCAGATGGGATCCGCTGAGCTAGACAACTTGGCTTCCTGGCTTCAGCCCCTTTTCCAGGGGAGTGAATGGTTCTGTCTCGCTGGCACTCCAGGCACCACTGGGGTATGAAAAAAACTGCAGCTAGCTCGCTGTCTGTCCAAATGGCCACCCATTGTTGTGCTTGAAACCCAGGGCTCTGGTGGCATAGGCACCAGAAGGAATGTCCTGGTCTGCGGATTGCAGAGACCATAGGAAAAGCATAGTATCTGGGCCAGAGTGTACAGTTTCTCACACATAGTCCCTCACAACTTCCCTTAGCTAGGGGAGGGAGTTCCCCAACTGCTTGTGCTTCCTGGGTGAGGTGAAGCCCCACCCTGCTTCTTCTTGCCCTCTGTGGGCTGCACCCACTGTCTAACCAGTCCCAGTGAGATGAGCCAGTTACCTCAGCTGGGAATGCAGAAATTACCCACCTGTAGCATTGATCTCGCTGGGAGCTGCAGACTGGAGCTGTTCCTATTTGGCCATCTTGCCTGGTTTCTATTCACATTGTTTTTATTGTATTGTTATTTTTATTTTTTCCATTTGCAATAGACTGAATCCATGGATATGGAACCTACAGATCCTGATGGACAACTGTATCTACACGTTGTTTTTGGAATTTGGACTGGGAGATTTCTCTGTTTTCTTTCATGTGTATTTTAGTCAATCATTTATTTATGCCAGTACAGACTCATGGATATGTATTTTATACTTTTTATATTCCAGTAATAGCAACTCATTTGTTCTTCATTTTGTGCCTCAATTTTTTCCAGTTTTGACCATTGTGAACTCTTAATTTGCTCCCATGTCCCTCTGATATGCTCCCTTCTGTGTGTGTGTGTGTCTGTGTATCTGAGCACTTTTTCCCTTCTTTTCTGGCATTGTGATGTTCCTGGTTCATCTTGTATATTCCCTGCTCTAGCCCTTGAATCAGCTATTTCTCCAAGGGACCCAGGTTTCTTTTATTGGAGAATAGTATTAGAAACTAAGATCTGGGGGGCTGGTTGTGCATATTGTTGCTACTGCCTTTAGATTGTTTTGAGACCCTTTCAGCTACCAGAGCTAGGAAACCTATGTGTGTATATTAACTCATGTATATACTTTTATCTATATCTGTCTACATTAAATTATCTATGTATATATCTCCACGTTTAGCTAAACTTGTGTTCATATCAATGTCACTGATTCTAACCCATTATATCATATGGATCATTCTAGCCTCCTCCCTTTGCTTTATCTGCAACCTCCCCTTCAGTACTGAGAATCCTGGATCCCAACATCTGTTTATTTCTTATTCCTTAATCCCAGTATACATGAAGAGAAGTTTTAGAATTGTTAACCCATACCTCCATTGGAAACAACTTTACCAACTAGAGTGCAGTGCTTATAAATAGTTCCTTTTGCATTTAGTCTTATAGATCCCATTCATTTCCAAACATACTTAGATTAGCAGCTTTAACCTTTCTCCTCTTCTGTGAGTGATATCATACATTTGTAACACAGTTAGTTTGCCACAGTCTGTATTCCATGTTGGATCCCCAAAATGAGTTTCTTCTTAATTCGTACACATTAAAGTTTCCTCTTTATGCTGTAAGATTGTATGAGTTTCAGCAAACACACACTATCATGTATTCACCACTACAATATATATACAGTAATTTTACCATCCTAAAAAATTTCCTGTGCTTCAATTACTTGACTATTCCCACCTCTGCAAATTCTTTGTAACCACTGATACGTCCCTATCTGTAGTTTTGCCTTTTCCAGAATATTATGTAAATAAAATGATATCAGATGTAGCCTTTTCTTTTGAGATGGAGTTTTGCTTTTGTTGCCCAGGCTGGAGTGTAATGGCATGATCTCGACTCACCACAACTTCTGCTTCCCAGGTTCAAGTGATTCTCCTGCCTCAGCCTCCTGAGTAGCTGGCATGCACCACCACACCTGGCTAATTTTGTATTTTTAGTAGAGATGGGATTTCTGCAAGTTGATCAGGCTGGCCTTGAACCCCCAAACTCAGGTGATCTGCCCACCTCGACCTCCCAAAGTGCTGGGATTACAGGCATGAGCCACCACAACTGGCCAGACTTTTCACACTGACTTCTTCACTTAGCAATATGCATTTAATATTTATTCACACTTGCATGGATTTATAGCATATTCCTTTTTATCACTAAATAGTATTCCACTTCTGGGTATGACATAGATTGTTTATCCATTCACATAATGAGGGACATATTAGTTACTTCCAGTTTTTGTAATTAAGAATAAAGTTGCTATAAACATTCACATGAGGTGTTCTTGTGGGACTAAGTTTTCAAGTCAGTTGGATAAATGCATAGGATTATGATTGTTTGTTCATATGGCAAGAAAATGTTTATAAGAAATGACCAAACTGTCTTCTAAAGTGGCTGTACTATTTTGCATTCCTGTGCCCTCATTAGTATTTGGTTTTGTCACATTTGTGTGTGCGTGCATCTGTGTGTATTTAAGCCATTCTAGTAGGTGTGTATTGGTATCTCATTGTTGCTTTAATTTACATTTCTCTAAAGATAGATTACATTGAGTATCTTTCTGCATGCTTATTTGCTATCTGTATATCTTCTTTGATGAGTTGTTTATTCAAATCTTTTGCTCATATTTTAGTTGGGGTTTTTTTTATTGTTGACTTTTAAGTCTCATTTGTATATTCTGACTACAAGTTTTATAGCAGATACATAATTTGTAATCCTCCCCCTCGACAGTATATGGTTTATCTGTTCAATCTCTAAACAGTGTGCTTCACAGAGAAAAAAATTTTTTTTTCATTTCAGTAAAGTTCAACTTAACATTTAAAAAATGGTTCATGCTTTTGGTGTTATATATAAATTCATTATCAAGACCCAAGATAACATTACATTTCTTCTATTTTTTTTTCTAGAAATTTTATAATTGTGCAATTTACAATTAGTTGTATAGTCCACTTTGAGTTAATTTTTTAAGGTGTAAAGTTTGTGTCCAGTCTTATTTATTCATTATTTTACATGTTGATTTATAACTGTTTCAGTTATAAATCAGGGCCATTTATTGAAATGACTATTTCTCTTTTTAGCTTTATAAGTTTCTGCCTCATGGATTTTGATCCTTTTATGACTTACATGCATCTTAAGTATTGTTATGTTGTCTTAGTCTACTTGTGCTGTTATAAAGAATTACTTGAGGTTGGGTAATTTATAAAGAAATGAGGTTTATTTGGCTCATGGCTCTGCAGCCTTACAAGCATGGTGCCAACCATCTACTTTTGGTGAGGGCTTCAGGCTGCTTCCAGTCATGGCAGAAGACAAAAGGGAGCCAGCATGTGCAGAGATCACCTGGTGAGAAAACCAGGGAAAAAGAGGGGAGGGAAGTGGCAGTCTCCTTTTAAGGGAACTAATGGAGTGAGAACTCACTCACTGTCTGCCAAGGGAGAGTATTAATCTGTTCATGAGGGATATGCCTCATGATCCAAATACCTCCCAATTAGGTACCACCTCCAACACTGGGGATCAAATTTTAACATGAGGTTTGGAGGGTCAAATATTTAAACAATAGTATATGTCTTCTGGGAGAATTGACTATTTTATCATTGTGTAATGTCCTTCTTTATCCGTGATAATCTTTTTTGTTCTGAATTCTGCTTTATCTGAAATTAATATAACAACTTCAGATTTCTTTTTATTAGTTTTTGTATAGTATATCCTTTTCTGTCATTTTTAACATATCTGAGACTTCATATTTAAAGTGATTTTCTTATAGACAGCTTATAAGTAAATATTTGAACCTTTTAAAAAATCTACTCTGACAATCTGTCTTTTAACTGGTATATTTAAACTATTCAAACTTAATTCTTTATTGTTATAACTGGATTAATATATATCACCTTTGCAACTGTTTTCTATTAGTTTCATGTTTTCTTTATTTCTCTTTCTTTTTTTGCCTTCCCTGGTTTGAGTATTTTATGTGATTCCATTTTATCTCCTCTCTTGGCATGCCATTTATGCTTTTTAAAAAATTATATTAAATAGTATCATTTACTTATTAATAAGTACCAACAAGGACTATAAGATAATTTTTTTTTTCAGATCCTCATTGTGAGAATTTGGTAAACTCCTGGAGTGAAAGCCCACATATATGTGGGGAACTCCCCTATGACCGCAGAAGTTTTTCACTCCCAAGGTCATCTGCACTCAGCCTTCAGATTTAGTCTAAATGAGCATTTAAGTTTTCCTACCAGATTAAGAATTTCTGTGGCTTCTTTAACAGGTAAGCAAGTTTTGGGGTCCTATTTTTCTCTGGATGTGTCTGTCTTTCCAGGTTTGGGGGTAATGATTTGCTCTGTGACTTTGACTCTCATATGGGTCCAAGAAATGTCATTTGTTTTGTTTGTTTGTTCAGCCTTTGATTGTTTTAAGGACAGAATGACAAATTCCAAGCTCTTCGTGTGATTTGAAACTGAAACTCAAAGCTTGCCTTTTTATGCCACCTATCACACAGCCTCAGCACACCCCTCACTTCACTACTTCTGTCTTTGAATAAGGCTAATTCTGATAATCATATCTTTATGTCCGGAATCAATTTATACCTATAGTAAAAGCATAAGAGATAGGCTGAGTGCCTGGCAGAATACTCATTGGCTTGTTAACTGTGAGTACATAATTTTGTTTTCATTAGCCGGGATCAAGTTAAGAATGATTAGAATCCTGAACTCACCATATTATTGATGAATGTATACTTTTTTGCGATTACAATAAGTAGCCACCAACAGGAGTTTAGTGGGAATAAAACGTAAAACAGATTTTTTTCTCTAAGATTGTTGAAAAGTATGTTAATGGATATACAGTTGTCACTGAGCTTCACTGGAAGACTAGGGTGAAGAGATGGCCTGGAGAAGGTAAGCATGATTTCCTCTATGCTATGGTCTTACCCTTTGTGAAATCATCATTCCTTGTAAAAATCTTCTGAACGGCAAGGAATTCCTTACCCTTCATCAGATTTTTTGGATTTTGGTTACATGGTGGACTCATAATGGCCTGTGATCCTTATGATGGCTTTTGTTCACTTGGATGCCTTGTAGGGCAGCCCCTAATTTTTCTGTTGTCTAAAGACTAAAGACCACCCATGGTTTTTAGCCTTCCTTCTCAGCAAAATTCTGTTAAGATCAGGTTTCAGAAAAATGTGACTCAATTTTTTGTAAATAAAGGTTTATTGGAATATTTGACATTCTGTTTACACACTGCCCACAGCTGCTTTTGTGCTACAACAGCAGCGTTGGGTAGTCATGAAAAATAAAAAATATTTGCTATCTGCCCTTTTATAGAAAAAGTTTGCTGACCTCTATTTTAGATGTAAGAGTCCAGAAAAGCATAGCTCATAACAGTTAACTGATAGAAAGGGTTACCCTGCTCAAAGATGTTTACATTTTAATGAGATCAAAATGCTTTTCAATCTGAAGAACTGAATCTTTGTTATGGATTTTTTTTTCCACTAACAAATGCCCACAATCAATTAGTAGATCCCAAACTCAGATCATTTATATGTGTGGTCAGCCTTGCTAGTAAGCAGAAAATGCTTTATCTAGTTAATTCCTATAATTTAAGATTTCCCAATCAACACCCAATTGGCTCATACAAGCTTTATTGTAAATTTTATATGTGGTGTTAAGCTGGCCTTCTTTTCTTTTACTTCTTAGCCTGTGCTCTCAAAAGTCACCCCAGCTTTCCAAAAAAACAGAAGCTCTATCTGATATTCTCCTCAGGGCCCAAGTATAGAGGCTTCCTAACACAAATATTAGTCTTCTAGTGCTTTTTTCCTAGAATAAGCAGTTGTAAACATTTTTTTTTTGTCTGCAAACATTAATGTTCAGTGGGACAGCAGAGGAAAAGACATGGAGTTCACACAATGACATTTATCTCCAGTTTAATATTTACACAAGCTACTCGCTAGTTTGAAAGACCAAATAAACTAGTTGTGTTAATATCCATAAAGGCCTTGTCAGAGAAGTGCCTCTGACAAATAATGCTTTGAATGCAGGGCACAGCTGGCCAGCCAAAGGTGCTGAGTATTCAGACTTATGTTTCTATTTGTCTTCTTCAAGACTCCAGGCCAGTTTCATTCAGGATGGGTTCTTAGTTGAGGGAGATAACTTAAGGCTCTTCTTTACTCTTTTTGCTACTTTATTATCTGGCTTCTCTTATTTGTTGCTTCCCATCCCACCTCACCCTATCCCATCTTTTGCTTATTTCCTGTGAACCTACTGTGTACTGTTTGCCTGGCCGTTTCCCCAAATACCTCAGTCCTGTTGGTGAGGAAATAACCTGCTGTGATGAAAACATATCAAATTCAGAGTATGTAAAGAATGTAAATTATGTATTCAGAGAGAACCAAGTCTAGTTTTGCAGCATACAAGATGGTATGAACTTAAGCAAGCCATTTTACCTTAATTTGTTTCTCTATCTGTAAAATGAGATGAAATACCATATATCTCATAAGGTAATTATCTTAGTCTGTTTTCTGTTGCTTGTATAAGAATACCTAATACTATGTAATTTATGAAGAAAAATACGTATAACTGTTACAGATGCTGAGAAATCAAAGGTTGAGGGGCTGCATCTGGCAAGGACCTTCTTGCTAGTGGGGACTCTCTGCAGAGTTCCAAAGTGACATAGGGCATCACATGGTGAGGGAACTAAGTGTGCTAGCTGATGTCTTTCTCCTTATAAAGCCACCAGTTTGACTCCCATTGTTGTACTGGACCGAGCATAGAAAGTTAGCACCAAGACAAAAGTATGCCAGGTTGCAGGATCATTTATTATGCCGGCGACCACAGAGGACTCACGTCTCTCCAACCTGTGGCGTCGAAAGGAGGGTGCCAAGACTTTATACCCGAAAAACCACCTTGGGAGTGGGGGTGAGGAGTGGGGATGGGGATGAAAAGGCTTCAGACATTCTGAGGGCTAGTGGATTCTGTAAATCATCTCCTGGGTGGAGACGAGGGCTCCGGATATTCCAAGGGCCAGGGGACTCTTGTCATTCCGTTTGTTACTTAAGTGTTTTACAGAAGTCAAGATAAACATTTGTTTACACATTATCTGGGTAAGGTGGAAATCACAGACCTTAGTTACTTATTACAAGTCGCAGGGGCCAAGATGGCATTAGTTTGGGCTGCTTAGCCTGGCAATTGCCGGTAAGCAAAGGCTAGCAATTCTGGCAGTTACTGATAAGAAAAGGTAAGCAGCTTTACATAGTGGCTAGTTTGCAGAGCAAACTAGCAGTTTTATTTACAGTAGCCAAGGCTAGCACTTATTGTGAGGAGAATGGGGCAGCCGTTACAACTTATTTTAAAAAACAGCTTTTTCTTTTATAAAATGATGTTGTTCAGGTTCTAACTCTAGGCCAGCTACAGCACAATATCACACCATGATAGCCCATTAACCCACTAATTTGTTGATCCATAAATAGATTCATTCATGTCACCTTTTAGAGGCCCCGCTTCTCAATACTGCCACATTGGGGATTAAGTTTCAACATGGGTTTTGGAGGGGACAGTTATTAAAGCCATAGCAGTGACAAAGAGGATTATAATATATATAAAACACCTAGCATGCTACCTGGTATACTGTAGATACTCAGTAACATTAGCTCTTTCCTCTTTTGCCTCATCCTTATCAATAGGCTTTTTTATTTCTGTGGCCTACCTGGACTTTGATTCATCTTTGTCTAGGCCCTTGTGTCTTACAGATGCTCTTCCTCCCTGGGCTCATAGTTCCACTAACCCTCATTTCCTAATCCAATGGAGCTCACCAGTCCACCTTCAGTTTGAGTAGCTCACCATATAATTCCTAGGGACTTGAAAAGCCCACATCCAATAACACCCCTTTCTGTCACTTAGGAATGTGGCAGAATCATTGTGTGGTGTTTTGCACATAAATGGTGCCATATTTTATTTACCATGACAGGAAAGAATGTATAAACAGCATCTGCATGAATATGCATATTGCTTAATGACACCATTATTTAATTTGTTCCTTTGCCAAGACTCACCTCACAGATGGTTCTAGGATGGCCCCAGGAATTAAACTGAAATCATCAAATACTTATTTTTTTCTTGGTAACTTATTTAGTTTTAAAAGATTTGTTAGGCCATATATAAGCAAGAGAGATATATCACATTGATTCAGAGTCCCCTTTTAAATAAACAGCTAGAAAGATAAACTTTTCCAAATGCTATGTCATGGAAATCAGAAGCATCTATAAAGTAGCCTTGTGTTACACGTCTTATGTTAATTTATTTCCCTACAATTCTTGTCTTCTTCACCCCCATGCCCCATGCATTCTGTTGACTCAGGCTCCAGTTTTTACTGCCCTTTCTTATGTTATCTTACTGTTAGATTGAATTATTGCTCATTATTCTTCACTTCCTTGTCATGATATTATATGTTCACATTCCTTACAATAACTTCATGATAGGCAGAATCTACATCTCTGTCACTTGATGTTGGGTTTGGCCAAATGACTTGTTTGGGCCAATGTGACAATGGCGGATATATTGCTAGAAGCAGCTTGAATATGTGCTTATCTGGTTGAGGATAGCTCCTTTTGTGCTTCTGCCATTACAATTTGAACTTGCTTCAAGTACCTTGCTGGTAAAAGGAGGATAAGAGAAACATAGGACAGACATGGACCTGACCAATAACTTGGAGCCAAATCTAGCCAACTTAGATAAGACAAATCCAGGTGATCCAAAGACCCATTACCATGAGAATAAATGACTATTCTTGCATGCCTTTGAGTTTTGGGGATATTTGTTATGCAACAGTAGTTAAATAATACATCTACTTACCGTATTTTGGTTTTCTACTCATGCAGCCTTCATTCCTGGATACTTCCTCAGAATCCATATGGCATTCTCTCCAGTATTTTGTGAATTAGCTATTGCTAATTTTCTGTAAAGTTTGTTATCTATTTTGTATGGTGTTTGGAGTTGGAAACATACTTCTTTTCAAAGATGATTATATTACATATTAACTTAGTTCTTCATTCTTTTAAAATGTGAGCTCTTGTCATCTTCCAAAAGCCTGTGTATTAGGTTAAGGCAGATTCTCCTCTTGGTAGAGGAATAAAGCGATGTTCTGACAAGACAACTGATTTGCTCCAGATCATGGGGGAAGTAGCAAAGAAATAGTCTAATTTCTAGTCCAGTACTGTGCAAATCTTACCAAGCCCTAGGAATAGAGATTATATAATTTACTTCTGCTAAATATCTTAGCTCCTAGCACAGCCTAAAACAGAGAACAGATTCTCAAAGGTGATTGTTTTCTGGTAAAAATCAGCTGAAACCAATATTTACATGCCCTGGAACATTTTTACGTAAGATGTATTTCTTCTCTTGAGGGCAAAGCAGTAAACTTTCTTTCTGTGCTTCAGGCTGTGTTTATGCGCCCAACAAAACACATCAAGGTACAAAGAAATTGATCTGAGAAATAGACCAGCCATTGACAAAGTTACCTCAACAGCTTGCCTGCAATCTATACTGAAATGTAGGTGGAGGATGTGTGGGATATTATATTTTCCAAATAACTACAATATCTCTCATCCCACATGCTCTTCTACAATGTGATCTTGGCACTATCATTTTAATAGTGTAGTCTAAATTCTCCCCACTTTGAATCTAGGCAGGCTTGTGACTGTTTCAAATATAAAAGAAAAATGGAAATAATGCTATGTGACCTACAAGGATAGGTAATAAAAGACAAAGCATTTTCTATCTTGTCCATGGGGCATTTGTTTTTGGAGACTTGATTCACCATATAAAAAGTACAGCTACTCTTAGACCACCATGATGAAGGAAGCTCAGGTCACATGGAGAGGTCAAACATAGATATCTTAGTTGAAAGCCCAAGATGAGGTCTAGGTCTCAGTTGTCAACCAACATCAACCAGTAGACATGTGAGTGAAAAAGTGAAAAAAATCTTGAAATGGATTCTCTAATGCAAGCTGTTTCATCCCTAAACCATTTGAGTTTTCTCAGGTAAGGTCTCAGTTATCATGGAGCAGAGAAAATAATGTTGACTGTGACCTTTCTCAACTCCTGACCCAAAGAATCTGTGAGCATAATTATTTTTATGTCACTGATTTTAGAGTAGATTAGTATGTTGCAATAATGGGTACGGCAACAGAAAAAGGTCCCACTGAGAGTCTGTTTGTGTCATAATTAACAGCATGAACTCTGGAATCAGACTGATTTAGGTTTAAATGCCAGCTGTACCATTTCCTTTCTATATGATCTTTGTCAAAATATGCAGCCTCACTGAGCCTCAGTTACTTCACCTGTAAAAAATGCATAATAATGTCACTTTCTTCATAAAGTGATTATGAATATTAAATGAGAAAATACATGGACAAACTTTTAGCACAATGTCTAAAGCAGAGCAATTACTCATTTATTGCCCCAAGTTCTTACTGTTATTATTGTTATTGTTGTTGTTGTTGTTGTTGAGAATAAAGTCTTATATTTGATAGTGCCCAAGGAGGTAGATTACTGACGTGAACAATCTTCCATAAACATAGGATGAATCTAGCTTGGTTGACATTACTAGGGATACCAGGTTTCTTACTTTCAGTTTTGTTCATAAACCTTGGTCTTAATACAAATACTTAGAACTTTGTCCTCTGACAGGTCACCTCTGGCTGGTTTACTACTCTCTCTTCATGGCCAAAGTGGAAAGGCCATTCCCTTTCCCCATCACTGCACCAGAAACCTTTATTGCTCTGTTTCTTTCCTGAAGTATCCATTATTAGTGAGTCCTTCAACTTGAGACAGTGAAAGACCCTGCTCAAATGCATGCATGTTATAATGGGAGAACACATAACCCCAATGCTCAGTAATATCTGAGGAGGCATACGTTCATCAGGTGGACTTTAGATTCAACAGAGATTTAACTAAGTATGTTCTATGTGTCAGACATGGGACTAGGTACTTTTCAGTTGCTTTATCAACTCCTTGAATCCTTAGAAGCACTCTATAAGATAAATTTCATTATTTTCTCCTTCTTACATATGAAGCAAATAAGACCTAGAATGGCTGAGGTTATGTGCTCAATGTCACAGCTGCCTAGTAGCATAGGTGTGCTTGAACGCCAAGCTAAGGAGTGGTAGATAGTGAACCTCTTAATAGCGTTTAATCCTTGAGTTGGGATTTAATGTGGGAATGGGGAACACACTGAGAATAGACTTTCTACATTGTCACACAGTGTCAAGTCTTCCTTTTTCTTTCTTCCCTCAACTTCTGGATTTTATAAGAATATACATTTTATTTTCTCTCCCAATTTCTTATCCCCAGGGTAGAGGGAATTCAAATGGTGGCCGTACTTGCTAAAGCAGTTGTTAAGAAAAAGTCCATTCTACCATGCTGGCATACACATATCCCTGTGTCATCCACTGCACCAATCTTTACTTCATATTTCTGTGGCTCTGTACAGAGTGGTACAACTCCTCAATAAGAAGCCATTTAGAGCCATTGCAATGTAGAATCAGCATGCTTGACTACTCTTCAAAGAACTTGAGATGATGCTTGTCAACGTTCTGTGTCAGGTATTTATTAAGAACGGTCAGTTCCAAGCCTGACTGTACACTATCTCCTAGTTTCCAAACTGCTCAGTGAAGAGGTCTATAAGAGTCCACCATTTCTTATCATCTGTAGACTTTGAGCAGAGAACAGATGCTGTTTTATTTCAAACAGCAGACTAGACTCTAGTCCTGAAATAGCCATTTTTGGAGAACTTAGGTCTTGAGAAATACTCTCAAGGTAAACATTTTGAGGCCTCCATTATCCTCCATAATTCAAAATCTGTGAAGGCAGGCCTAAGCCAAAACATTTTTACTTATTTCGTGCTAGAAATTTGAACCAAACTATGAACTCTATAACTAGAAAAACTATGCTATTCTTTTCAATCCTCAGTTTTATTTCAAAATTGCCTTTTATTATAGATAATTTAAAAAAAAATTAAAGTGCTTTTGGGGATGCACTTTAAAAAACCGATTTTTCTTTTTTCAAGTACTACTTTGATTCTACTCCAGTATTCTTCCAATTGAATCTGGGCTGAATGTGAACTATATATGCTTCAAATCTGAGTCTATTATAAAAAAGACAAAAAATAACAAATACTGACAAGTGTGTGAAGAAAAGGGAACTCTGATATACTGTTGATGGGAATGTAAATTAGCATAGTCATTGTGGAGAATAGTATGGAGGTTTCTCAAGAAATTAAAAATAGAACTACCATATGATCCAGCATTTCCACAACTAGGAATTTATCCAAAGAAAAGGAAACCAGTATATTTAAGAGATAACTGCACCCCTCTTGATTCCAAGGTTGATTCCATATCTTGGTTATTGCAACTGTATTCACAATAGCCAAGATATGGAATCAACATAAATGTCCATGAATAGATGAATGGATAAAGAAAGTGTGATATGAACATACACACACATAATGAAATGCTATTCAACTTGAAAAAATGAAATTCTGGAGAGGGGCAGGGCCAAGATGGCTGACTAGGAGCAGCAGTGATCAGAGGTTTATATCAAGAAGATCCAAAACAGAGTGCAAATCCCACACTGGCAATTGAGGCATCCAGGTTCCATCATTAGGACTGACCAGGCAGCTGGCGTGAACCACAGAGAGGAAGGAAGAACAGTGTGGTGTGGTGGTTCACCTAAGAGCCACACAGGACAGGGGAGGCCCCACTCTCAGCCAGTGGAGGTGATGAGTGAGTGTGCTACCCAGCCAGGGAAACCATGCTTTTTCTATGGAGCTGTGCAACCCATGGATCAGAAGATTCCACTAGGGAGCCCACACCACTGGGGCCTTGGGCTCCAACTACAAAGCCACACAGATTCGCAACACTCACTTGGCTAGAATGAATCAGCCTAAGCCTGATGAGTTTTCTGGGGGAGGGGTGGCCATAACCATGGCTGTGGCTGCCTGTGGTCTAAGCTGTAGGAGCTCCTTGGGGAAGGGGCAGCAGACAACACTGCAGCTGCAGGGCTTCCCTGCAGGAACTCCCACTTTAGCCAGGGCTCAGGGATAGAACTCTGATCTCCCTGGGCCTGAACCCCTAGCGGGAGTGGTGGCCATAGTCTCCATTGACCAGCAGACTGAGTGTTCCTCCTGCTAGCTCTGAGGAATCCAGGCAGCCCAGATGAGTGGGTTCCCCCCAGTGCAGCACACCTCCTCCACCAATGGACAGCTATAGTGCCTCTTTAAATGGGTCCTGCTTCCTGTGCCAGCCAACTGGGTGAGACCTCCCCAACAGGGCTTGTCAGACATCCTATACAGGAATGTTCCTACTGGTATCAGCTCAGTGCCCCTCGAGGTCAGAGATCTCAGATGAAGGAGCAGGCACATATCTTTGCTGTCTTTCAGGCTCCACAAGTGACATCTCCAGGCATGGGAGTGAACCAGATGAACAGGGCCGGAAGGGCAACCCCAGCAAACCACAGCAGCTCTACAGAAGAGGGACCTAACTATTGGGAGAAAAAGAAACAAACAGAAAGCAACAAAACCAGCATCAACAAAAAATGTCCCCACAAAATCCCTATCCAAGTGGCACCAGCCTTAAAGATCAAAACTAGGCAAACTCATGAAAAGAGGACTCTTCTCCAAATGATCACAACACCTCTCCAGCAAGGGTGCAGAACTGGGTGGAAGATGAGATGGACAAATTGAGAGAAGTAGATTTCAGAAGTTGGGTAATAACAAACTTTGCTAAGGATCATAAATGACCATATGGAGCTCAAAAATGCAGCACGAGAAATTCGTGAAACATACAGAAGTATCAATAGCCAAAAGGATCAAGTGGAAGAAAGGAGGTTAGAGATGGAAGACTATCTTGCTGAAATAAGGCAGGCAGACAAGATTAGAGAAAAAAGAAGAAAAATAAAAAGGAATGAAGAAACCCTGCAAGAAATATGGGACTATGTAAAAAGACTTAACCTACCACTGATTGGAGTACCTAAAAGAAATGAGGAGAATGCAAGGAAGTTGGAAAACACACTTCAGGATATTATCCAGGAGAACTTCCCCTACCTAGCAAGATAGGCTAACATTCAAATTCAGGAAATACAGAGAACCCCACTAAGATACTACACAAGAAGATCAACCTCAAGACACATAATCTTCAGATTCTCCAAGGTCTAAATGAAGGAAAAAATGTTAAGGGCAGCCAGAGAGAAAGACCAAGTAACCTACAAAGGGAAGCCCATCAGACTAACAGTGAATCTCTCAGTGGAAACCCTACAAGCCAGAAGAGAGTGGGGGCCAATATTCAACATCCTTAAAGAAAAGAATTTTCAACCCAGAATTTCATATCTGGCCAAACTAAGCTTCAGAAGCAAAGGAGAAATAAAATCCTTTCAGACAAGCAAATACTGAGAGATTTTGTTACCATCAGGCCTGCCTTGAAAGAGCTCCTGAAGGAAGCACTAAATATAGAAAGAAAAAACTGGTACTAGCTACTGCTGGTATGCACAAAAATATAAAGACTAATGACACTATAAAGAAACAGCATCAACTAGTGTGCAAAATAACCAGCTAGCATCATGATGACAGAATCAAATTCACACATAACAATATTAACCTTAAATGTAAATAGGCTAAATGTCCCAATTAAAAGACACAGAATGGCAAATTGGAGAAAGAGTCAGTATACATCAGTGTGCTGTATTAAGGAGGCCCATCTCATGTGCAAAGAAACATAGGCTGAAAATAAAAGGATGGAGGAAAAATTACCAAGCAAATGGAAAGCAGAAAAAAGCAGGGGTTGCAATCTTAGTCTTTGACAAAACAGAGTTTAAATTAAAAACAAAATCAAAAAAGGCAAAGAAGGATATTACATAATGGTAAAGGAATCAATTCAACAAGAAGAGCTGACCATCCTAAATATACCTGCATCTAATACAGGAATACCAAGATTCATAAAACAAGTTCTTAGAGACCTGCAAAGAGACTTGGAATCCCACACAACAAAAGTTGGAGATGTTAACACTTCACTGTCGATATTAGACAGATAAACAAGAAAGAAAATTGACAGGGATATTCAGGACTTAAATTCAGCTCTGGATCAAGTGGACCTAATAAATATCTACAGAACTCTTCACCCCAAAAAAACAGAATATACATTATTTTCAGTGCCATCTAAAATTGATCAAATAATTGGAAGTAAAACACTCCTCAGCAAATGCAAAATAATGGAAATCATTACAAACTGTCTTGAGACCACAGTGCAATCAAATTAGAACTCAGGATTAAGAAACTCACTGAAAACCACTCAACTACATGGAAATTGAACAACCTGCTCCTGAATGACTCCTGGGTAAATAACAAAATTAAGGCAGAAATCAAGAAGTTATCTGAAAGCAATTAGAGCAAATAGACAATGTACCAGAATCTCTGGGAGGCAGCTGAAGCAGTGTTAGGAGGAAAATTTGTAGCACAAAATGCCCACATCAGAAAGCTAGAAATATCTCAAATTGACACCCTAACACCACAATTAAAAGAAGTAAAGAAGCAAGAGCAAACAAATCCAAAACCTAGCAGAAGACAAGAAATAACAAAGATCAGAGCAGAACTGAAGGACAGAAACACACAAAAAACCCTTAAAAAAAATCAATAAATCCAGGAGCTGATTTTTCAAAAAGATCAACAAAATAGACCACTAGTCAGATTAATAAAAAAGAAAAGAGAGAATAATCAAATAGATGCAATAAAAAATGATAAAGGGATATCATCACTGACCCCACAGAAATAAAACTACCATCAGAGAATACTATAAACACCTCTATGTCAATAAATTAGAAAATCTAGAAGAAATGAGTAAATTTCTAGACACATACACCCTCCCAAGACTAAAACAGGAAAAAGACCAATCTGTGAATAGACCAATAACAAGTTCCAACATTGAGGTGCTAATAAATAGTCTACCAACCAAAAAAAGCAAAAGACCAGATGGATTTACTGCTGAATTCTACCAGAGGTACAAAGAGTAACTGGTACTACTGGTTCAAAAATGATTCCAAACAATTGAAAAGAAGGGACTCCTCCCTAACTCGTTTTATGAGAATAGCATCATCCTGATACCAAAACCTGGCAGAGATACAAAGAAAGAAAACTTTAGGTCAATATACCTCATGAGCATTGATGTGAAAATCCTCAAAAAAATACTGGCAAACTGAATCCAACAGCACATCAAAAGCTTATCCACTACAATCAAGCTGGCTTTATCCCTGGGATGCAAGGCTGGTTCAACATATGCAAATCAATAAACATAATCACATAAACAGAACCAATGACAAAAACCCACATGATTATCTCAATAGATGCAGAAAAGGCCTTTGATAAAACGCAACATCTCTTCATGCTAAAAACTCTCAATAAACTAGATGTTGATGAAACATATCTCAAAATAATAAGAGCTATTTATGACAAATTCACAGCCAATATCATACTGAATGTGCAAAATCTGGATGCATTCCCTTTGAAAACTGACACAAGACAAGGATGCCTTGTCAACATAGTGTTAGAAATTCTGGCCAGGGCAATCAGGCAACAGAGAAAAATAAAGTGTATTCGAATAGAAAGAGAGGAAGTCAAATTGTCTCTGTTTGCAGATGACAGGAACCTATATTTAGAAAGCATCATCATCTCAGCCCCAAAACTCCTTAAGCTGATAAACAACTTCAGCAAAGTTTCAGGATAAAAAAAATCAATGTGAAAAAATCACAAGCATTCCTATACACCAACAATAGACAGGCAGAGAGCCAAATCATGAATGAACCATTCACAATTGCTACAAGAATAAAATACCTAGGAAGACAGCTAACAAGGGATACGAGGGACTTCTTCAAAGAGAACTACAAACCACTGCTCAAGGGAAAGAAGAGAGGACTCAAACAAATAAACATTTCATCCTCATGGATAGGAAAAATCAATATTGTGAGAATGGCCATACTGCCCAAAGTAATTTACAGATCCAATGCTATTCCCATCAAACTACCATTGATATTCTTCACAGAATTAGAAAAAGAACTGCTTTAAAATTCATATGGAACCAAAAAAGGGCTCACATAGCCAAGTCAACCCTAAGGAAAGAGAGCAAAGCTGGAGACATCATGCTATTTGACTTCAAACTATTCTGCAATGTAATAGTAACCAAAACAGGATGATACTGGTACCAAAACAGACATATAGACCATTGGAACAGAATAGAGACCTGATAAATAAGACCACACATCTACAACCATCTGATCTTCAATAAAAATCGACCTGACAAAAGCAATGGGGAAAGGATTTCCTATTTAATAAATGGTGCTGGAAAAACTGGTTAGCCATATGCAAAAAACGGAAACTGAACCCCTTCTTTACACCATATGCAAAAATTAAGTCAAGATGGATTAAAGACTTAAATGTAAAACCCAAAACCATAACAACCCTAGAAGAAAACCTAGCCAATAAATGCCATTCCGTACATAGGAAGGGGCAAAGATTTTATAATGAAATTATCAAAACAATTGCAACAAAAGCTAAAATTGACAAATATAATCTAATTTAACTAAAGAGCTACCTCCTAATTTTATTCTTTTATGTGTAAATAAATATCCAGTTTCCCAAAGACCATTTGTTGAAGAGGCTATTATTTTTCTATTATGTATTCCTGGCATTCTTGAAGATCAGTTAATCATATATGCATAGATTTATTTCTGAATTTTCTATTCTGAGCCATTAGTATATGTGTCTGTCTTTATGCCAATACTATACTGTTTTAATTACTATTGCTGCATAATATATTTTGTAATCAGGATTTGTGATGTTTTCATCTTTGTTCTCAATATTACTTTGGCTATTTAGGGTCCTTTGTGGCTACATATAAATTTTGAAAATTTTTTTCCATTTCTGTAAGAAAAAATGTGGTATTTTCAGAGTGATTGTATTGAATCTTTTGGTCACTTTTGGGTAGGATAGAAAATATTAAGTCTTCCAATTTATGAACACAATATGTCTTTCTATTTATTTGTGTCTTTTAAAATTTCTTTTATGAGTGTTCTGTAGTTTTCAGTGCAAAGTCTTTCACCTCTTTGGTTAAGTTTAGTTCTAAGTATTTTATCCCTTTTGATTCTCTTATGTTGGAATCTCATTCCTAATTTCCTTTTTGGTTAGTTCATTATTAGTGTATAGGAAGGCCACTGAGTTTTATATACTGATTTTGTATCTTCCAACTTTACTAAATTTGTTAATGAGCCCTAACAGTTTTATTTTGTTGAATCTTTGGGTTTTCTACGTATGAGGTTATGTCATATGCAAAAATAATTTTACTTTTTTCCTTCTCATTTGGATGCTTTTTATTTCACTTTCCTGCCTCATTGTTCTGTCTAGGAATTCCAGTACTATGTTAAGTAGAAGTGGTGAGAATGGACATTCTTGCCATGTTTCTGAATTTAGATGAAAAGCTTTCAGCTTTTTTCCATTGAGTAAGATGTTAGCTGTGGGCTTTTTATTTATGTAGAGGTAATTTCTCTCTCCTAGTTTCCTGACAGTTTTTATCATGAAAGAGTGTTAAATTTTTCAAATGACTTTTCTGTATCTAGTAAGATTATCATGTGATTTTTATCTTTTATTCTGTGAATGCACTGTATCATATTAATTGATTTTCTTTTTATGTTGAAACATTCTCGTATCCCATGGATAACTCCCTCTTAGTGGCTGTGTATAATCCTTTGAATAGACTGTTGAATTGGTTTGCTAGTATCTTTTTGAGGACTTTTGCATCAGTTTTCATCAAGGATATTGATCTGCAGTTTTCTTTTCTTGTAGTGTCCTCATTTTGCTTTAATATCAGGATAATGCTAGACTCAAAATAAATTTTGACATAGTCCTGTCTCTTCAAGTTTTTGTAGAAGTTTGAAAAGAATTGCCATTAACTCTTCTTTAAATGTTTGATAGAATTCATCAGTGAAGCCATCTGGTCCTGAGCTTTTTGTTGTTTGGGTTGGGAGGCTTTTAGTTACTGATTCAATCTCCTTACTAGTTATAGTTCTGTTCAGATTTTCTCTTTCTTCATGATTCACTTTTGGTAGTTTGTATTTCTAGCAATTTATCCTCTTCTTGGTTATACAATTTTTTGGTATATAATTGTTCATTGTGGTCTCTTGTGATTCTTTTAATTTCTGTGGCATGAGTTGTAATGTGCATAAACTTTTTCATTTCTAATTTTATTTGAATTTTCTTTTTTATTGTTAGTCTAGGTAAAAGCTTGTCAATACAGTTTATCTTTAAAACAAATTTTAGTTTAGTTTGTTTCTTCTATTGTTTTCTATTCTCTATTTTCTTTATTTCTGCCCTAGTTGCTATTATTTCCTTCCTTCTGCTAAATTTGGGATTTTTTTTTTCTTTTTCTAATTCTCTGAGGTGTAAAGTGAGATCTTTATTGAGGTAGGTATTTATTGCTATAAACTTCTCTCTTAGTATTAGTTTTGTTGCATCTTACAGGTTTTGGTATGTTGTATTTTTATATTTGTGTGTCTTGAGATATTTTCTAATTTCATTTTTTGTTTCTTCTTTTAGCCATTGGTTGCTCATGAATGTATTGTTTAGTTTCCACACATATATGATTTTTTTCAGTTTTTCTGCTATTGATTTTTAGTGTCATTCTGTTGTGGTTGGAAAAGGCACTTGGTATGATTTCAAACTTTTTAAGTGTATTAAGACTTTTTGTGGTCCTAACATCCAGTACATCTTAGAGTGTATTTGATCTTTCCAGTGTGCTTGATAAGAATGTCTTTTCTGCTGTTGTTGCATAGAATGTTCAGCATATGCCTATTATGTTCATTTGGTCTATAGTGTTGTTCAAGTCAATTGTTTTCTTTGTTTTTTTTTTTTTTTTTGGATTTGGAATATTGAAGTCTCTAACTATTACTGTATTGTTGTCTGTTTCTCCCTTTAGTTCTTCAATACTTGCTTTATTTACTTAGGTGTTTTGATGATGAGTGCATATATAAATGTCATGCTTTCCTGGTGAATTGACACTTTTATCATTTTACAGTGTCCTTTTTTTGTCTCTTGGGACAATTTTTGACTTAAAGTCTATTTTGTCTGCTATAAATACAGCCACCTCTGCTCTACTTTGGTTATTATTTCATGGGCTATCTTTTCTATCCCTTCACTTTTAGTCATTGTGTTTCCTTAAGGCTAAAGTGAGAGTCTTGCAGGCAGCATATAGTTGGATCTTGTGTTTTATTCATTCAGCAACCCTATGTCTTTTAATTATAAAGCTTAATCCATTTACATTTAAAACAAATACTACTAGGGAAGGATTCTACGATTGCCATTTTTCTGTTTATCTTGTAGTTCCTTTGTCCCTCTTTCCTCTCATTCTGTCTTCCTTTGTATTTCCTTGATTATTTAGTAGTGATGTGATTTTATTTCTTTCTCTTTTCATTTTATGTATTACAATCAACTGAATGCTATGTCTCTGCCAAATTCATATGTTGAAATCCAAACCCCCAATGTGATAGTATTAGGCGGTGGGACCCTTGGGTGGTAATTAGGTCATTAGGGTGGAACCCACATGAATGGAATAGTGATCTTATAAAAGGGACCTCAGGGAGCTTTCTTTTCCCTTTTTGCTATGTAAGGATACCTAACAACAATAGCAGCAGCAGCAGCAGCAGCAACAACAACAGTCTGCAAACAGGGAAAGGGCTGTAATCAGAATCTAGTGATACTGGCATCCTGATCTCACACTTCCAGCTTTCGAAGCTTTGAGAAATAAATTTCTGCTGTTTATAAGCTCCCTAATCTGTGGTACTTCTCCATAGCCACCCAAATTAACCAAGGCATGTATCTTATAGAGGTATTTTTTGGGCATTACTATGTGACTTACATAAACTATCTTAAAAGTAATAACATCCTAGTTGAAGTGCCTTACAAGTTAAGTTACATATGACAGCTGTACACTTTCACTTCCTCTCCTATCACACTTTTTGCTATTAGTGTTATAAATAACTTTTTATATTGTGTATCTCTGAACATATTTTTGCAGTTATTTTACCACTTTCAATATGCTTTTGTGTCACTCTTTAGCTTTTCCTTGCCTTAATCTGAAGAGCTTCTTTTAGGATTTCTCTTTAAGATAGGTCTAATGGAAGTAAACTCCCTCTGCTTTTGTTTGAGAAAATTGTTCTGTTTTCCTTCATTTTTGAAGGACAGTTTTGCCAAGTGTAGTGTTCTTGGTTGGCAGAGGTTTTTTTTTTTTTTTTCCAGCCCTTTGAAAATACTATCTCATATTCTTTCTGGCCTGCAAGGTTTCTGCTGAGAATTCTACTGATAGTTTTATATATATTTCCTGCATATAAGAAGTTACTTTTCTCTTGCTACTTTCAAAATTCTCTCTTTATTTTTAACTTTTGACAATTCGAGTATTGTGTGTCTCAGCATGTACTTGTTTGGTTCATCTTTTTTTTGGTTATGTTGGACTTGCTAGATCTAGATGTTCTTTTCATACTCCATATTTGGAAAGTTATCAGCCATTATTTATTTGAATAAGCTTTATAGACCTTTGTATACTCTCCTTCTGGGACTTCCCTAATAAATATATTGATCAATTTGATTGTGTCCCATCAGTCCCTTAAGCTTTCTTTATTATTGTGTATTATTTTTCTTTCTGCTCCTTTGACTTATAATTTCAAGCTGCCTCTCTTTGTATTCACCAATTCTTTCTTATACTTAATCCAGTCTGCTGTTTAACTCCTTTGGTGAATTTTCCTGTTTAGTTATTGTTTTCTTCAGCTTTTATTTTTTATTTGGGTCTTTTTCTAAGTTTTCTATTATTTGTTAAAATCTTCACTTTGTTCATGCCTTTTCCTCCTGAGTTTGTGGAGCATCTTTATGAAAGTTATTTTGGATTATCTTTGTATATTCTGTTCCACTAGAGTTGATTTTTAAAGTTTTATTTTGTTCTTTTTGTTGAGACATGTTTTCCTGTTTCTTCCTTCTCCTCCACTGTGTTATTTTCTGCTTATCAGAAAAAAATAGCTACCTTTCCCAGTCCTAATAAAAGAAAAACTTTCATAAATACTCCTGACCAGAGATTCTGGGGGCCTCTCAAACATTTTCTGTATATGAGTTTCCTCTAGACTTGAGTATATAAATTCCTAATTAGAAGAATTTGGTGATAATTTATCTTTCTTTCTTTCTCTCTCTCTCTCTCTCATTCTATCCCTCCTTTCCTCTCCTCACCTTTTCTTTCCTTCCTTCCTTCCTTCCTCAGTAGCAAATAATGTCTTGCTCCTTCTGATATCTGCTTGTAGTACCATGGGATTCCTGGGGTCACAACACATTTGTGTGTGTGTTTAGAAGCCCCCAGATATCTAGAGAGTGCCAGGTCCTATTTATAATCTGAGGCTGGCAATACATAAGCCTGTACCCTGGATAACTACCAGAAAAATAAGAGAATTAGCTATATCATCCACTCCTTTTATTGTATCCCCTGTGAGAAGGTGGGATTTGGGGGTTTCCTCTAGATTATATGGCATTGGATTTAGGGACGGGATTATAATAAGAAATTGTCTCTTATTTTCCTACTGGCTTTGATGAAGATGGTTTCATACTTGCTCAGGGTATAGGGCCTCTAAACTGGTTTCTATATTTCTCAAAGGGTATTGATCAATTTATTGTCATTAAATCAGTGCGTCCATGGATGAAAGGGAGATCCTAGGGCTTCTAATTTTGCCACCTTCCTGACATCAGTCGCCAGATCAATAGCTCTTATGAATAGAAATGTAAAACTTTTCAACAAAATAGTATCAAAGCAAATCCGGCAGCATTTAAGAAAGATATATAATATAACCAGATAGGATTTTTACAAAGGGTGAAAGGCTGATTCAACATGTAAATTTTAATTAATGTAACATTTTAATATAATGAAAGAAAAACAGTACATGATCATCTCATTAGCTGAAAAAAAGTTGACAAAATCCAACATCCTTTATGATAATAATATGTACCAAACTAGGAATAGAAGGGAGATTATGCAAAATGATAAAAGACATCCATGGGGGAGAGGATCCAAGATGGCTGAATAGGAACAGCTCTGGAGTTCAGTTCCCAGCAAGAACAACACAGAGAGTGAGTGCCCACTGCATTTCCAAGTAAATGTTCACTGCCCACAGACCAGGAGATGCCTGGGCCAAAAGGCATCATGAGTTTTTAGCACAGCAGTTTCAGCCTGTGCTGGGTTGGTGCACAGAAACTCACACAATTTTGGGTCATTGTTTCTACTGGTCCCTGGAATGCCTGGGAGACAGAGCCACCCATTCAACTGAAAGGGAGTGGGCAGAGACAGGGAGCCAGGTGATCTGGCTCAGCGGGTACCACCCCCACAAAACAAGCAATCTGAAACGCTCTGGATTGAGAGTTTTGCAGCAAGCTCAGCTGGATGCAAGATGGTCCAGCTTAGTGAGGGCAAGGGTGACTACCACTACCGAGGCAATCTGCCACTACCGAGGCAGTTCACACAGTAGCTGGGCAGAGCCTGCAGCAGCTCAGCAACACATCTATTAGCAGACTGTGACTAGACTACTCTGTGCGGGGCAGGCATCTATGAAAAAAGGCAGCAGCATGACAGGAACTTATATATAAAGCCGACCTTCCTAGGACAGAGCACCTGGGAAAAAAGGCAGTTATGAGTTCTGCTGCAGCAGACTTAAAAGTCTTAAAAGACTTAAAAAATCTGCCGAGCAGCCCTGCATGGAACAACGGAGTTCCCAGCACAGCACTTGAGCTCCTATAAGGGACAGACTGTCTCCTCAAACAGTTCCCTGACCCCCATATACCCAAAGAGACACCTCATAAAGCAGAGCTCAGGCCGGCATCTAGCAGGTATCCTTCCAGGATGAAGATAACAGAAGAAGAAACCAGCAGCAACCATTACTGTTCTGCAGCACTGCGGGTGATCCCCAGGCAAGCAGGGTCTGGAGTGGACCTCCAGCAGTCCTGCAGCAAGGGGGCCTGACTGTTAGAAGGAAAACTAAGAAACAGAAAGAAATAACTTCATCATCAACAAAAAGGACGTCCACTCAGAGACACCATCTGAAAGTCGCCAACTACAAAGACCACAGGCAGATAAAGCCACGAAGATGGGAAGAAACCAGTGCAAAAAGGATGAAAACACCAAAAACCAGAATGCCTCTTCTCCTCCAAAGGATCACAACTCCTCACCAGCTAGGGATCAAAGATGGATGGAGAATGAATCTGATGAATTGGCAGAAAAAGGCTTCAGAAGGTAGGTAATGACAAACTCCTCAGAGCTAAAAGAACATGTGCTAACCCAATGCAAAGAAACTAAGAACCTAGAAAAAAGGTTAGATGAGATGCTAACTAGAATAAACAGCTTAGAGAAGAATATAAATGACTTGATGGAGCTGAAAAACACAGTATGAGAACTTTGTGAAGCATGCACAAGTTTCAATAGCCGAATTGATGAAGCAGAAGAGAGGATATCAGAGATTGAAGATCAACTCAATGAAATAAAATGAGAAGGCAAGAATAGAGAAAAAGAGTGAAAAGAAATGAACAAAGCCTCCAAGAAATGTGGGACTATGTGAAAAGACCTAATCTACGTTTGATTGGTGTACCTGAATGTGACAGAGAGAATGAATACAAGCTGGAAAGTACTCTTCAGGATATTAGCCAGGAGAAATTCCCCAACCTAGCAAGCCAGGTCACCATTCAAGTCCAGGAAATACAGAGAACACCACAAGGATATTCCTCAAGAAGAGCTACCCCAAGGCACATAATCGTCAGGTTCACCAGGGTTGAAATGAAGGAAAAAATGCTAAGGGCAGCCAGAGAGAAAGGTCGGGTTACTCACAAAGGGAAGCCCATTAGACTCACAGTGGATCTCTCAGCAGAAACCCTACAAGCCAGAAGACAGTGGGGGCCAATATTCATCATCTTTAAAGAAAAGAACTTTCAACATAGAATTTCATATCCAGGTAAACTAAGCTTCATAAGTGAAGGAGAAAGAAAATCCTTCATGGACAAGTAATTGCTGAAGAGATTTTGTCACCACCAGGCCTGTCTTACAAGAGCTTCTGAAAGAAGCACTAAACAAAGAAAGGAACAACCAGTACCAGCTGCTCCAAAAATGTACCCAATGGTAAAGACTATTGACAAAATAAAAAAATGCATTAACTAACAGGCAAAACAACCAGCTAACATCAAATTGGCAGGATCAAATTCACACATAAAAATATTAACCTTAAATGTAAATAGGCTAAATGCCCCAATGAAAAGACACAGACTGGCAAATTGGATAAAACGTCAAGAACCATTGATGTGCTATACTCAGGAAACCCATCTCACATTCAAAGACACACACAGGCTCAAAATAAAGGGATGGAGGAAAATTTATCAAGCAAATGGAGAGTTAAAAAAACCAGGAGTTACAATCCTAGTCTCTGATAAAATAGACTTTAAATCAACAAAGATCAAAAGAGACAAAGAAGGGCATTACATAATGGTAAAAGGATCAGTGTAACAAGAAGAGCTAATGATCCTAAATATATACACACCCAATACAGGAGCACCTGGGTACATAAAGCAAGTTCTTAACGACCCAAAAAGAGACTTAGACTCTCGTACAATAATAGTGGGAGACTTTAACACTCCACTATCAGTATTAGACAGATCAATGAGACAGAAAATTAACAAGGATATCCAGGACTTGAACTCAGATCTGGACCAAGTGGTCCTAATAGACTTCTACAGAAATCTTCACCCCAAATCCACAGAATATACATACTTCTCAGTACTGCATTGCACCTACTCTAAAATTGACCACATAATTGGAAGTAAATCACTCCTCAGCAAATGCAAAAGAACAGAAATTATAACAGTCTCTCAGACCACAGGGCCATCAAATTAGAACTCAGAATTAAGAAACTAACTCAGTACTTCACAGCTTCATGGAAACTGAACAACTGGCTCCTGAATGTCGACTGGATAAAAAATGAAATGAAGGCAGAAATAAAGATGTTCTTTGAAACCAATAAGAACGAAGACACAACATACCAGAATCTCTGGGACACATTTAAAGCAGTTTCTAGAGGGAAATTTATAGCAATAAATGCCCACATGAGAAGTGAGGAAAGATCTAAAATCGACACTCTATCATCAAAATTGAAAGAGCTAAAGGAGCAAGATCAAAAACACTCAAAAGCTAGCAGAAGACAAGAGATAACTAAGATCAGAGCAGAACTGAAGGAGTTAGAGACACAAAAAACCCTTCAAAAAATCAATAAATCCAGGAGCTGGTTTTTTGAAAAGATCAACAAAATAGACCACTAGCCATATTAATAGAAAAGGGAGAAGAATCAAATAGATGCAATAAAAAACAATAAAGGGGATATCACCACTGATTTCACAGAAATACAAACTGCCATCAGAGATTACTACAAACAACTCTATGCACAGAAACCAGTAAACCTGGAAGAAATGGATAAATTCCTGGACACTCGCACCCTCCCAAGCCTAAACCAGGAAGAAGCTGAAACCTTGAATACACCAATAACAAGGGCTGAAGTTGAGGTAGTGATTAATAGCCTATCAACCAAAAAAAGTCCAGGTCCAGAGGGGTTCAAAGCTGAATTATACCAGACATACAAATGGGAGCTGGTACCACTCCTTCTGAAACGATTCCAAACAATAAAATAGACGGAATCCTTCCCAAATCATTTTATAAGACCAAAATCATCCTGATACTGAAACTCAGCAGAGACTCAACAAAAAAAGAAAACTTCAGGTCGATATCCATGATGAACATAGATGTAAAAATCTTCAATAAAATACTGGCAAATTGATTGCAACAGCACATCAAAAAGCTTATCCACCATGATCAAGTAGGCTTCATTCCAGGGATGCAAGGCTGATTCAACATATGCAAGTCAATAAACGTAATCTACCATATAAACAGAACCCAAGACAAAAACCACATGATTATCTCAATAGATTCAATGGTCCTTTATGCTAAAAACTCTTAATAAACTAGGAATTGAAGGAACATATCTCAAAACAATAAAAGCTATTTATGACAAAACTACAGCCACTATTGTACTGAATGGGCAAAAACTGGAAGCATTCCCTTTGAAATCTGGCGCTAGACAAGGATGCGCTCTGTCACCACTCCTATTCAATATAGTATTGGAAGTTCTAGCCAGAGCAATTTGACAAGAAAAAAAAAAGGGTATTCAGTTAGGAAAAGAGGAAGTGAAATTGTCTCTATTTGCAGATGACATGATTATATATTTCGAAGACCCTATTATCTCAGCCCCAAATCTCCTTAAACTGATAAGCAACTTCAGCAAAGCTCAGGATACAAAATCAATGTGCAAAAATCACATGCATTCCTATACACCAATAACAGACTTAAAGAAAGCCAAATCAAGAACAAACTTCCATTCACAATTGCCACAAAGAGAATAAAATACCTAGGAATACAACTAACAAAGGATATAAAGGACCTCTTCAAGAAGAAATACAAACCACTGCTCAAAGAAATAAGAGAAGACACAAATAGATGGAGAACCATTCCATGATCATGGTTAGGAATAACCAACATCATGAAAATGGCCATACTGCCCAAGGTAATTTACAGATTCAATGCTATCCCCATCAAGCTACCAATGGCCTTCTTCACAGAACTGGAAAAAACACCTTAAACTTCATATGGAACCAAAGGAGAGCCCGCATAGCCAAGATAATCCTAAGCAAAAAGAACAAAACTCACTCTACCTGATTTCAAACTACACTACAAGGCTACAGTAATCAAAACAGCATGGCACTGGTACCAAAACAGAGATATAAACCAATGGAACAGAACAGAGGCCCTAGAGGCAATGCCATACATCTACAACCATCTAATCTTTGACAAACCTGAAAAAAAACAAGCAATGGGGAAAGGATTCCCTGTTTAATAAATGGTGTTAGGAAAACTGGCTAGCCATGTGCAGAAAGTGGAAACTGGACCCCTTCCTGATATCTTACACTAAAATGAACTCCAGATGAATTAGAGACTTATACATAAGAACTAACACCATAAAAACCTAGGCAAAACCATTCAGGACATAGGCATAGGCAAGGGCTTCATAACTAAAACACCAAAAGTATTGGCAACAAAAGCCAAAATAGACAAATCGGACCTAATTAAACTCCAAAGCTTCTGCACAGCAAAAGAAACAATCATTAGAGTGAACCAGCAACCAACAAAATGGGAAAAAATTTTTGCAATCGACCCATCTGACAAAGGGCTAATATCCAGAATCTACAAAGAACTAAAACAGGTTTACAAGAAAAAAACAAACCCATCCAAAACTGGGTGAAGGATATGAACAGACACTTTTCAAAAGGAGACATATGTGAGGCCAAGAAACATATGACAAAATGCTCATTGTCACTGATTATTAGAGAAATGCAAATCAAACCACATTGAGATGTCACCCCACGCCGGTTAGAATGGCGATCATTAAAAAATCTGGAGAAAACAGATGCTGGAGAGGATGTTGAGAAATAAGAACAATTTTACGCTGTTGGTGGGAGTGTAAACTAGTTCAACCATTGTGGAAGACAGTATAGCGATACCTCAAGGACCTAGAAATAGAAATTCCATTTGATCCAGCAATCCCATTACTGGGTATATACCCAAAGGATTATAATCAGTCTACTATAAAGACACATGCACATATATGTTCATAGCAGCACTATTTACAATAGGAAAGATTTGGAACCAACCCAAATGCCCATCAACGATAAGCTGGACAGGGAAAATGTGGCACATATACACCATGGAATACTATGCAGCCATAAAAAATTATGAGATTGTGTCCTTTGTAGGTACATGGATGAATCTGGAAACCATCATTCTCAGCAAACTGCCACAAGAACAGAAAATCAAATTCTGCATGTTCTCACTCATAGGCAGGTGTTGAACAATGAGAACACATGGACACAGGAAGGGGAGCATTACACACTGGGGTCTGTTGGGGGGGCCAAGGGAGGGACAGTGGGGGGGGGGGTGGGGAGATCAGGGAGGGATAACATGGGGAGAAATGCCAGCTGTAGGTGACGGGGGGATGGAGGCAGCAAACCACATTGCCGTGTATGTACCTATGCAACAATCCTGCATGATCTGCACATGTACCAGAGAGCCTAAAGTACAATAAATACATACATACATACATACATATATATATACATACATACATACATACATACATACATACTGAGGGTCTGAGAACCTGAGAATAGCCAAAAGCAAGGACAGGGTGCATGGTGCCTATTTCCCTCCACCCTCTACTTGATTTGATAAGAACATGTTCTTCTTTCTTTTCTTTTCCTTTCTTTCTTTCTTTCTTTTTTTTTTTAGAAGTAAGAGTCTCATTCTGTCACCCAGGCTTGAGTGCAGTGGTGCAATCTTGGCTCACTGCAAACTCTACCTCCTTGGTTCAAGAGATTCTCCTGTCTTAGCTTCCCGAGTAGCTGGGACTACAGATGCCCACCACCACACCTGACTATTTTTCTGTTTTTTGTAGAGATGGAGTTTTGCCATGTTGGCCAGGCTGGTCTCAAACTCCTGACGTCAAATGATCTGCCTGCTTTGGCCTCCCAATGTGCTGGGATTACAGATGTCAGCCATCCACCATGCCCAGCCAGAGCATGTTTTTCCTTAGTTACATGGACAATGGAAAAAAGACACCAGGCTGAGGTCTATCTTAAAGTTAGTATGTTCAGGTTAGTATGTAAAAGTGGTATAGCCCTGGTGAACTTCAGCTGTAGGAGCCTGGGACTGTAACCTTTGGGGAAGGAGGTTGGAATGTCAGAGGGAGGCGATATAGAGAACATTGCGATAGCTGGTAGCTGTGCAATGCTCAGCATCTGGTGGGCCTCCCAAAGACCTCCCAGGCCAATCCATGGAAAGACCAACATTCCACCCTCTAACATGTGCCTTAGAGTCCGTACTGCTCACCAGCCAGGCTTAGCCAAGAGAACCCTGAAATATTAATAACAAGACTAGTTCAGAGGACCAACTTCTCCCCCTTCTTTTTCTTGCTCCAAACCTGGAAGAGGCAAAGTGGGAAAAGGATGCAGAGGAAAGAGTGGAACCATCTCTTTTCTTCCACATGTCCCTAAACCTCAGCTTGGGGTACAAAGAGAAGCTCATTATTAGATCTAAATCTGAAATCAAAATTTAAACTGGAAGGCACTTTGTAATACAAAAAATGAGACAATTACAAAAAAGAGACTTTCCCTCATCTTTGGAAATGTCTGGAAAGCTATGGGAGATAGTCAAGATGTCTTTAGGGGCTGGAGAAAGGTCCCTAAGATGCAACATGTTTGAGGATAGTGTTAAAGAAAAATAAAGCCTCTGTGTTGGTCACTTAAGAAAAAAAAAGACACTTATGACAAATCTACAGTTAACATGACACTAACCACCTTTTTTTTAATATCAGAAAAAAAAAGCAATGCTGTGCTCTCACCACTTCTATTCAACATTATATTGGAAATTTAAGAACAATTAGGCAAAAAAGATAAATTAAAAATGTGCATATTATAAAGGAAAAAGTAAAACTACATCTATTTTAGTTGATATGATCTTATATATAGAAAACCCTAATGGAACACACACACACAAAATAGAACAACAACAAAATAAAACTCTTAGGGCTAATGAAAGTTCAGTAGAGTTGTAGAAAACAAAATTAATTTACAAAAAATTAGTTGTATATACTAGCAATAAAATTCAAAAAATACAGTTATGAAGAACAATTTCATTTATAGGAGGATCTAAAAATTAAATTATTAGGAATAAGTTTAACTAAGGGTGTACAAAACATAAGTGCTGAAAACTATATAACACTGTGAAAAGTAATTAAGGAACTAATAAAAGACATGCTGTGTTCATAGATTGGAAGATGTTAATGCTCCCCCAAATTTATCCTCAGAGTCAATGCAATCCCTGTTAAATATCCTACTGCCTTTTTTGGGGCAGAAATTGATAAGTTTATCCTAAAATTCATATGGAATTGCAAGGAACAAAAAATATCAAAAATGATATTGAGAAGGAAAAACAAAATGGGAAGATGCATGTTTTTCAATAAATAAAGTTATGGTAATCAAATAGTGTGGTTTTGGCATAAGAATAGATATAGAGATTGATTAGTTTGAATATCTCTCCTGCCCAAATCTCATGTTGAATTGTAATCCCCAGAGATGGAGGTGGGGCCTGGTGGGAGGTGTTTAGGTCATTGGGGAGGATTCCTCATGCCTTCGGGTTGTCTTCAGGATAGTGAATGAGTTCTTGTAAGACCTAGTCATCTAAAAATATGTGACACCTTCCTTCTCACTCTCTCTCTGGCTTGATCTTGCTTTCACCATGTTATGTGCCTACTTGCCCTTCACCTTCTGCCAGATTAATGCTTACCATGGCCTGGGGTAGTGGGGAATTGGTACTGAGTATTAAAATAGGCCCGAGGTTTATTTTTGGGTGATAAAGATGCTCAGGAATTAGAAATTGGTGATGGTTGCACAATATTTCAAATATACTAAAAAGCACTGAATTGTAGGCTTTAAGGTAAGTGAAGTGATTAGTTTCATATTATGTGAATTTTATCTTAATTTTAAAAAGTCTTTTTAAAAACAACTCTTCAGGTCAGGCATGGTGGCTCACGCCTGTAATCCCAGCATTTTGGGAGGCGGAGGCAGGCAGATCACCTCAGGTCAGGAGTTCAAGACCAGCCTGGCCAACAGGGTGAAAACCCATCTCTACTGAAAAATAGAAACAGCCTGGTGTGATGGTATGCACTCAGCTAGTAGGGAGGCTGAGGCGGGAGAATTGTTTGAACCTGGGAGGTGGAGGTTGCAGTGAGCCGAGATCACGCCATTGCACTCTAGCCTGGGCAACAGAGCGAGACTCTGTAAAAAAAAAAAAAAAAAAAAAAAAATAACCTTTAATTTTGGAACTCCCTATTCATTACCCCAGAAACAGGATTGGCTTGAAGCAAGGAGAGATTTCCTGAGCAGAGAGTGAAGGTCAGATTATGATGGTGCTGCCCACTATGATGGGGCTAGAAGGAGGCTACAAGCAGGGGTCTTTATAGTATTCAAATTCAAATGATGGTGTGTCATAAAGAAAACATGATGCAGAGGCTCTTACAATGACCATATTGTGGTTTTTTGTGATAAACTGGTTGTGAAGCCCTGCAGGTTGCCCAGTAATCTAGTTCTGGTGTAATTCTCACCCGACTGAATGAATACCACAGTTCTCATCCACTTAACTCTATTCTAAAGAAAACACAATGTTTTTCTTTGAGTTAAGTATCTGTCTGGGCAGTTAGATTTATTCAGTCTAGTCACCAAATGTTTATCAAGTGCCTCATGCTATTTTATTGAACATTCATTGTACATAAAAAATACATTATTGATATATAACTTAGTCCATTTAAACTCATTAAACATATTTTAATGTTCCCATTTTACATATGGGGGAGCTACAATAGAGAGTGGTTAAATAAGTTGCCTAAGTTTATACAGCCACCAAATGACAAATCTGGGATTTGAACTGAGGTCTGTATGACTCCAGAGACCATGCTCTTCATTACTATGCTATAATGGAAGTTAGTTTGGACAGGGGGATGGGATGAATGTGGATTGAAGAAGAAGTTTAGCGGCATTTTGGGTGTTATTTTGGGCCAATTAATTGAATTACTCACATTTCAAACTGTAGTTCAGGCTCCATGAAGGCAGGGACCTAAATAATCCATTTTGCTCTCTTTCATTATTATAAAAATAAAATCTTTCATTTTTTATCCCTTTCATAATTTTATTTTGCAGTAAATTGAACCTGTTGGAATCTCATAATGTTGTTGAGATGTTGTTAGACACTTACAGTATGTATTCCTGTTTGTTTATTTGTTAGCTATGAAAACCTGTACATCATAAATTAAACTGAGGTGGATCTATGGTTTCTGAATTAAAAGGGGGGAGGGACATATCGTAAATATGGCTGTTGACAGGATTTTAAGTTTTTAAAAGTAAAAATGTTTACACATTTTATGTAACATCCAATAATTAAATATCTGGTAAGTGTCATTAAGCAAAATTTATATACTGAAGTTACTAGCTTGTAAATGACCAGTATAGGAAGAATGTCTCACTGTGTTTATTTGAAAAACCGCCTGTAACTTAATAAAAGCAACATTTCATTTACTTTCTTTTCAAAATTCTAAAAGGGATCTAAATTACTATTTATTCTGTAATAAAGCAGTGTATTGCTCTTCTGCAAATAAATATAAATTCAGACAGATAAATTATGATTAGATTATTTGGCTGCCATACAAATATTAGTTGTAACTTTTTAACCACATTAACCTCATTCTGTGTTACCTCATTCAAGATGCACATCAGAACACGCCTCCTCTTAGAGGCCTTCCCTCACTAAATTTCCATGCTTAGAACATACTTTTCATACCTGCCATACCATTTATTGAGTGGTCTATTGCTTGAATTTATTAATACTGTTTAGAAATGATTTTTCTGGCTGTTTCAAAAGCATCATTTTATTGTCCTATCTCACAAGTTCCTCCTGTCTTTGACTTCATTTTTATTTTCACAGAATGTTTAATGATAGTTGTCTACAAATAGTAGGTTCCCAATAAATATTTCTGGAATTTCAGACTACATTTCAAAGTTGAGAAGTACATTTCATCTTTATTATGGTGTCTAGAAATTTTGAGAACAGTAATTGCAGAAACCCAGTGTTTTCTGGGAAACATATCAATTATTTTTGTTTCTGGGAAAGAACAATTTGTTATTTTTCCCAAAGAATGCACAAGTAATGTAAGCATAGCCTCTTTGACCTGAAAATGGTCAAGTTGTTCCCCAGACTCACTCATCATATTTTTTACACTCTGTTTATGGAGGGCCTCGATTCTTCTTTGTAGCTTTTTTTTTTCCATAAAAAAGGACTGCTCTCAGTAGATATCATAAGGAAATATCAAATCCATATGGTACTATTTGTCCTGAGTCTACTCTGGGCTGTTAGGCTCTCTGTCTGTAGAAGGAAAGAGAGAGGAGTTCTGCTCACTTCTGGGTATAATTGTAAAGAGCTCTGTGGACCTGCTCCTCAAAGAACTAGTGAAAATTATTTAAAAAAAAAAACATTATTTAAAGTCTCTGGAAATTGTTCTAAGGGCATACAACATGTGAAAAATGTTTATTTAAGAAAGTCTACTAAAACTCAATAAAATCAGCAAGAGTCTGTGGTATTTGATCAATACCTACTATCTACCCACCCCAACCTGAGTCTCCCAGTGGGGACTCCACTCCAGACTGGTGCAACCAATAACACAGGGCTCTCTCCCCAGCTCCAAGTTGGTGGACTATCTTCCTGTGAGCATTTTTCATTTTGTCTTTAGCCTCCTGTTGATGAGGTTATGTACTGGGTGAGCAGAGTCGAAAGCTGAGGGGTCCCTTCTGTCCAGCTCTCATGGATGCAACAGAAGCTCTATTTTGGGGAAATGTCCATGAGAATGCTGGGGCCCTGATTGCGCTTGCATCGACTCATAAAATGGTGGTTGCATGCTGGGAGTGGAAAGTTGAAAATTTCAGAAGCTACTGTTTTTCCCCTATACCCAGCACTCAGCTCCTAAAGTGTGTGTGTATGTGTGCGTGTGTGTGGCGGGGGGTGTCACTGAGAAAGCAGCATGCAGTTATTCCTACAGTCAGTTCCAGAATCATGGCTCAGAAACTTTCCTGGAGGTAAAACAGGCCCTAAAAACAGATAGCTCCTAATTTCTTCTCAAAAGAATTGAATTGACTTTGTTTGAGAAAGAGACTACAATTTAAAGGGTGCTTTCAGAAAAAGATGAAGTTGTAAAAAACAACTGGGAGGATACTGGTAGAGGTATTAGTGATACAGACGAAACCGTAAGGTGACTACTTTGCTGGAGAAAACCGGTGAAAGAGACAGCTGGGAGGAGCTTTCCTCAGACACTGACCTCAGAAACTATCCCTTCAAAGAGCCCAAATTTTATTAAATTAGTCTGTGGAACAATTTATGTCCCAGGGCACTGATGAAAGCAATAGAGCAATCAATAGGCAATTAGTGCAGTTGAGTCAATCAAATAGCTGGGTTTGATCAGCGAAAGAAACAGTCAAATAGAGCTGTGACAAAACTACTGTCATCCTAGATAAATATGGGTATACTCAAAGCTGTGCCACCTTAGAGCAACATCAGAAGCTTACTATTCCCTGGGAAGGTACAGACGATAGGGGTGTCACTAAAATAAACCAATTAGTCCCTAAACAAATAAGCAAACAAATTAAAATAGCAAGACCTGGCACAGGCAGTACCCAGAATTCCTACAATGCATTATCTAAAATGTCCACGTTCCAACAAAACTATGAGACATGCAATACAGGGAAGTAGGGCTCATGTACCAGACAACAAGCAGGCAACAGAAAACGTGAGAGTGACCGGATACGAGGTTTAACAGACAGTGATTTCAAAGTAGCGATTATGAATATATCCAAAGAACTAAATAAAAATGAGGAAAGAAGTAATAGAAAATGTGACAATTTAATATTAAATAGAGAATATCAATACAGAGATAAAAATTATATGAATGAAACAAATGGAAATTCTAATGCTGAAAAGTACAATAACTAAAATAAAAATTTACAAGTGTCTCATCCTCTAGTATTTGACCTGCAGTGTATTTGACCTGGCAGAAAAAAAGAATTAATGAACTTGAAGGTAAACCAATATAGATTATGTAATCTAAATATATATATAAAAAATAGAAAAAGGTAATCAGAGAAACATGGGACACTATGAAACACAGCCACATGAACATAATGGTAGTGCCAGATAAAGGGGAGAGAGGAAAGGAAGCAAAGCAATTTGAAGAAGTAATGGCTGAAAACTCCCCGTATGTATTTAATATTATTAAAAAAAATTTATACATCCAGGAAACTCAGTAAATTCCAAGTAGAATAAATGCAGAGATACACAAATCGACACATCACAGTAATAATGCTGAAAGATGAAGGCAAGGATAAAATCTTTAAAACAGCCAAAAAAAAAAAAGAAAGTGACTTGTCATATGCAGGGAAACGCCAATAAGTTTAACAGCTGACTTCTCATCATTCTCATCAGAAACTATAAAGGCCAGAGGGAATTGAAATAACATATTCAAAGTACACAAAGAAAAACAAACTGTTAACCAAGAATTCAATATTCAGTAAGCTGTCTTTCAAAAATGAAGGTGAAACAAAGACATTACTACATGAACAAAAACTGAGACGATTTGTTGCTAGCATACAGGCCTCACCTC
Organism: Cebus imitator; assembly: GCF_001604975.1. NCBI lineage: Eukaryota > Metazoa > Chordata > Mammalia > Primates > Cebidae > Cebus > Cebus imitator. Next base: position 1,384,377 of record NW_016107547.1, on the reverse strand, counting down.
ACTAGAAAAAGTAAAGAAATCTCTCCAGGATGAAAGAAAATGACTCTAGACAGTAAATTGAATCCACAGAAAGAAATAAAAAACATGAGTAGGTAACTATGTAATTATAGAATATAGAATAAATGCATATTTCTTCTCCTAACCAATTAAAAAATTGCATAAAACAATAGTTGTATAGTGTATTTTGGGGGCCTATAATATACAGAAATGGAATAGATTTGCCAATAAGAGCACAAAGGAAGTGGGTGAGGACAAAGCTATATTGGGCCAAGAAAATTATGTCAAATAGGAAAAAGAAGAGCAAACTAAATCTAAAGGAAGCATAATGAGATAATAAATATTAGATCAGGAATTAATAAAATTTGGATAGAGAAGCAGAGAAAATCAATAAAACAAAAAAAAATGGTTCTTTGAAAAGATCAACAAAGTTGACATAATTTTAGATAGATTGGCTAAGAAAAAGACTCAAATAGATATATAACATATAACAAGTAATAATATTAAATTAGTTATCAAAAACTACTTACAAATAAAAGCCCAGGCCCAGTAGGCTTTACTGCTGAAATCTACCAACTGTTTAATGAAGAATTATTATTAACAAAACACCAAAAGCATTGGCAACAAAAGCCAAAATAGACAAATGGGACCTAATCAAACTCCACAGCTTCTGCACGGCAAAAGAAACAGTCATTAGAGCGAATCAGCAGCCAACAGAATGGAAAAAAATTTTTGCAGTCTACCCATCTAACAAAGGGCTGATATCCAGAATCTACAAAGAACTAAAACAGATTTACAAGAAAAAAATAAACAAACCCATTCAAAAGTGGGTATAGGATATGAACAGACACTTTACAAAAGAAGACATGCATCACACAAAGGCACAAAGACTAGGAAACAGGGATTACTGGGGGCAATGAAAGTCTGCCTACCACAGAGAGGATTGTCCAAGTTGTAGATATTCTTATTTTTTTGTGTGTGTTGATGTAGAACAATATATTTGTAGAGAAAAGCTGGATTAAATTATAATACAATGTAATATATGATATTATTGAGGCTGCACAGAAAACTATGGCAGCATCGAGGAAGAACTTTAATTTAGTGCTGGGAGGAACCTTAATGTGTAGTCAAGAACAGGTTGTAGATGATGTGATCCTGATTCTAGTTTTGAAGTGAAGAGTTACTCTGGCCAGGAGGTAGGGGATGGGAAGAGAAAAAGCACAGAGCCACTATATCTTTAAGATATACAGGCAATTTATAGAAATTCAAAAGCAGGTAATTGAGTGTGTGTGTATGTGTGTGTGTGTGTATGTGTGTGTGTGTGCACTTGCATATGTACACAAACATGCACACATGTATATGTATTTGGGAGGATAAATATACGGAAGGATTGGGTCATGAAGGACTATGTCTGTCATGCCAAGGAGTTTGAATTTTTAACCTGAAGACACTTGGAGGTCATATTATTACAAAACAAATCACTATGATTTTATAGGAGAAGAGAAGAGTGAAAACCTGTTGATCATGTATTAAATTAAAGGGGATCTATAACTTCTGACTTTAAAAAATAAATCTAGACATAGGAATTTCTAATGACTATTCTCTAAACATATCCCATGTATTTTTACCTCTTTATAATTACTCGTTCTTCTGACTTCCCTGCCTTTTGTTTACCTTTTCTAAATACTCTCTTTTCTTCAGAATTCAGCTTAAGAAACAGCTGCCTACAAGAACACTTCTATCATTTTAGTCCATAGGATTAACTTTCTGTGAACACAGCATGTGAAGAGTATATTGCTTCTTTTATCATTTATTTATTTATTTATTTATTTATTTATTGGAATAGAGTCTCAGTGTGTCACCCGGGCTGGAGTACAGTGGCACCATCATAATTCAATGTAGCCTAGAACTCCAGGGCTCAAGCAATACTTCTTCCTTGGCCTCCTGAGTGGCTGTGACTACAGGTGCATACTACCACTCCTGGCTATTTAAAAAGTGTGTGTGTGTGTGTGTGTGTGTGTGTGTGTGTGTCTTGTTTTTAGAGAGAGAGAGGGGTCTCACTATCTTTATGAGGCTGGTATAACTTCTGGCCTCAAGCATTTCTCCTGCCTTGGCCTCCCAAAGTGATAGGATTACAGGTGTGAGCCATCACACCCAGCTCTTTTATCCTTTAAATAGATAACTTGGTATGTTTAGTTATTTCATGTTTATTCATATATTTTATGAATAATTACTGAGTAATTTATTATATGCATAGCATTGATATAATGCTTCAATGATATGAATGATATGGTGGATGCTGATGTGACATAGAGCAAGGTCCCTGTCGTCAAAGGAGTTACAATCTAGATATGAAGCATCCATACCAGGTTATCAAAAGATCTTATAAATATGCATGTTCCTGGGCCCATCCAAGACTGCCTGAATTTGAATCTCTGATAATAAGGCACCCACGTCTAGTTGTTAAGTGCATTTTTACAGTGATTCTAAAGAACACTATGTTTGAGAACTAGTGCTCTGGTGAGAGATCTAGGAAACAGACATAAATCTATTACAAGGTAATCTGAAGTTTGTAGTTTGTGCCCCATGAAACCAATGCAAAACCCTTTCAGGAGCTCAGAGATCACTTGTAGCTGAGGCAATTTAGGAAAATTTCATGGACAAGGTCTCATTTTAATTTTTATACCTGAGGGATGATTACACTAATATGTTATGTTTTATTCGTTGATTTATTTTCATTCCGATCTCTGACATACAAATCTCAGCTTTATTTTGGGAATGCTGCCCCCTTAATAGCAATGGCAAACACATTTTTGAAATCTGTATTTCCATGAGATTTTCAAATTGGTCTTAAGATTTTGCTAGTCTCTTCCGACAGAGCTTTTAAATCCAGACTTGAGAAACCCAAACTGCATTTACTTCTTCATCTACTTATATATGCTGTTCATATTCACATTGTGCTTGTGGGAGGATGAGAGCTATATAAATCCAAGGTATTATTATTATTACAATCTCACACTGCTGTTCTCTTTTGGCCCTTTATTCTATGCTTTCAACTTGACATAGTTTGAATTATGCTTAATCTGACATCCAATTTAATTCTATTTTAATATGCTTCCTATAAATAACAAAAATGATTAATTATTATAAGAAACAAACCAGTTCTATTTATTGCAAACTTCAATGGAGTAAGACAAATTACTCCTCTTAGCAGGGTCTTGAGGACACTCAAATTCAGCACCTCTGTCCAGGTACATCTCTTCTGAATGGGTTTTTTTTTTTTTTTTTTTTTTTTAAGGACATAAGGTCGATTAGCACTAGCAAATTTTTTTCTTTATAGCTGTTACTACAGACCCGTTATTAGTGAAACACAGAGGTACTGCTAATGAGGAACTTAAGGAAAAACTAAAGGTTATTCCATACAACAATGTAAAATCCTTTTCAGGAGATTATGGTGCCTTTGGTATCACTTAGCAGGTGTTTATTACCATCGCCTAATACTAAACCCTGTATTAATCAGTGCCCATTCAAAAAAGCAGATATCATTCTGAATATTTTACATACATATATAGAGATACAGAGAGAGAATGATTCAGGGAATTAAGAGCTTATATAACCACTGGAAATTCTCTGGTAAAGAATGTCAAGAGACTGCTTTCAGAAAACATGGATACATGGGGATTCCAGGGAAGCCACTACCAATGATCTCAGCTGCCTGCTCACAGTGGGTGCGATCTCAGCTGCATGCATTGTATCAGAAACATGAGCTCACTGCAGTAAGAAAAATGGACCAAACAAGCTTGGTCTTGTCTTTGCTTTTTCCATTATTATCCATAGGCAAAAATATAGGCATTCTTTGATTTTGTATCGTTAGAATGGTATACATTTTAAAATAAGTGCTCTACAATGTAAAATGTTTTCACTTAACAGTAAATTATGAGCATATTCCTGTTATGTAATATGCACTATAACTTTAAAGGCTATATGGCATTCTTTCATATGCATAAATCATAATTTATTAAGCATTGTATTATTTACAGCAATAGGGGGATAGTTCAAAAGTTCAGGCTCTGGAATTACATGGGTCTGTGTTTGAATACTGGAATTGTCACTCACTGGCATTGTAATCTTGACAAGTCACTTCTCTTACCCTCAAGATGCTCATCTGTAAAATGGAACTGAAAATATTAACAACCTTATAAGTTTGTCATGGACATTAAATAGATCACACATACCACAGTGCCTACTATATTACAAGCTCTCAATAAATATTGAGGATTATTATTATTACTACCATTATATCATAACTCTTTTAAGAATGTGTCATTATTTCTTATTCATGAATTTCTAGGAATTGCACTGCAGGCCCAAAGATAAACACTTTTTTGCATGTTTTTGGGGTGGTGGGTACATATAACAACTTGCCTTTCAAAAATATTGTGTAATTTATATTTCTATGAATAATTATATAAGTGCCTATTTCACTACACTGACAATTACAGGGTAATATAATCCAATCATTATGAAACAGATTTTCAGCTGTCAAGTTGATCTTGTTTTAATTTGTGTTTTGTTTTGTGTGTTTCTACTTTATGAAATGTTTGTTAATTTCCATTTCCCATGTGTTTATTGGTGTACACTATTCTTCCTTACTGATTTGTGAGTTCACAATATATGTTAAATTATATATAATATATATGATCTTCCTTTGGTTTGTGTTGTGACTATTATTTATTACTTGCCCTTTAATTTTGTTTATGGTGCTATTTGACATACCAATATTTTAAATTTTATGTGATCAAATCTGTCATGTTTTATCCATGTAGTTACTCTCTTCATGTTTAGACTTAGAAAAGTCTTCTTATCCAAAGAGCAGATAGCAAAATTTTCCTGAAATCACTTCATTTTGCAATATGTAAATCTAACTTTATATTTTTAGAAAATGTTCACTATTTATGGCATCACCATAATTAAATCATCTATCCCTAGTACATTTTAATGTCATTGTTATTATATACCAAATATTTAAATATACTGGCTTACCCTCCTGGGCTTTCCAATTTGTTTCATTGATATGTCTATTTCTGCTCTTTCTGTTGTCAAAATATTTTAATGTGATTTGTTGTATAGTAGTGCAAATTCATCCTTTCCTTTGTGTAAACTTTAAAAACATGTTGTGAAGATTCAAAAATTATCCATGTGCTTTGGATTTGAATTGCATCAAATTTACATATCTGGGAATAATTAATGTGTTTTTAATACAAGGTCTTTTCATTGTGGAAAATAATTTTTCTTTTTATGATTTTTTTTTGTATTTTCCATTTAAAATTTGTACTTTTCTCCATAGATGTTTCTAAACTGCTTTTGGGTAAAAGATAATTTTTGATTATCAATATAAATGAAATGCATTTTATATTTTGATTATTATTTACCTATTTCAGTCTTATTTGACACTTTAAGAAAAAAGTTTACTATGAGAAGTGGAATCATGAAACAATTATAAGTAAACATTGTCTTTCTTTGTCTTGTTCAGTGCTTCTTGCTTTGGATTCCATTTTTTGCCTTGAATGTTAATTTTGACAACTCAGATTTCATTTTGTTTATATTTGCTTAGTTCATTTTTGCTTATTCTTTTACTTTTAATGTTTCTGAATCACTTGGTTTTACATGTATGTCTCAGAGTAAACATGTAGTCCATTCATATTCATGTAGTCCTTTCACAGTTTTGCAGGGGAGAAAGCTGAGGTAAGGCTGATTTTGTTTGTAGACAAATAGCTTTTTGAAAAAATAAAAAGACGTCTGGATACCTATAAGAGTTTTTTTTCTTTATTTGTATAGGTAAAAAATATCAACTGTATGTGTTTAGAAGTTAGTCACTCGAAAGTAAATTTAATCTGGTCTCTAGTGAACCTTTCCATCTGCTGACTTAGGCCTTTATTCATCTCAGGAAAGCTTTCTTCTTTATATCTTTGCTTCTTGCTGCTTTTCCATTTGCTCTGTCTCTTCTTTAGGTGCAATGATTATCTCTATGCCTTCCATCCTTGGTATGGTTCATTTTTATTTTATTATTTTCATTATTTTTAATTTTAATTTTTTTCAATATGTTTTTGGGAACAGATGGTGTTTGGTTACATGAATAAGTTCTTTAGTAGTGATTTCTGACTTTGGTGCACCCATCACTTGAGCAGTGTACACTGTGCCCAATGTGCAGTCTTTTGTTCCTTGCTACCTCCCACCCTTTCCCCTGAGTCCCAAAAGCATCATGTATCATTCTTAGTCCTTTGTGTTCACATAGCTTAGCTCCCACTTGTAAGTGAAAGCATATGATGTTTGGCTTTACATTCCTGAGTTACTTCACTTAGAATAATAGTCTCCAATTCCATCCATGTTGCTGTGAATGCCATTATTTCATTTTTTGTGTGTGTGTGGCTGAGTAGTATTTCATGGCGTATATTCCATTGTTATATGTATATCACATTTCCTTTATTCACTCATTGGTTGATGTGCATTTGGGCTGGTTCCATATGTTTACTATTGCAAATTGTGCTACAACAAACATGCATGTGCAAGTATCTTTCTAGCATAATGACTTATTTTTATTTGGGTAGATATCTAGTAGTGGGATTGCTGGATCAAGTGGTAAGGAATCTTTTAGTTCTTTAAGGAATCTCCACACTATTTTCCATAGTGGTTGTACTAGTTTACGTTTCTACAAACAGTGTAAAAGTAGTCCCTTTTCACTGCATCACCACCAATATCTATTATTATTTTTATTATGCCCATCTTTGCAGGAGTGAGGTGGTATCGTATAGTGGTTTTGATTTACATTTCCCTGATAATTCATGATATTGAGCATTTTTTCCATATGTTTGTTGGCCATTTGTATATCTTCTTTGGGAATTGTCTATTTATATCCTTAGCCCCCTTTTTGATGGGACTGTTTGTTTTTCTCTTGCTGATTTGTTTGTGTTCTTTGTAGATTCTGGATATTAGTCCTTTGTAGGATGTATAGATTGTGAACATTTTCTCCCACTGAATTTGTAGATTGCTTTTGTCAGTATGATCATTTTCACAATATTGATTCTACCCACCCATGAGCATGGGATGTGTTTCCATTTGTTTGTGTCATATATTATTCCTTTCAGCAGTGTTTTGTTGTTTTCCTTGTAGAGGTCTTTCACCTCCTTGGTTAGGAAT
>NW_016107547.1:1324937-1376473 GCF_001604975.1 Cebus imitator | reverse complement strand
TGTTATGTTCTTTCCTGGTTTTGGTATTAGGATAATATTGGCTTCATAGAATGATTTAGGGAGGATTCCTTCTCCTCTTTCTCTATCTTTTGGAATGATGTCAATAGAATTGGTGCCAATTATTTAAATGTCAGATAGAATTCAGCTGAAATCCATCTGGTCATGGACTTTTTTTTGACAATTTTTAAAATTACAATTTTAATCTCACTGCTTGTTATTGATCTGTTCAGAGATTCTATATCATCCCTGTTTAATCTAGGAGGCTTGTATATTTCCAGGAATTTATCCATCTCCTCTAGGTTTTCTAGCTCATGTGCATAAGGTGTTCCCAGTAGCCTTGAATAATCTTTTGTATTTGTATAGTATCAGTTGTGATAGCTCCCGTTTTGTTTCTAATTGGACTTATTTGAGTCTTCTCTTCTTTGTTATTTCTTTTCTTCTGCTGGGTTTGGGTTTGGGTTTGGGTTGTTTTTGTTTCCCTAGTCCCATGAGGCATGACCTTAGATTGTCTACTTGTGCTTTTTGATGTAGGCATTTAATGCTATAAACTTTCCTTTTAGCACTGCTTTTGCTGTATCCCAAAGATTTTGATAGGTTGTGTCACTATTATTGTTCAGTTCAAAGAATGGTTTAATTTCCATCTTGATTTCATTGTTGACCCAATGATCATTCAGGAGCAGGTTATTTAATTTCCATGGTTTTGCATGGTTTTGAGGGTTCCTTTTGGAGTTGATTTCCAATTTTTTTCACTGTGGTCTGAGATTACCTGATATAATTTCGATTTCCTTTAATTTACTGAGACTTGTTTTGCGGTCTATCATATGGTCCATCTTGGAGAGTGTTCCATGTGCTAGTAAATAGAATGTATATTCTACAGTTGTTGGGTAGAGTGTTCTGCAAATATCTGTTAAGTACATTCATTTTAGGGTATAGTTTAAGTCCGTTGTTCCTTTGTTGACTTTCTGTCTTGATGACCTGTCTAGTGCTGTCAGTGGAGTATTGAAGTCCTCTACTTTTGTTGTCTTATTGTCTATTGCATTTCTTAGGCCTATTAGTAATTGTTTCATAAATTTGGAGCTCCAGTGTTAGGTGCATATGTATTTAGAATTTTGATATTTTCTTCTTGGACTAGTCTTTTTATCATTATATAATGTCCTTCTTTGTCTTCTTTAACTGTGTTGCTTTAAAGTTTGTTTTGCCTGATATAAGAATAGCTATTCCTGATTGCTTTTGGTGTCCGTTTGCATAGAATATCTTTTCCTACTCCTTTACTTTTTTTTTTAAGTTGATGTGAGTCCTTATGGGTTAGGTGAGTCTCCTGAAGACAGCAGAAACTTGATGGTGAATTCTTATCTGTTCTCCTATTCTATATATTTTAAGTGAAGCATTTAGGCCATTTATATTCAATGTTAGTATTGAGGTATGAGATACTATTATATTTATCATGCTATATTTATTGTGCTATTTGTTGCCTGAATAATTCGTGGTTTTTTTTCATTGTGTTATTGTTATATAGGTCGAGATTTATACTTTAAGGAGGTTCTATTTTGGTGTATTTGGAGGATTGGTTTTAAAATTTAGAACTCCTTTTAGCAGTTCTTTTAGTGTTGGTTGGTAGTGGTGAATTCTCTCACCATTTCTTTGTCTGGAAAACACTATCTTTCCTTCATTTATGAAGCTTAGTTTCACTGGCTACAAAATTCTCGGCTGATAATTGTTTTGTTTAAGGAGGCTAAAAATAGTACCCCAAACCCTTCTAGCTTGTAGGGTTTCTGCTGATAAATCTGCTGTTAATCTGATAGGTTTTCCTTCATAGGTTACTTGATGCTTTTTACCTCACAGCTGTTAAGATTCCTTCCTTTGTCTTGACTTTCGATAACCTGATGACTAAGTGCCTAGGCAAAGATCTTTTTGCAATGAATTTCCTGGGTGTTCTTTGGGTTTCTTGTATTTGGATAGCTAGAGCTCTAGCAAGGCTGGGGAAGTTTTTCTGGATTATTCCCTCACATGTATTTTTCAAACTTTTAGATTTCTCTTCTTCCTCTAGAACACCAATTATTCTTAGGTTTGGACATTTAACATAGTTGAAACTCCTTGAAGTCTTTGTTCATTTTTTTAAATTCTTTTTTCTGTGTCTTTGACTAATTGGGTTAATATAAAGGCCTTGTCTTCAAGCTCTGGAGTTCTTTCTTTTGCTTGTTCAATTCTATTGCTAAGACTTTCCAGTGCATTTTGCATTTCTCTAATATGTCCTTGATTTCCAGAAGTTGTGATTGTTTTATATTTATGCTATTTCACTGAAAATTTTTTCTTTCATATCCTGTGTCATGTTTTGACGTCTTTAAGCTGAATTTAACCTTTCTGTGGTTCTTCCTTGATTAGCTTAATAATCAACCTTCTGAATTCTTTTTCTGATAAGTCAGAGATTTTATCTTGGTTTGGATCCACTGCAGGTGAGCTGGTATGATCTTTTAGGGGTGTTGAAAAACCTTGTTTTGTCCTATTACCAGAATTGTTTTTTTTTGACTCCTTCTCATTTTGGTTAACTATGTCAGAGGGAAGACCTGGGATTCAAGGGCTGTTGTTCAGATTCTTTTGTCCCACATTGTGCTCCCTTGATGTGGTGTTCTTTCCCTTCCCCTAGGAAGGGGGCCTCCTGAGAGCCAAAATGCTGTGATTATTTTTGGTCTTCTAGGTCTAGCAACCCAGCAGAGCTACCGGGTTCTGGGGTGATACTAGAGAGTATCTTCCAGGAGTCCTGTGATGTGATCCATCTACTGGTCTCACAGCTGTGGATACCAGCATCTGCTCCGGTGGAGGTAGCAGGGGAGTGAAGTGGACCCTGTGAGGGTCCTTGGTTGTGTTTTGTTTAGTGCACTAGTTTTGTGTTGGTTGGCCTCCAGCCAGGAGGTGGCACTTTCAAGAGTGCATCAGCTGTGGTCCTGTAAGGAGGATGCAAACTTACCCTAGGGATATCTGGTTAAATATTCAGGTTTCTCAGGTGGTGAGCAGGGCCATAGAGCTCCCAAGAGATTATGATCTCTGTCATCATCTACCAGGGAAGAGAGAGAAAGACCATGCAATAGGGGCAGGGATAGTAGGCATGTCTGAGCTCAGCCTCTCCTTAGGTGGGGATTACTGTGTTTGCTGTGGGGGATGAAGGTGTGCTTCCCAGTCCAATGAAGTTATATTCCTGGGGGATTATGGGTGCCTTTGCTAAGTCATACTGGTTGCCAGGGAAGTGGGGGAAAGCCAGCAGTCACAGACATCACCTTGCTGCCACGTAGCCTGCAGTCCAAAAGGCCAGTCTCACTCCCAGCATGCCTCCCCCAATAGCACCCAGTCTATTTCCAGGAAGCTGGTGACCAGAGCTGAGAACTTACCCTATGCCAGGAGCCTTCCAGCTGAAAATGCAAACAGAATCAATTTTTTGATGTCTCAGGGAACCTGAGCATCTGGGAGTTTTTTGCTTGTTTTTCATTTCAGTATACTCTGTGTTATAACTGGGCATATTCCAGCACTTATCCACTCTACTAGATGCCACGTACTAAACCATACCTGAATATTTACTTTTCTGTTTTCCTCACTGGGCACTTCTCTGGATATTACAAGGGCCATCCTGTGTTATCTGTGGTTGTATCGCCAGTACTCAGAACATAATCACCATTTTTTCTTTGTCTTTTCTTCTTTCTTTTCTTTTTTTTTTTTTGATGTGGGTGCTCACTCTGTCACCTAGGCTAGAGTGCACTGGCATACTTATGGATCACTGCAGCCTTGAACTCCTGGGCTCAGGCAATCCTTCTACATCAGCCTCTTGAAGAGCAGGAACTATAGGTACACAGCACCATACCCAGCTATTTTTTTCTACCTTTTCAATGGACAGAGCTAGAAAAATAGATTGTGATTTTATACTCATATTTTCAATTCCAATTTATGAGTTTTACTTAATTTCTTTAGTTTTTTGTTATTTTAATCTGATGCTGAAAATCATAGGTTTTTATAGTGCAAATATGATTACTTCTTTACTATATGTACCTTCAAAACAATAACATAAATATGTTATTGCTAACAAAGTGTTTACAAGTGTAAGTTGAAAATCCTCTGCAGTTATTTTTTTTTAAATGTTTTGTCCTTAGAGTGCATCCCACTGGGGATGTCTAACCAATCTACTGTGTGTAAAAGTCTCTTGAAATGATTATTTTTGTGGTTATACCAATAACCTGATATATAATTGAGCTTATTCATTTCATTTTTAGCAGTTGCTTTTCTAACTTAATTTTGTTTTATAATTACATAAGGCATTTAAATTACAATGCAAAAACAAAAACAAGGTACATTAGGAGAAGTCTAGTTTCTATCCTTCTCTCTCTCTCTCTCTCTTTCCTTATAGGTAACTGCTTTTTAAAAATAGCTTTTCATTTATTCTTCCATTGTACCTTTTAAAAAATATAAGCAAATATACATATAGATATCCATAATTCATAACTTTTCTCACTTTCTTATATAAACCTAGTATAATTTAACACACTGTTCTGCACCCTACCTTTTTATAAAACAATATATTCTTGAGATCACTCCATAGTGGTATATGGAGCTCTACCTCATTTCTTACAGCTGCAAGGTACTCCACGGTGTGGATATTCCAGTTTATTAACATAGTCCCTTATTGATAAACAACTGGGATGTTTCCAGTGTTTTGTTATTATAAATAGTGTTGTGCTGACTCGTTTTTAGCATATGCCATTTTATATTTTTGACAGTGTATCTTTGGGATAAATCCAGAGGAGAGATGGCTGGGTCAAAGGGTAAATGAATAAGTACATTGTTAAATCTTACCAAATTCTCCTCTATAGGAAGTGTATCATCCTGTATTCCTTCTAGACATGTATGAAAGGGCCTACTTTCCCACTGCCAAGCAGAGTGATCTTACCAAAGTTTTGGATTTTTTCCAATTTGACAGGTGAAAAATTGTATCAAAACATAAATTTAATTTGCATTTTATGCCTCAAATGTTTAAGGAATATTTTCATTTATTTTACTGTAAACTGTCTTGTAATATCTCTTGCCTATTTTTCTGTAGGGTTATGGCAAAAGGGATTTTTGAGACTGCAAAGAGTGGCACCACATGTCATTCTTTGATGTAAAGACAAAATCTAGGTGGATAATATTTACAAATAAGGTACAAAGAACAAAAAGAGCATCAGCTAGGTGGGATAAAGGGCTTGCTAAAGTTCAATCAATACTTAATCTGTGTCTTGTCATCATAACATTGAATTCTTTAGTAGTTTGTTGGAACAAAATTCTCTTGAGACGTCCTACCTTTAAAAGATTGGTATTATCCTCTCTGAAATGTAACCCTTAACCTTGGAACAATGTTAATGGCAATGGTTGTTTCACTGTGTTTGTCAGAGGAAATTGAAATTGCTTGTCAACCTTGCAATATTAAATCACTGACAATCTCAAAGGTATTATTGCCATTTTCCCAACCTATATACACATTTGTATATTTTCTTGCTAATCAGACAAGTATCTTTATTTAGTTTTAGTTCTTTTCTTTTCTTTTCTTTGTATAGCTCTATGGATGTAACAAAATGATGTTTAGAGCAGATTAATTGTTAAATGAAAAAGAAAAATCTTATAATATTATTAAAAAATCTGTTGTAAAATTTTTTGCTACCTTACATTCTGTGGCTCAGACAATTTCCTTCTTAAATTGTTTTATCTTTTAATCCATATGTTTATTTCAGGGTTTAAATTTCCTCAAATTCTGTTCTGTACAAAGCAGATACTATTTTAAATTAACCTCTGTTTCCTATAGTAAATCTTTTTCAAAAGCATTCTCATCATCTACCACTTTCTTCACTTTTTTTTTGGTTTTATGCTGCAGCACAGTTTCATTTGCTTTGTATTGATTTCAAGTCATATTAACTCATTTTTGAATAAGGAGGTTATATCTCAGTTTGAAGTGTCCCAAACATATGAGTTGATTCTCTTTGTATTCTTTATCTGTGTACTGCACAGATAATGATTATATGCTATCTTAAACTGAATGACTAATTGATATAAATTTAACTTGGTATTTTGATATAATTGGCAGAAATATGTGGGAAAATGGAAATGAAATTCTTAATAATTCCAGTAAGCAGACTTGTTTGATCATTTCAATTGGAATTTGAGAAGAGGTATTTTAGTGCCTTTGTTCAAGTTCTGCACTTACTTTAAAGACAGTTTGCAAACTTTTTGGCAACAATTCTTTAGGTGAAACTAACTAATAAATGTTTGAGAAAGCTAACTGTGCTTTTTGATACTGAGTTTCGCTCTTTTTCCATAAAAATTACTGTCGGAACACTTTCCTGAGACATCTGACTGCTTATGATTCTATAGTAGATGGTTGAAGATGAAATTACTTCTGCAATATAAATAATATTTAAATGGATAGACACTAAATTTTATTGAATGAATAAAACCATCAAACACGTAGGCCTGAAAACAGTAAAACTGAATTCTGCTTGACCAATCCCTACTTACCTTTCTGATCTCTGTTTAAAATTCATTTTCCCTGAAAGAACTTTACTGAACATACACCTTCCAGACCAAATAATTCTTATTAATACACTCATATAATTTATAGTACTCCTTAATTACATTCATAGTTGCTAATTAACTATTTGTTGATCATTTCTTTAATGTTTGTGTTGCTCACTAGACTTTAAATGCCAACAGAAGCAGAATTTTCTTGCATATTTTATTCTCCACTCTAGGGCCTGATGCCTAGCACAGTTTCTGACACTTAAGAAATACTATTTGTCTTTGTTTGTTTGTTTGCTTTTTGTGGCAGCGTCTCACTCTGTTGCCCAGGCTGGAGTACAGTGGTATGATCTTGGCTCACTGCAACTCCACCTCCTGGGTTCAAAGATTCTCCTTCCTCAGCCTTCCAAGTAGCTGGGATTCTGCTTGGCTAATTTTTATATTTTTTAGTAGAGACAGGGGTTTCACCATGTTGGCCAGCCTGGTCTCAAAATCCTGACCTCAAGTGATCGGCCTGCCTTGACCTCTCAAAGTCTTGGGATTACAGGAGTGAGCCACTGCGCCTGGCCAGAAATACTATTTGAATAGCAGGTGAATATAAGGTAGAAATATTAAATCACATTCTACAGATAAATTGAGGATAAGAAGTAAAGAGATATGTTTAAAATGGAGGGATTGAATTTGGGCTGGACGGGCTGGGAGCTTGACATAGGGGATAGAGTATGAGATTTAGAGACCGAAGGATTCAGGTCCTTAAATTGCTACTTAGTAGCTTTGTAACTTTGAGAAAGCTTCTCTCCTCTCTGATGTGTGCTTTCTATGTTTATAAAATGAATGGAGAAAATCAAATATTATTAAAAATTTTATATAATTCTAGCCATCCTTTAGGTTCTTAACTTCTGCTTTCTCATATCTAAAAATGTTTCATAGAGTTATTGTATATATTAAATAAGATAATGTGTGTTGGTTTTTTATTTCTATGTCTTCTTCACTAAGCAGTTTCCAGAACTCCTTTGAGCCTCTCTGCCTTATTACAGCAGTTTTATCTTTTGATAGCTCCAACATCACTGGAATCCCCCAGAAACCTTTAGAAAAGTGTCAGATAGGAAGTATTCGATTGTGGAATGCATTCCTGAATCTTTACAAATGCGTACCCCATCCCATCTGTCATAGGATATAGAAGCCTCACACAGCAGAGGAAAAAAAGCCTTTACTAAATAGTCTCCTCTCTCTTAATTTGAACATGAAATGGTACCCAGCACTGGCCTTATTCTGAATGGTACTTTCTATTCTCTGAATTGCAATTCCTGTCTCCCTCCATTTAATATTGGATAGATGCGCCTATTTTCCCTTGTGGTCCAGATGTATTTATTGGCTACTAAGTTGTTTTTCTAGGCTAAATTAAAATGCTGCTTTCCTCCATTAAGGCAGCAAATTTCCCTGTTTTCATGTTGCCAGGTGATGGATATATCAAAGAGTATTTGTGATGAAATTCCGCCTCTTGCAGGCAGGATAACAACAAGAAAACCTAGAGGAGTGGAGCATCTGTTTCCTTGGACTTTTGTTAAACTACCATATTGGAAAGAAAGTCACCTGAGAGAGCTATGTCTTCCCAGCTTTGCTTAGGCCTGGTAGAAGACACTTAGGGTGTTTCCTTGGGAGACGCTACCAGATTCTAGAGAAGTAGCTACAGTAGGGGACAGACCGCACAGAGAACACACCATCTTTATACCTCAGTGCCACTCATTCCAAGAATCATTTCTTACCTAATGATTATGTGTGCATTCAACAGGATATAATATATCCCCATTCTTTGCAAAAAAACTGTCTAACCTAAGGCAACATGCTAGGGGGAATTCAAAAGTAGCATAAGAAAAATGAGCATCTACCTTGAGAAAACTCCAGACATCTACAAGAAATCATGAGCTTAGAAAGGCTAAGTTAAAGGATTTGTATATCAAGCAATGACAAAGTTCAAGAGAAAAGAAAGTACAAATAAATTAATGTTGACAGGGACAGCTTGCTTGTGAGTTCAGGTGGCGTGGGTATGGGTACCAGAAAACAGCACATGGTATACAATGAAACAATTACTGTGTGTAGCTTTGTTAAAAGAAATTATTTGGTTTCGATATAATTTTAAACATTCTTCATAAAAATAGAATTCTGGTTTCCTTAAGAAAGGTATAGGTATATAATAGATTATTAAAAACTGCAAAGTCTCTAGTGGGAAGGGCAATAACCTCTTCAAAGGAAAATAAAACATTGGCTTAAAATAAGGACATTGGGGAGGGGCGTAACAAAAGTGAATGAATTGGAATTTTATATAGTTGTGGATTGTTTAGTAATGTTTTCTAGACTGGAGCAAAAACAAAGAATCATGTAGAAAGAAATGTAGTAGGTAACCCTCTTTGGAGTGTTTTTTTTGGGAAAGTGCACTAAAGAGTAAGTTGGAAGAGTAAGAGGACTTGGTGCCTTCTCACTCAGAGGAGCAGGAAATTACCCAGCTATTTCACATCTATCGAGCACTTACTATGTGCCAAACACTGTGCCAAGTGCCTTGAATACACTATTTCATTCAAAGTCCTTGACAGTCTTGAAAGGAAAAACCTCCTATTAGATCTCTACATTAGATCCAAGGTAATGCCATTCAACTAGTGCCAGCCTCAGATATGCAGGCATAGTATCTAGGGAGACTCCTTCTCAGTGGGGCTGGCATTGCAAATGAGACTTAACAGAAGAGTGGCACATTTGCAATATATGGTTAGGCTGGGAGCAGTGAGATGAGAGGCCAAAAACATGGCTCACAGTAGAGAGCCTTAAGTGCCAAGTGTGTGGGTTTTAGTTATTTATTTTCTTTTTTTTTTTTTCTGAGATTAAATAATGGAGTGTAAATTTAGTTGTTGGTCAGAAAGCACAGTTACAGTATATTAGGACTCTTGTAATAATTAGTTTTTCTCAGGAAAAGGGGGAAAGGGTTATTTTCTCATATTTGTTTCTGTACATTTAGACAAAAAATTAGGAAGTGGAGGAGGAGGTTATGAAGCTCTTTAAGGTCTTGCTGAAAACATTTTAAAATTGTTTTCCCAACATTTGTTTTTTCCATTCATTTATTCTCTTACTTGACAAATATTAGCTGAGCACCTATAATGTACTAGGCTTTATATAAGTTGCTGGGTTTATGACAAAGTTTAAGATACAGCTCCTGACCTAAAGTATTTCAGAGATGAATTAGAATACAGGAAGTATTTTGATGACATGAGCAAAAGAAGGGGTGGGAGACTGAAGAGAGGCTCAGCCCAGTCTCAGGGCTTAGTGGCATCTCAATTTTACAACTAAGAATTCTAACAGTGAGAAAAATAGAAGCTCAATTCGATTTTTTGTCATGTCCTACTTCCCTTCTGAGCACTCCATCTCTCCAAGAGATATGATTTGAAAGTCTATTATTTCAAGAACAAGGGCATTTGTCAGCATTTATGTCCAGAGGAACAGTCAGTAGTAGCAGTAGAGGGAAGACCTTTAAGAGGGCTAAGTGCTGCATGTGCAAAGATGGGGTTAAAAGAATTCTCTTCCGATATCTCATCTTCAGAGATCAATGCCCAAGAATAGCCAGAAAGAATATTAAGTCTTAGAAGTAACCTCCTACGAATGACGGATATGGTGGCAGATTGCATGCCGCTGGGAAAACCAGCATCAGTTACTCAGAAAAAGTTTTTAAGGTCTGAGATATCGTTTTGGCACACTGCATAGGGCAGACAACTGCCTTCTCTGTATTGTATGTCTTGTGCTAACAATGGTAGTAAGTCCTAGTTCAAACATTTTATGCAAGAAAAGGAAGGAAATTAACATGTATTGATTGTCTGCTGTGCTGTTTTCACATATTTCACTCACAATATTCCTGGGAGATAGGAATCAAAAGTCTCTTTTTATAGATAAGAACATGGGACTCAGATTAAATATCTTAGTTGGGGGTCATGCAATGATAAGGCAGCAAAGATTTGAATTCAGCTCCAAATTCCAACAGGCAGCTGCTTTCCTTGCCTCTGAAGTAGTTATGGTACCCTGGGTAGTAGCTTGTGTGTGCTTCAGGTTAATCACCATAAATTCCCTTTACAAACTGCTGTCTTAGTGGATTTGGCACTCTTGTCAAACTCTTGTAGGCACTAGCTAATCAGGTCGTGAATGCAGTAGTCAAGCCTAGAGCCACACTTGTCAAACTATTTTGACTATCTTAACATGACTGAAGCATATTCACAGTGGAAACATTTGAGGAATATTCACAACTGTTGAAGCTCCAGTTCAGTGTGGTTCCCAGCACTCTTTATTTTCACCCCTACGCCTACACTTCCAATGTGTTTTGAAACTATTTTAGATAGGCCATGTTACAGGAGTGGAAAAGATTTTAAGGGAAAGGCTATGCATAAGAGCGACTTGCTGACAGCCAATTAGGAGGCTTCGGCTGAAAGTCTACCCTGAGCTGACAGCAGAGATACAAATCTAGAGTAACCTGGCCAGGCTGAAACATTCCTCTAATGGCCCTTTAAACAAGCTTTTGGGGAAAAACAAAAGTCCAAACTGTCATATATAGAAAGGCTGGTTGGGTCGTTTTGTCTTAAGTAAGAAGGGACAGTAAAAATGAGGTTTCGAGATTGTTTGCCACTGTTTACACCATTCTCTTTTCAGATGGATTATTTCTTTTCTCTTGTGTAAAGAGAGACCACTTATCCCTGATGGCTCAGTCTATATATAGAGCCATATTTATGACTTTTTCATATGGTGACTGATAAATACCCACTCTCAACCCATGTTCAGTTTTTTGGGTGATAGTGTCAAGAATTAGTCACAGACACAATGGCTGCTGATTCAGATTGATTGTCTTCTCTACATTATACATTATAATCCCACTTATCCTGTATATCACTTGAAATCAGCACAAAGCAAGACATTTGGAAGAACCCAAGTGAGTCTTTCAGAATAAAATATTTGCCTTAATAATAAGAAATACTACTAGTGATGATAATGTTTTTGATGATGTTAATGATGATAATGACACTTACAGTGATGCTGCTGCTGCCCTTAGTTCTCCAGCCCCAATATAATGTAGGCTAGCATTTTCACCTTTAGAGAAGGAACTCCATAGCAATGTTTCTCAAGTCTTTTCTTTTCATGGCACATACGAAATAATATTATTTTCACACTGTAGTAAAAGGAAGGCTTCTTATTGCCAGAGTTGTATAGTCCAAGACTCGGGCTACCCTAGTGCCACCTTCGCTGTCTCCGGTCCCCTGAGTACTAGTGGTCAATATTTCATCACACCTGTAACTCTTGCACACAGATTCAAAAAGCCGTCTAATCTAGACAACAGATGAAAAAAGTCTTCTTTCTGATTCAGACTCACATGGTACTTTTCCAGACAGCCCAAATCTTCATGCATCTTAAAATCCTTTAGAACTAATCTTTAAAGTCTTCTATTTACCAATTGCAGCTGAAGTAGCATTGTCTTTTTTTCCATTAAATACTGGCAGTTTATTGGTGTCTTGAAGGTCTTTGAGAACCCTATGTAAATAATTTGCTATCCTAATCACAGACTGATAATGCTACAAGCTCCCTATTCATCAGCGTGGTAAACAGTTTGAGCTACTCTTCCAGGAAAAAGATGGGTATTCCTTGACCCAACGATTTTCTCTCTGTCTGAATCTCTCAGACTGAGAGATTCTCTCTCTGTCTGAGAATATAGAGAATTCTGTCTGCGAGGCTGAGTGGGATTGAGAGTTTAGTTTGTTACAACAGAAATATCAACTAGTCTTTGCTATTCTGTCTCCTCTGGCAAAAGTATTTTTCCCTTTTCTCCATCCTGGTAATAGCTACTCTTCTTTCAATTTTAAACTTAGGGCCCACCTGCTTTCAGAAGCCTTCTCTGAGCCCTCTCTTCTACTGTGTAGACTTCTCTTCTACTGTGACATCATCTCTTCTACTGTGACGTCTTCTCTTGCACATACAATATTGTGACTGAAGCCTTCTCTTCTACTGTGTCTACCTCTGTCATAGCATTTATCACACGTTGGAGAAGGTGTTTCTCACTGATGCCCTCTACACTGTGAGCTCAAAACAGGCAGAGACTCTTACAACTGGCTTCCCAGGGCCTGGATCAGAACAAAGGAATTTGTTGAAAACATCCATGAATATGTGAACTGGCCTACAAGCAGATCAAATTCACAATTTTGGACTTATGCTATATACCAACTCAAAATGAGAATAATAGTACTATGTATTAAGTACTTCCTATGTGTCAGGTGTTTTATACATATTATGTCACATAATCCTCTCAACAAAATGAGATGGGCAATACTTTCTCCATCTCACGAACAGCTTAGGAGAAGGAGTATAAAGTAATTTTTAAAACCCAGATCTGGTGGACTCAAATGTATTGCTTTTATCCACAGCACTTTAGTATTTTTTCTAAATTGTCCATTCCTAAATGATCCATTGATACAGAATAGATCCTTTTAACAGGCAAGAGATTGTTATATATTTTGCTTTTGAATTTTGGGGCCCTGACATTTCTGGGCCTCTATAATTTTTAGAAGCTGCTTGAACTGTAGCCATTCTATAACTGCAGTATTATCAAATGAGATCAGCTCATGCCAGTACTTTTGAAAAATGAGATTCTATAGCAATGTTACCCAGAGATGCAAAAAATAAAGGACACACACAAGCAACTTCAAGCTAGAGCTCTAACCTATTATTGCTATAAACTGTTATTATGAGAATATTTCTGTTTCCTCTTCCACTCAGGAAATAGCTTGAAGCACAACATTCAGGATGGGATGCATTATTGAAACATGGGTAATAGTTTTCAAAACTACCTGCTGTTATCACTATTATTATGCATAAAATTATTAATGCTTAACCTAATGGTGTCACTCTAAATTTGAAGAGTGAATTAATGATGGTAAGCCCATGATAACAGGCTGCCCACTGTGTATTATAAACAGCCATTGCCAATATATGCATCCAAGGCTGCAGTGAGCTGGGCCAGTGGAATTTTGAGATTATCTCAGCTGATGGTTTCTTCAAGTTGTCAAATTATGTAGCTGAGAACTTGTGAACTTACCAAATTCAAAGTTATGAACTTGATCTCCATACAGGTCAGTTTACATATTCATGGATGTTTTGAACAGACCCTTTTTCCCTAAGCTAGGCCCTGGGAATTCAGCCCTGAGTCCCTGTTCCTTTGGCACTCACAGTATAAAGGACATCCGTGAGAGATGTCTACTACAAAGGGTAATAATTTCTATTATAGAGATAAGTTACATTTGCTGGTTACAGGCTGTTGATAGTGAAGTAGAGATTTATAGGTTATATTCCCTACCCAGGCTACTGAGTGGGCTGGGTTCTGGAGCTCAGGTAGGCACCTAAAATCTGCCTACTCAGGGAACACATAAAGGTCTATGGGGTTCTTTGCTAAGAATGTTTGCAGAGCTCCTGGAGGTTCAGCATACATAAAGCTCAATTCCACTCAAATGTGCACACATAGGTACACACAGATACTCATACACTTGCAGAAACACACAATTCTTCCTGAGCTCCTACGATGTGTGAAACCCTCTGATTCTGTGGGTGATATATAAATAAAAACATATAGGATCCTCCTTGTCCCTAAGAAGCTTATAATCTAGTCCTTTAGAAAGGTATATATTTAAATAATTTTAACATATTGACTATGGAAATCTTTATAAAGTCAGGAGGTGAAAGTTAGATGCGGTGGGATTGTAAGAGAAAGAGAAATTTCCACAGAGGTCTCTGAAGATAGCTATGTGATTGAGGTAGGATTCTAGGAATGCTTAAAAGATGAGTGTGCTTTTGAAACATAAGTGTCTTTGAAGGGAAGGAGGCTTACGTAGGACAGACCAAGCAGAGAGAATAATTGAACATATAAAAATCCATGGCGAAGTTTAGATTCACTTTGGAAATACTAAGGGGAGCAATATTGCCAAGTTTAGAAGGGACTTCAATTATAAAGGACTTTGGAGACAACATTGCTGGGTTAAGGTATTTGAAGTGTTAAATTTGTCACTGTTGTGTCCATGCATAATTTTAGACCTGAGGGTGGCTTTGTTTGGCCTGTGAATCCAGGGCTAGCTGAGGGATGTGGTAGAGCCTGTTGAGACTGACATCGGGGAGGCTTATTTGGTAACTACAATTAGAGTTTGGACAAAAAATACTAAAGGCTAAACTGAAAGGGACTACTAGGGTTTCAGGCTCTGATGGCTGGGAGAATGCTGAGAATACATGACAGGAGGTACTAGTTTAGGGAGGAAGGCAGGATAGATTGCCAAGTTTGAAATCTAGCAAGAAATAGAGACTTAGGACTTCAACTCAGTTGAGGTTAAGGTCACAGTCAAATATTTGGGACTCATTCACACAGAGTGAGCTCCTGCAACTGCAGGATATGTGACTGCCTAGCAAGAGTGGGCTTAGTGGGAAGTGGAGTGTGCCAGAGCTAGAACCTTGGGAAATATCTGTTGAAGAGGCTGGAAGGGAGAAGCTTCTAGTGCAGGAGATATTTTATGTAGCAGCAGGAGCAAAGGCAGCAGCAGTAACAGCAACAGAAGGTAATTTTAGTGTGACTAAAAAGGGAGAAATTTAAGAAACAGGGGTGGTCAATAATGAAAAATGTAGCAGACAGGGAAAATAGAATGAGACTTAAGAAAAGAGCATTAGAATTGACATTTTGGAAGTTATAGATGACCTTTTAAAGAGTAATTTTAGTATCATGGCGGGTCTAATGCTGGATTGCCAGCGAAGGAAAAGGAGAGGAAGAAGAAGGCAGTAGTGCAACAGCCTGTTGCCAGGCATGCCCTCCTGATCTCCTTTAGTCCTCATAAGAGCAATATGTGGTAGGATTCCTGTTTTTCAGAGGAAGAAAATAAACTCCACAGGTAATACTTACATTTGTTGAACATTCCCTCTGTGCCAGGCAGCGTGCTAAGCATTTCACATAATCTGTCACATTTGGTGCTTATAGTATTTTTTTGAGATAAATACTAATATTTTCTTACAGATGAGACAGTAGAGTTCAGAGAATTTATGTAGTTTAAGATCTCATCATAAGTAAATGTTAGAGCAGGTATTCATCAGACCCAGTTTTGTCTGATGCCAGAGCCCAAGCTAAGGTAATTTACCCAAAGGATAATGTTAGTATGACTCAACTACAGGTCTTCTTGTACAGGGCTTAACATCTCACTTTCTCCTAACAACCAAAATGTATTAGGTCCAGAAGTGTAGATTCATGGAACAGGATCACGTCTCTCAAGAGTTGCATAGTGTAGTCCATAAGTGTTTCGGAGGGCCTAGACATAAGAAAATATGGTGGTGTTGAGTTACTGGCACTCTATCTTGGGACAAAAACCAGGAAACATCTTTGTGCTTTTGTGATTTACCCAAGTGCTTAAAAGTCTAGACTTTGGAGCCTCACCGTTTGGGTTCAAACCCCACCTCCAACACTTCCTAGTTAAATGACATTGGATGAGTCATTGAACCTTTCCAAGCCTCAGTTTTCTTATCTATTAAATGGGGGTAGTAATAGCACCTCCTTCACAGAATTATTGTGAGAATTAAATAAATAAATAAATAAAAAATAGAATGGTACCAGGCACATGAGAAGTGCTAATTAAGTGTTATGGATGTTTTGCAGATCAGTGGGTTCCTGCTTTCCAGCTTCTTATAATGCTTAAATCAGACCACTTTTGGGTCTCTCTCTCTCTCTCTGAGAAGACAGGGCAATGGACTTCAGCCCTAATTTTATTTCTTCATTTATTAGTTTAGTTTATATACACACACTGATTACTGATTTTGTACCAGCTAATGTGCTAGGCACTATAAATATAATAACGAAATGACAAGTATGGTCTTTTCTCTCATAGAGCTCACAGTCTTGACAGAAGAGATGGGCAGGTAACAAGAAAAACAATACACTGGGGTCAGTGTTATGGTAGGGAAAGCATATGGCTCTGTGGAAGCACACAGGAAGAGCACTAGTCTAGGCTTGGGTTTTGACGGAAGGCTTCTCAGAAGAGGTGATATTTAAACTGAGATTTGACTTCCAGGTTCTTTCTAGCAGCAACAAGATTGCTGCCAGCTTCCATTCTTTGACCTATTAGAACTGATTCCATAATATCAGTTAATTTTCATTTCACTCAGTTTTCCTGGTAGCTGTCAAATTCAGAGAAGTCCTGTGCATTGAAAAGAGAGTTCAGGCACTGCCTATGGTATCACAGCTAGTTCTGCTTTGGCCCTTTCCTTTGTTAGGGGATGCTAGGGAAACTTAGGATGGAAAGATCCCTAAAGCCAGAGATATAGTCCTTAGCTCTCATGATATAAAACAGACTGGGCAGTGAATCAAGACTTGTGCATCATGACCTTGTCCTGAGGAAGGCACCATCTATTATGGGCAATGGAACCTCAGCCTACTCACAATGATTAAAGATTCTTTTGATGTTTTTTTGGCAAAAATTACATCAGCAAATTACATCCTGTCTGTCTAGCCTGCATATAGTTGCTTGGATTGGGAAACTGCACTTTTCTTGTCTGGATCATGGCATTTAAAATTCCTACTATTAGCCATAAAAGGCCATGGACTGGTAGGGTTAGATCAGGATTTAACTCCTAGGTCAGTCTCTTACTATTAGGCCTTGAGCAAGTTGCTGATTTTCTTTGAGGTTCAGTTTTCTTTTTGCTAAATGGGAAAAGTAATAATTCTTATCTCACGGTGATGTTATGGAATTAAAAGGAGATAACAACTTTGTCCCTGAAACAGATTTGTCCTTAATAAATAATGGCTTACTATCTTACTTTTCTTTGCATCAGAACTTTGATGGCCATTTCACTGTACAAATATCTTACACACAAGGGTAAACATGTTGTCATTTTTAGCCATGGATGTATTAACTCATAGTAGGTGCCCAGTTAATACTTGTTTTTTTCTTACTCACCTTGTTGCAGTTGATGATATTTTCTAATAAAGAGAGGAAGTTTGGAACATAAGGCAGAAGAGATATCATTCTATCCACTGTGACATTTCCCATCATGTTCAACTCCATCATATAGCCCTCTTTGTTAACCCCATGATATAACATTTGGAAAATTATAGGCACTCAGTATATATTTGTTGAATAGTTGAGCAGCTGACTGAATAAATAAATGAATAAGTGATTGACAGGCAAGCTGTGATGAGACTAGGAGCTGACTGGAGCATAAGCAGTGACCAGCAGTGGCATGGTTGAGCTCAGAGGAGGGCATCAAATCAATAGGTCCTGAAAGTGAAGAGGGAGGAATAGAGCTTATGGAATATGACTGTTCTGTGCCTCACATTTTTTGTCCTGAGATTGGCTAAGCTGATAAGTAGGAGCCCGAAGTGATTCATTTGGCTCCCCAGGTGGAGCCCAGCTAATCAAGCTGACTGGCTTGGGTCTACATTTCTAAAAAGATAAACTAAGCATTAGCAATTAGTGTTGAGGTATCAAAGGAATAACTTTCTGAGTAAATTTTATGCAATGGTATCCTCCTTACACTGTTGGCAGGCATGTAAACTGGTACAATAATTCTGGAAAATAATTTGTCATCATTTGGTGAAGGTGAAGTTGTGCATACACCTTACAGTCCAGTAATTCCAACCCTAGATATTCTCCAGATATGATTTGAATTTGTGCCCCACCCAAATCTCATGTTTAATTATGATCCTCAATGCTGGAGGTGGGGCCTTATAGGAAGTGATTGGATCATGGAGGCAGGTTTCTCATGGATGTTTTAACATCATCTATTTGGTGCTGTTCTTATGATAATGAATGAGTTCTCACAAGATCTGGTTGTTTAAAAGCGTGTGGCACCTCTCCCACCCTTGCTCTTACTCTCACCATGTGAGATGCCTTGCTCACCCTTTGCCTTCTGCTATGATTGGAAGCTTCCTGAGGCCTCCCTGTACAGCCTGCAGAACCATGAGCCAATTAAACCTCTTTTCTTTACAAATTACCCAGTCTCAGTTATTTCTTTACAGCAATACAATAATGGACTAGTACACCCCCTCCAGGGAAGATCCTTCACATCAGTGCCAGGAAACGTGATCACAGGAGCATTATTTGTAATAGCAAAAAGGTGGAAACAATCTGAACATGTATCTACAGAGGAAAGTTTATAAATTCATGGTATATGAATACAGTGGAATACATACAGAAGTATGAAGGATTCAACAAGAGCTATGTGCATCATTATGGATGAATCTCAACAACTGCAATGTTGAGTGAATTAAAAATATTTAGGGAAAAATACAGTATGATATTATAAAACAAAAAGAAAATATTATACATTGTTTATGGATGTATATGTGTAACGTATAGCATTAAAAATCCATGGGAATAGAAAACACAAAATTTACAAAAAGTGCTTACTTATTGGGGAGAAAGGAAGGGTATAGAAACAGGAAGAGATGCATGGGTGGCTTCATTTATATCTGTGATGTTTTATTTCATAACGTGAGCAGTGGATGGGGGGCTTTGAGTTATTTGCTATCCCTTTTGCAGTTCTTAAATAAGTAAACAAATTTAAAAGCTGCATGCATAGAACATTCTCTGGAAGGCTGGGAACTAGGATTTCTGGCAGTGAGCTGTCTTCACTGTGGTACGTGCCTTCAAAATAACAAGCAAAAGTGGGAGGTCCTACTGGCCCTAGGATACTTTACTATGCACAAAACCTGGGTGCTTGGTGATGAGGTCTGAAGCCAGAAAATAGCTTGACCCTTGGGCAAAATTGTTTTGGACAGCAAAGACTGATTTTCCAACCCATTTTTAAATGGGCCTTGCACGGTTAGAAGTACATTTCTGCTGCACTTGATTTCTGAACACATGGAAATTGTCACATTTTATTTTTCATGGACAGCAAATGTGAGATTAAATGAACAATTTACAAAAATAAATTTTCATCTAATTGGTTTCCATCAAGCCCAGGATATCTTGTACCAATTTTATCTTGTACCAAGATAAAATTGATTTCTGAGAAAAGTGAAGCTTACGTGAGCTATTTTAGCATTGTTTTAGCACCCCAAGTTTTCTAAAAATTAAGTGCATTGTGGAGAAGTCTAGAGTTCCATGTCAAGGGATCCAAGATGTATCTCTATCTTACAGTAGCTGTTAATGCTGAGAAGATTTTTTTTTTTGAGACGGAGTTTCACTGACTCTGTTGCCCAGACTGGAGTGCAGTGGTATGATCTCAGCTCACTGCAACCTCTGCCTTCTGGATTCAAGTGATTCTCCTGCCTCAGTCTCCCAAGTAGCTGGGATTACAGCTGCACCACCATGCTTGTACTGAAATTTTCCATTTTTAGTAGAGATGGGGTTTCCCCATGTTGACCAGGCTGGTGTTGAACTCCTGACTTCAAGTTATCCCTCTGCCTTGGTCTACCAAAGTGCTGGGATTACAGGCATGGGCCACCACACCTGGCCCAATGCTGAGAAGATCTTAATGCACTTCGATTAGTCAATCTCTAGTAAAACAGAACAAGAGGGCTCCTCTTAAAAATTTCATGGGAAGTTCATATAGAGTATTCACAACTATGTCTAAAGGCTTTTGCTCTATTGATTATTTTGACTGAATACTTAGCATTTGCAACTGCTGTTAGTAATTTATCATAATTAGTTCCACAAAAGCAGCTTTCCGTCATTAGAAATAACTTTTGCATGAGCAAAATCTAAATAAATATCTAAATTGCCTTCCAATTAAAATGCACATTATGCATATTATGTCATTGGAGACCTTTTCTCCTTAGTTATTCATATAATAAATCATTAGAAAAATTCCAATAGCACTGAGGTGGAACCTGGTGATTAATTGCCTATTGACAATGAAAGGTGCAAACAAGAGGAAGTAATGGTGTCTTTGGCTCTTGAAAGATTTGTCTAGTCATTCCAGCTGCTCTGGATTGAATTGAACATTCTGAATGGATTATGAGCTTGATTGGAGAGGGTGGCTGACATGAAGGCTAGTGTGACATCACACTTATTTTACTTTCCTGACTTACAGAATATGGCTAAAGGCCTGACTTGATGAGGCCAATCAACTTGGCCATCAGTTCATCCATTCTAAAATAAAACCAAATCTGTAGATTCTTTGGCACTTTAGGGGCATGGTTTTTGGTGAAATGAGAATAATTATTTCCCCTAAGTACTGATAATTTACTATGTGGGTAGGTGAGTGTGTGGGTGGATGATAGCATTAATCAGTTTTACTCCTGATATTATTAGCAACGTGAAATTTACCTTTTTGCAATGGAATTATTGTGGAAACCAGTCAACTAGTGCTATATGATCTTTGTAAGAATTTTCTAGAAGAATAGAAAGAATAGCACAGAGCCTGGGGAATCTTGTAGAAGGTTTTCTTGGTGAGCTCCAACCTGCAGAAGGTAGGCTCCTTGAAGTTACAGATTTGCTTTATTCAATTCTGCATCTCTTGTTCTTAGTATAGGATACACAGAAGTGCTTAATAGATATTTGTTGAATGAATGAATGTGGAAAAATAATCAAATGAGCAGACCTGGCTGAATGGTTTTGGGTTCAGTAGATATGTACCTAACTGCATGTAGTGCTGGCATAAACACTGTTATAACGCATATAAGCTGGGCCATAAAAGCCACTAGGACTTTAGAGGTCCAGTGGGGAAGAAAATAATCCAGGAGAGAACATGGTCAGGGCTGTGGCACTAAACCAGTTTAGCAATGGCTTCTGAAGGAGCAAGCTAGCAGTTAGTGTCCATAGCAGTCTAGCATGTTTGGACCTAGCCGGCATAGATCTACAAGGGGGAGTGTGGCCTAATGTGATTGGATGGTATATTCATGCTTGTTCACAGAAGTTTCCAAGTAATGGTTATCTCTGTATGCAGAAATATGGTTGCACTATGATTCTATAAAGTCCATTTGTTTGAGGGCAAAAATAAGGATTGTATCTCTATCAGCAAAAGATAATCAGGGCTTTGGGGATTCAAGATCTAGGCCCACTAAAGAAACTAGAGTGCAATATGCAAACAGTCAGTAATCCCAGTTATATATACTGGCTAAACATAGCAGGAAGTAGTAAGGAAGTTGAGGTTCATGAAGTACATGGAAACTAACTCTGAGCTTGTCCTAGACACACTGGTATTAGGTTTAGGAGAGGTAAAACAATTCAAAATCTTCTCCACTGTCAGTGAGGCTCAGAAATGTGATCGACTTTCAGTCTGCAATTTTAAAGGCCTTTAGCCTCTATAGGAGGGAGGCATGGAGAAAGCAGAGGCTGAAGGGTCTTATAGGCATAAAATCAGTTTAAAACAACCTTTAACTCTGGAGGAAGTATTACAACGCAAACATGCATTTCAAAAAGGAGAAGTCTAAATAATTACAACAACAATAGTGATAATAATAGTAACAGCGTAACTATAGTAATAACAACTACTTACATTTAATGACTATTTATTATGCTACAGGCCTGTATTAGGAAGTTTACATATATTATCTCATTTAATTCTTACAACAACTCTAAGAAATAAATTCCAATATTATCCTAATTTTAGCAGCTTGTAGAGATGAAGTAACATGCCCAAATTCACGCAGCTAGTAAATGGTGAGGCTAGGATTTGAAGCCAGACAGTTTGATTCCCAAGCACATGTTTGCTATTAATACATATAATATACACATAATGCATTTATCACACATGTAATTCTGAATAAATATTACAAAAGAAATGTAAAATATTAAATATTAAGATTTTATTATCAGTTTTACTTACATGAGAACAAAAAATGAAGTGAATCCCAGTTAGTGATTCAATGAACATGTACTGTGCACCTACTATATGCCAGGCATTGTGCTGTACTGGAGATACAGCAATGAACAAATCATGCAATATCACTGTCCTCACAGAGCTTAATGCCTAATATGGGGCCCTGGAATAGTTATAGGCTACTCTTAGCCAACAATAATTTAAAGAGGATCGTTTACAGGCTGGGTCATTTATCTCTTAGACCCTTTGAAAAATTCTGTGGAATGAAATTCTTCTCTGGAAGAGTAAGGATAGCATAGCATTTAAGTGCATGTACCCTGGGGCTAGACTGCCTGAATTCAAAATTTGATCTCTTAGGGGCTGGCCAGCAAAACAGCAACTAATCTAGATAATTAAGCTAAAGGGAACTTCATATTGGAGATTGGTTAAATGAGTGACAGACTCAAGAAGTCAAGCAGGAGATGGTGAGGCCATCAAGAGATTAGCACCAACAGGAAGCCGCTTCCACGTCTGGGTCTCTAGTGAAGGTGCTATTGGAAAAAAGTGCTATTACCAGAATCTAGAAGCCAAGCTGTCTAGCTGATGCTAAAACCCAGGAAGGAGCTGCTCAGTTAGACCTGGGGCTACGGAGAGAGGGCTGTCTACCGGGGCTTTTCTCCAACTTCTGCTCTACAATTTTTTATACGTGACTCCCATATACCAAACCTACTCAGAAGACAGAAGACAAGGGAAACTTAAAAAGTAGTTGCTTGTGATGAAGAGCAGATCGGGGAAGAGGGGAAGGACTTGAAGCAGTTAGTGGCTGCAAGAGCCAAGTCTTATCATGTAGTAACTGTCATCATGGGTAAATATCCCTGTACCTCAGTTTCTCCACCTATGAAGTTGAGATTTTGACATAGTACCTCCCCATAGGGCATTAGTGAGAATTAAACAAGTTGATACATCTGAGGTGTTTAGGAAAATGTTAGGCAAATAGTAAACCCTCCAGATCTTACTTATAATTTTTACCACATACAATATAACCTGCTCATTGTATTTAATAAATGATTCATAGTTACAGGAACTAATAGCTCAAGTGTCTCAGCAAACACTAATTGGAAATAAATGAGTCTGACTATTCTTTTCCATGACATCCCTCCCTTGAAACCATTCTCATAAACCTGGGCAATGTAAAGGCCAGAATTAAGGAAAGCTTATGAATCAGATGATAGGCCCAGCCCAAACAGGAAGAAGCACTCAACATAACTGCTGTGTTAAGTTAGCATGGTTCCAAAAGATTAATAATAAGAAACATAAGAAAACAGTATTTTGAATTTATCCCACAAACAAGTGCCCTGTGGTCTTTTTGACAAACATATACGTTAGTGCTAAATCCTCCCTTATAATTACTGTCATCAGAGTTCTGGAATCAGACACCAAAGCTGGTAGTAAAAGAGAGAATGCGAATAAGATGGAGATAGAAGCAAAAGCAGTACAGTAGTCCTCTCCTTATCTGCATTGTATATGTTCCAAGATGCCCAGTGGAAGCCTGAAATCATGAATAATACCAAACCATATATACTAGTTTTTTTTTTTTTTTGCTATACATGCATACCTATGATAAAATTTAATTTATACATTAGGCACAGCAAGAGATTAACAAGAATAATAATAGAATAATTATATCAATATGTTAAAATGAAACTTACTTAAAACTTATAAGCTGCTTATTTCTGAAAATTTCTATTTAATGTTTCTGACCAAAGTTGACCACAGAAAGCTGAAACCACACACAAAAAATTATGGGTAAGGGACAACTACTGTAGTTTATCAAAATGATAAAGACGAGATAGTTCCTTTGGTCTATAGATACTTGAATAATTGTGGTATAACATTTTAGAATAAAAATGACATAAAGTATTTGATCAGTGAAGGAAATTATTAAATGTATCCCTCTGTATCAAAATGGAGAAACATATAAGGTAGCATATAAATAAAAAGAAAAGACAAAACTCCAGGCAGCAAAATAGTGTTTAATGTTTTAATGCTGTGAGGGACTCAGTGTTTTTGCTGCTATTTGGCACTGAGACAGAATGGTAGCAGTCTAGCAGCTATTTTATATCTCTAATTTCCTTATGGTGCGCCTATTGGACTACTAAACTTAGATAAAATTCCAATATCTTTGCAACAAACAATTGTTAATCAGGACCTGGCGAGTAGATTTCTGTAAATACATTTTAAAATGTTATTTTTTCTTTACTGGGAGTACAGATAAAGTTGTGGCATAAGCAAAGATGTGAGATATTTTTGTCTTTGGAATCAGGCCGCGTTGGTAAGAGCAGCACTTTGCTGGCAATGTAAGCGGAAAAGCTGGGCCAATCATTCTATTAAGGTAAGCCCTTGGCTTTCTTTTAGCATCCCTGATTCAGGTATTTCAGTCTGAGACTTTTTAGGATATGAATTATGCGGTAAATGTCGCATGCTCTGCAGCATTCTGCATGTCCAGACTTAGCTGAAATGTTTATTGGGTGGTATTTTATATATCAATTTTTCCTAGACTAGACTGCGGGCATCATGAAGGCACATATTTATCTGTCCTGTTTACCATTGTATCCCCGTTGCTCAGCATAGTGCCCAGCAAATGCTAGGCACTGAGGAATTATTTGTTGGATGAATGAATTAAAGTTTCTAGTGACTAGTAAACATATCTATAGGTGCTACTCAAAAAGCAACTTGAAAAATTTGCTAGACATTTTCAAGGATATTGTTTTCCCAAATGAAGACAAATATTATATTCCTATCGGGAGGCTGTCTTTAGAGAACCCTGATTGTTTCTGGGTAATATTTTTTATATAACAAATGTCAGATTAGTAACACTTTGGCTGATGATGATGTTGATGGCTACTTTCTCAGTTTTTCTTGAATGAAACGTCCCACTTCATCATTTTTAACAGGTGAATTGAGTCAAGGTTCAGGCAATTGAATTTACCACTTGACGCTTTACCATATATGATTTCTGAAAGTGACAGTAAACAAATTGAGAGTTATGGTTCATTCCTTTTGGAGGCTAATACAATTCTGTCTTGGTATAGTGTAGCTCTCCAAAGTGCATTTCATAGAACACTAGTCCCACATGATACTTTATAAGAGGGAGAAAAAGATTATATGGTCTAATAACTTGTTCAATGCTGTATAGTACAGTCCTATCTTGGAAAATCATAATGTATATTAGCTATCATAGCAAAAGCTCTGAGAAGTAAAGATTTTTTAACTTTGAGTTTCTCAAATTGAGTTAATTACAGCTTTCTCCTCTTATTAACATTCCTACAAGATTATTATTCCATTGACCAGACATTAGGAAAATCTAGTAGAATAAAAGAAGATTGTCTTACCTATCAAAAGAATCAAGTCTTTATCTGTATCTCTTACTAAATAACTCTGTGACATGAGTCTCAGTCATCTAGGCATCATTTTTCCCATTTTCAAAAGGGGATCATAGCACATGTCTTCAGGTCTAATACAAAGTTTTGTTTTCATACTTTAAAGCCTCTTAAATCAGAATAAGTGTTATGTTCCATTTAACATGATATTTATGTTTTCTCTGAAAAGTTATAATTAAATCGATCATTTATCTCACAACGTAAGCCATTCTAGAGACAAACAAATGTGGTAAAACCTTCCTGTCAATTTCTCAGCATTGCTGTGCAGATCAAATGAAGCAATAAAGAAGAAAACATCATATACAAATAACCTATGATGATGGATTTTCTAATGGCTGTTTTGTCTATTTTAAGTGGGAGAGGCAAGCTATTAGGCTGACCATATCATTTAATGGCATTTCTTCAGGTGGACAAGAACACATTTAATGCAAGTATCATAGCTGATTTATTTCCATTTTCATTTGATTGTTTGGCTTGATTTATATGATAGTTCTGCTTTAGTACATAGTCACTTCCTCAGCTACAAAAACAAAAATAAACCAACTTTTAATGTTCAGTTAAAATTTCTAGCAAAGCAATTTTCAAATGTGTTATAACTTCACATGCTGTTGAGAGACATTTGTCACAAAGTGGAGGCTTCTTGAAACCCACCCGGGGAATTAATTCCTCAACAAACATTTACTGAATTTCTGTGACCCCTTCGGCAATAAGAGCTATTAAAAATACAGTTAGGAGGTACTAAGTTGATGTTTTTGGAATGACTTTGGGTTAGACTCTGCAGTAGGTGCAGAGTAGGATAGAAATGAAATAAATGGGGGAAAAAAAGAAAAGAAATGAATGAAGGCAGATCACTATCCTGGAACAGCTCATAGTCTAATGGAAAATAAAGACTTATTTCCAGATAAGTGCCATGGATTATAAAGCATTATTGTAGTAACAATTATAAAGCATTATTATAGAAACAAAGAAATAATTACTGGACTAATTCAGCTTTGTGGAGTTTGAATGAGAGTTGAAGCTTCACAAGATGGGGTCATATGGGCTAGATATTAAAGAATAAGTACAAGTTGGGCAGAAAGCATGGAAATACAGTGAAGACACAAAAACTCCTCATGTGCAGAAGCATAGTTTGGTGAAATTTCCTGTGTGCCCCAAGATCTCTACAAAATATTGGGTTTATATGATATAATATTTCCTGGACACGTAACAAAAGATGAGCCCAGAAATATAGTTTGAGTCGACAGCGAAAGGCCATTGCATGCCCTGATAACATTTTTGGCCTTTGTAGTCAAGATGATGAGGAGCCATTAGAGGATTTGAGTTCCAATAGCAACATGGTCAATTTTGCATTTTGGAAATATTACTCTGGTAGGCTCCTGTGGCATGGGTGAAAAGGTGACAATACTGGAGGAGGAAAGACTGTTTAAGAGGCTGTTGCAATAATCGAGGCAAGAAGTGATGTTAGTGGAGATGGGATGATAATGATTGATTTGAGAGATGAGTCTAAGGTAGAAGCTGTAGAGCATAAAGAGTAAGTGGATATGGGTTGCATGGAGGGAGAGAAGAGAAATAGAGAAGTCTGCACCTTTGAATTTGAAAGGCGAAGATAATGATGTCATAATTTACAATTAGGAGTTTAGAAGGAAGAATGAACTTGCAGAACAGATAACGATTTTAGTGTCAGTGTTATTTTTAATAGTCAATAGCACATATGGGCAAAAGACAATATTTCTGCCCCTCTAGAGTGGGGTATTTTTGTTGTCTAGGCCAGAATTACATACATTCTTCAAATGGCTTCTATACAGTAGTCACAAAGTCTCCACTGAGCCCAAGGAGAGAATTCCAGCAAGACTCCCCAGTATTTTTTATGCCATGAAAGGCTTCATAAAAAAGGTAAAATGTAAGATGAGTCTGGAAGAATGAGTGAAAATTCATGAGAGATTTATAAGAAAGTCATTCTAGGCAGGGGAAATAGTATGAACAAAAGCAGAGAACAATGAAAGATCATAGAATTACTAGGAATTACAAGAAGTAGTTAAAGTGTATGGTAAAAATGGTGGGAAAAGAGATCTAAAATTGTTTTCACTGCTACCAAAGTTAAAGACTTTATACTTTACCCAGTAGTCATTGAGGAAGTAATGAAAATTTAAAGCAGGAGAGTAGGCATCCACCGATCTGTATTTGTAATTGCAGATGAGGCAATGAGTTCAAAAGAGATCAGAAGGGAAGTCTGTGATTCCTTTTGTAGTACCAGGTAAAGTCTGAGAACCTTAACAACTCCTAACTAAGGCCTTCCATCAATTCTACATCCCTAGAGCTTTGGCTTAATTTGGGATCTTATTGCTCTTTTTTGAGATTGTCAGACATTTGTCTTTTACACAAAAACAACTTCTCTCACTGGAATATGGCATCAAGCAGGCTTGAATTGATTCTGCTAAGTTCAGCGTGCCACACAAACGTTGAGATTTCCCTTGGAAAGATTATCACTAAGAATTCCCCATTGTGTTTGATATTTTTAAATATTTTATTGAAGATAGTTCTAATAAATTCTACTGAGTACCTAGTAGATATCAAATATCTGGATAAAAGCAGGTTGGGGCCTGGCACAGTGGCTCAAGCCTGTAATCCCAGCACTTTGGTTGGCTGAGGTGGGTGGATCATGTGAGGTCAGGAGTTCAAGACCAGCCTGGCCAACATGGTGAAATCTCATCTCTACTAAAAATACAAAAATTAGGTGGGCGTGGTGGGAAGTGCCTGTAATCCTAGCTACTCAGGAGGCTGAGACAGGAGAATCACTTGAACTTGAAAGGCAGAGGTTGCAGTGAGCCGAGATCGTACTGCTGCACTCCACCCAGGGCGACAAAGAGACTGTCTAAAATAAAATAGGCCGTGCGTGGTGTCTCACACCTGTAATCCAAGCACTTTGGAGGCCAAGGTGGGCGGGTCACCTGAGGTTGGGATTTCAAGACCAGCCTGACCAACATGGTGAAACCCCGTCTTTATAAAATAAATAAATAAAATAAAATAAAATAAAATAAAAGCCATTGGGAACCTATCAACCTATTTAGATATAAATTGTGTGTGTGTGTGTGTGTGTGTGTGTGTGTGTGTACAGAGTAATAGGTTTTTTCCATGTAGAGTCATATTTTGAAGACTATTTCTCTTAATTCAGTATTTCTTCAACTATGAACTTTGTTCAAAATGCAGATTCATGTTCCCTATTCTAAATCTACTAAATCAAAATGTCTAGCTTTAAAACCCAATAATATGCATTTTGAAAGGTCTCCACATAATTCTTATGCTCCCTAAATCTTGAAAACCACAAAAATAAGAAATCTTTGCATTAAAAATTCTTAAGGATATATTTAATTTAGAGATTAGAGATTCTATAATACACACTGCATGACATTACTTTTTTTTTTTTTTTTTTAGAATCTCAGGTTTTTATTTCAAATAGAGTTGGTAAGATGTCAGAATCATGGAAAGACATGTTGAAAAGCCTGCATAGAGTCAACAAAGTTTATAAATGTATGTCTCATATGTTGGTGATGCTAAAGAGAAGCATCATGACATTACACCAAACAAGTGTTTAACAGCTATGTTCACTGTGTTCTGCTCAGAAAGTGATGTGTTAACCATTGATTTGTTTAAACATTGATGGTTGTTATGTTAATTTTTAAAAATTATACTTTAAGTTCTGGGTTATATGTGCAGAGTGTGCAGTTTTGTTACATAGGTATACACGTGCCATGGTGGTTAGCTACACCCACGAACTTGTCAACTACATTAAGTATTTATCTTAATGCTATCTGTCTCCTAGCCCCCATCTGCCAACAGGCCCCAGTGTGTGATGTTCCCCTCCCTGTGTCCATGTGTACTCATTGTTCAGCTCTCACTTATGAGTGAGAACATGTGGTGTTTGATTTCCTGTTCTCGTGTTAGTTTCCTGAGAGTGATGTGTTTCCAGCTTCATCCACGTCCCTGCAAAGAATATGAACTCATCCTTTTTCACAGCTGCATAGTATTCCATGGTATATATGTGCCAAATTTTCTTTATTCAATCTATCATTGATGGGCATTTGGGTTGGTTCCAAGTCTTTGCTATTGTAAACAGTGCAGCAATAAACATATGAGTGCATGTGTCTTTATAATAAAATGACTTATAATCCTTTGGGTATATACCCAGTAATGGGATTGCTGGGTCAAATGGTATTGCTAGTTCTAGATCCTTGCAGAGTTGCCACACTGTCTTCCACAGTGGTTGAAGTAATTTCCACTCCCACCAATAGTGTAAAAGCATTCCTATTTCTCCACATCCTCTCCAACATCTGTTGTTTCCTGACTTTTTAATGATCGCCATTTTAGTTGGTGTGAGATTGTATCTCATTGTTGTTTTGATTTGCATTTCTGTAATGACCAGTGATGATGAGCTTTTTTTTTTCATATGTTTGTTGACTGCATAAATGTCTTCTTTTGAGAAGTGTCTGTTCATATTTTTTGCCTACTTTTTAATGGGGTTGTTTTTTTCTTGTAAATTTAAGTTTTTTGTAGATTCTGGATATTAGTCCTTTGTCAGATGGATAGATCACAAAAATTTTCTCCCATTTTGTAGGTTTTCTGTTCACTCTGATGATAGTTTCTTTTGCTGTGCAGAAGCTCTTTAGTTTAATTAGATCCCATTTGTCAATTTTGGCTTTTGTTATCATTGCTTTTGATGTTTTAGTCATGAAGTTTTTGCCCATGCCTGTGTCCTAAATGGTATTGCCTAGGTTTTCTTCTAGGGTTTTTATGGTTTTAGGCCTTACATTTAAGTCTTTAATCCATCTTGAGTAAATTTTTGTATAAGGTGTAAGGAAGGGATCCAGTTTCAGCTTCTTGCATATGTCTAGCCAGTTTTCCCAACACCATTTATTAAATGGGGAATTCTTTCCCCATTGCTTGTTTTTGTCAGGTTTGTCAAAGATTCATGGTTGTAGATATGTGGTGTTATTTCTGAAGCCTCTGTTCTGTTCCATTGGCATATGTATCTGTTTTGATACCAGTATCATGCTGTTTTGGTTACCGTAGCCTTGTAGTATAGTTTGAAGTCAGGTAGCGTGATGCTTCCAGCTTTGTTCCTTTTGCTTAGGATTGTCTTGGCTTTATGGGCTCTTTTTGGTTCCATATGAAATATAATTTTTCCCAATTCTGTGAAGAAAGTCAATGGTAGCTTGATGGCATAGCATTGAATCTATAAATTACTTTGGGCAGTGTGGCCATTTTTACCATATTGATTCTTCCTATCCATGAGCATGGAAGCTTTTTCCATTTGTTCTTGTCCTTTTTTATTTTCTTGAGTAGTGATTTATAGTTCTCCTTGAAGGAGTCCTTCACATCCCTTGTAAGTTTTATTCCTAGGTATTTTATTGTCTTTGTAGCAATTGTGAATGGGGGTTCACTCATGATTTGGCTCTCTGTTTGTCTGTTACTGGTGTATAGAATACTTGTAATTTTTTCACATTGATTTTGTATCCTGTTACTTTTAAATGTGACAAAATAGTCTTCCTTCTAAATAACTGTTAATACTATTTTCAAAAATTTTTAAATTTTTTGGGAGTACACAGTAGGTGTATATATTTAAGGTTTACACGAGATATTTTGATACAGGCATGCAATGCATAATAATCACATCAGAGTAAATAGGGTATCCATTACCATAAGCATTTATCCTTTGTAATTCAACAAATTTAATTGTATTCTTTTAGTAATTTAAAAATGTTTAATCAAATTATTTTAATTACAACAGACTATAGTCACCCTGTTGTGCTAGCAAATACTAAGTGTTTTTATTCTTTGTAACTATTAATTTGTACCTGTTAATCAACCTCCTTCTCCCCCATTATCTGTTACTAGCCCTCCCAGCCTCTGGTAAACTTTCTACTCCATGAGTTCAATTGCTTTAAAATTTTAGCTTCCACAGACAAGTAAGAACATGCGACATTTGTCTTTCTGTGCCTAGCTTATTTCACTTAAAATTCTGACCTTCAGTTCCATTCATATTGTTTCAAACGACAGGATCTCATTCTTTTTTACGGCTGAATAGTACTCCATTGTCTATATGTACCACATTTTTTATCCATTCACCTGTTGACGAACACTTAGGTTGCTTCCAAATCTTAGCTATTGTAAACAGTGCTGCAACAAACATGGCAGTGCAGATATCCTTTTGATATGTTGATTTCATTTATTTGGGGTATATGTTTAGGAATAGGATTGCTGGATCATATAGTAGCTCAATTTCTAGTTTTTTCAGAAACCTCCAAACTGTTCTACTATTCTCTATGGTGGTTGTACTAATTTACATTCCCACCAAAAGCATATAAAGATCACATCTCTCCATATCCCTACCAGCATTTATTATTGCCTGGCTTTTGGATAAAAGCTATGTTAACTAGGTTGAGATGATATCTCACTGTAGTTTTGATTTGCATTTCTCTGATGATCAATGATGGTGAGCACCTTTTCATATACCTGTTTGCTATTTGTTTGTCATCTTTTGAGAAATGTCTGTTCAAATCTTTGGCCATCTTTAAATTAGATCATTAGATTTTTTTTTTCTTATAGGGTTTTTTGATCTCCTTACATGTTTTGGTTATTAATCCCTTGTCAAATAGGTAGTTTGCAAATATCTTCTCTCATTCTGTGGGTTGTCTCCTCACTTTGTTGATTGCCTCCTTTGCTGTGCAGTAACTTTTTAACTTGATGTGATCCCATTTATGCATGTTTGCTTTAGTTGTCTCTGCCTCTGGGGTACTGATCAAGAAGTCTTTGCCCAGACCAATGTCCACAGAGTTTCCCCAATTTTTTTTTGTAGTAGTTTCATAGTTTGAGGTCTTAGATTTGTCTTTATTTATATTCGATTTTTGAATATGGTGACAGCAGTCTAGTTTCATTCTTCTGCATATGGATATCCAGTTTTCCTGGCACCATTTATTGAAGATACTGTTATTTCCCCAGTGTATGTTCTAGGGCCCTTGTTGAAAATGGGTTCACAGTAGATGTCTGGATTTGTTTCTAGGTTGCCTGTTCTGTTCCACTGGTCTGTGTATCTGTTTTTATGCCAGAATCATGCTGTGTTGGTTACTATAGCTTTTTAGTGTAATTTGAAATCAGGTAATGTGATTCCTCCAGTTTTGTTGTTTTTGCTGAGTCTGGCTTTGGCTATTCTCGGTCTTTTGTGGTTCCATATAAATTTTAGGGCTGTTTATTTCTTTCTGTGGAGAATGTCATTGGTATTTTGATAATGATTGGATCAAATCTGTAAATTGCATTGGGTAGTATGATGATTTTAAGAATATTGATTCTTCCTATCCGTGAACGTGAAATATCTTTACATTTTTTGTTATTTTCTTCAATCTCTTGCATCAGCATTTTATAGTTTTCCTTGTAGAGGTCTTTCACTTGTTTGGTTAATTTCTAGGTATTTTATTTGTAGCTATTGTAAATGGGATTACTTTCTCGATTTCTTTTTCAGATTGTTTACTGTTGGCACATAAAAATACTACTGAATTTTGTATGTTGATTTTGTACCATACAACTTTAACGAATTTGTTGATGAATTCCAATAGTTTTTTGT
Organism: Cebus imitator; assembly: GCF_001604975.1. NCBI lineage: Eukaryota > Metazoa > Chordata > Mammalia > Primates > Cebidae > Cebus > Cebus imitator. Next base: position 1,343,110 of record NW_016107547.1, on the reverse strand, counting down.
TGGAGTCTTTAGGTTTTTCCAAATAAAAGATCATACCACTTCCAAACAAGGATAATTTGATTTCTTCCTTACTAATTTGAATGCTCTTTATTCCTTTTGTCTGATTGCTCTAGTTAGGACTTCCAGTACTATGTAAATAACAGTGGTGGCATTGGACATTCTTGTCATGTTCCAGGTCATAGAGGAAAAGCTTAATTTTTCCCTGCTCAGTATGCTACTAGCTGTGGGTCTGTCATATATGCCTTTATTATGTTGAGATATTTTTCTCCTATACCCAGTTTCTTCAGGGTTTTTATCATAAAGTGATGACAAATTTTATTGAATGCTTTTTCAGCATCAATTGAAATAGTCATATGGATTTTATCCATTATTCGGTTGATACAATGTATTATATTAATTTATTTGTGTATTTTTTTTTTTTTTTTTTTTTTAGAATCTCAGGTTTTTATTTCAAATAGAGTTGGTAAGATGTCAGAATCATGGAAAGACATGTTGAAAAGCCTGCATAGAGTCAACAAAGTTTATAAATGTATGTCTCATATGTTGGTGATGCTAAAGAGAAGCATCATGACATTACACCAAACAAGTGTTTAACAGCTATGTTCACTGTGTTCTGCTCAGAAAGTGATGTGTTAACCATTGATTTGTTTAAACATTGATGGTTGTTATGTTAATTTTTAAAAATTATACTTTAAGTTCTGGGTTATATGTGCAGAGTGTGCAGTTTTGTTACATAGGTATACACGTGCCATGGTGGTTAGCTACACCCACGAACTTGTCAACTACATTAAGTATTTATCTTAATGCTATCTGTCTCCTAGCCCCCATCTGCCAACAGGCCCCAGTGTGTGATGTTCCCCTCCCTGTGTCCATGTGTACTCATTGTTCAGCTCTCACTTATGAGTGAGAACATGTGGTGTTTGATTTCCTGTTCTCGTGTTAGTTTCCTGAGAGTGATGTGTTTCCAGCTTCATCCACGTCCCTGCAAAGAATATGAACTCATCCTTTTTCACAGCTGCATAGTATTCCATGGTATATATGTGCCAAATTTTCTTTATTCAATCTATCATTGATGGGCATTTGGGTTGGTTCCAAGTCTTTGCTATTGTAAACAGTGCAGCAATAAACATATGAGTGCATGTGTCTTTATAATAAAATGACTTATAATCCTTTGGGTATATACCCAGTAATGGGATTGCTGGGTCAAATGGTATTGCTAGTTCTAGATCCTTGCAGAGTTGCCACACTGTCTTCCACAGTGGTTGAAGTAATTTCCACTCCCACCAATAGTGTAAAAGCATTCCTATTTCTCCACATCCTCTCCAACATCTGTTGTTTCCTGACTTTTTAATGATCGCCATTTTAGTTGGTGTGAGATTGTATCTCATTGTTGTTTTGATTTGCATTTCTGTAATGACCAGTGATGATGAGCTTTTTTTTTTCATATGTTTGTTGACTGCATAAATGTCTTCTTTTGAGAAGTGTCTGTTCATATTTTTTGCCTACTTTTTAATGGGGTTGTTTTTTTCTTGTAAATTTAAGTTTTTTGTAGATTCTGGATATTAGTCCTTTGTCAGATGGATAGATCACAAAAATTTTCTCCCATTTTGTAGGTTTTCTGTTCACTCTGATGATAGTTTCTTTTGCTGTGCAGAAGCTCTTTAGTTTAATTAGATCCCATTTGTCAATTTTGGCTTTTGTTATCATTGCTTTNCACGCGCCACCATGCCCAGCTAATTTTTTGTATTTTTAGTAGAGATGGGGTTTCACCATGTTGACCAGGATGGTCTCGATCTCTTGACCTCGTGATCCACCCGCCTCGGCCTCCCACGATTTGTGTATGTTGAACCATCCTTGCATCACTGGGATGAATCTCACTTTGTCAGGATGAATGATCTGTTCAATGTATTGTTGGATTTATTTGCTAGCATTTTGTTGAGAATTTTGGCATCAAGATCCGCCAGACATTTGGCCTGTAGTTTTCTTTTTTTGATGTGTTTTTGGTTTTTCTATCAAGGTAATACTGGCCTCATAGAATGAGTTTGGAAGTATTCCCTCCTGCTCTATTTTTCAGAATAGTTAGAATAGGATTGGTATTTGTTTTTTAAATGTTTGGTGGAATTCAGCAGTGAAGTCATCAAGTCCTAGGCTTTCCTTTGTTGGAAGCCTGTTTATTATAGCTTGTATCTGGTTACTTGTTATCAGTCAGTTCAGGTTTTGGATTTCTTTATGTCTCAACCTTGGCAGGTTCTATGTGTCTAGAATTTTGTCTATATCTTCTAGATTTTCCTGTTTATTGGCATATTTCTGCTTATTATAGCCACTGATGACCCATTGAATTTCTGCAGTATCAATTGTATTGTCAGCTTTTTGAATTCCTGATTGTATTTATTTGCATCTTGACTCTTTTTTCTTAGTCTGGGTAAGGGTTTGTCCGGTTTGTTTAACTTTTCAAAAAACAAATTTGGCTTCATTTATCTTTTGTATTATTTTCTTCACTTCAGTTTTATTTACTTTCAATCCCAACTTTATTATTTCTTTTCTTCTACTAATTTTGGGTTTGGTTTGCTCTTGTTTTTCTAGTTAAGATGCTTCATTAGCTTGTTTATTTGAAGCTTCTCTTCTATTTTGATGTAGGTACTTACAGCTGTAAACTTCATTCTGAGTACTGCTTTTGCTATATCCCATAGTCTTTGGTATGTTGTGTGGCCATTATAATTTTTTTAAGAAAATGTTCAATTTCCTTGTTCATTTCTTCATTGACTGACTGGTCATTGAGAAGTATATTGTTTAATTTTTATGAATTTGTGTAGTCTTTAAAATTCCTCTTATTATTGGTATCTAGTTTTATTCCGTGTGGATGGAGAAGATGCTTGATATTATTCCAATGTTTTCAAATGTTTTAAGACTTGTTTTGTGACCTAACATATGGTCTGTCCTTGAGAATGATCCATGTACTTAGGAAAATTATATATATTCTACAGCCATTGGATAAAATGATCCATAAATATCTGTTAGGTACATTTGGTTTATAATGCAGATTAAGTCAGATGTTTCTCTGTTGACTTTCTGTCTTAAAGATCTGTCCAATGCTAAAAGTGGGGTGTTAAAGTCTCCAGCAATTATCGTATTGGGGTCTATCTCTCTATTTAGCTCTAATACTATTTGTTTTATATACCTGAGTGTGCCCCTGTTGGGTGAATATATATTTAATAATTTTAAATTTTCTTGCTGAATTTACCCCTTTATCATTGTATAATGACATTCTTTGTCTCTTCCTATAGTTTTTATCTTGAAATCCTTTTCATCTGATGTAAGTATGGCCACTCCTGTTTTTCTTGTTGTTGTCGTTCCATTGTTATGGAATATCTTTTTCCATCCCTTTATTTTTGTTCTATGTGTGCCTTTAGAGGTGAAGTGTGTTTCTTATAGGGAACTGATTATTGGGTCTTTTTTTTTTTTAATCCATTTAGCCACTGTATGTCTTTTGATTGGAGAGTTTAGTTCATTTACATTCAATGTTATTATTGATGAGTAAGGACTACTCCTGCCATTTTGTTATTTGTTTTCTGTTCGATTTTTTGTCTTGTCTTCCTTCTTCCTGTCTTTCTTTTAATGAAAGTGATTTTCTCTGATGATACAATTCAATTTATTGCTTTTTATCTTTGTGTAACCATTTTACATATTTCGATTTCAGCTTACCATGAAGCTTGCAAATGCTATGTTATAACGCATTATTTTAAGCTGATGAGAACTAAACACTGTTTGTATAAGCAAACCAACAATCAAGCAAAAAGAAAACTAATAGAAACTCCACAACTTAACTGTCTCCACATTTTTAAACTTTTTATTATTTGTATTTATATCTTATTGTACTGTATATGTCTTGAAACATCATAGTTATTATTTTTTATTGGTTTATCATTTAGCATTTCTTCTTAAGATTAGTTTATATATCACAGTTACAGTGTTATAATATTCTGTGTTTTTGTGGGTTCTTACTATTTCCTTTGAATTTTGCACCTTTCGGTGATTTCTTATGGTTCACTAATGTCCTTTTCTTTCTGATTGATGTACTATCTTTAGCATTTCTTGTAGGACATGTCTGGTGTTGATGAAATATCTCAACTTTAGTCTAGGAAAGTCTGTATTTCTCCTTCATGTTTGAAGGATATTTTCATTGGAATTACTATTCTCAGGTAAACTTTTTTTTTCTTTAATACTTTAAATATGTCATGCCCCTGTCTCCTGACCTGAAAGGTTTCCACTGGATAGTCTGTTGCTAGAATGTATTGGAACTCCAATTGTATGTTGTTTCTTTTCTATTGCTGTTTTAGGATCCTTTATTTATCTTTGACCTTTGAGAGTTTGATATTAAATGCCTTGACATAATCTTCTTTGGGTTAAATCTGCTTAGTGTTCTATAACCTTCTTGTACTTGGATATTAACATGTTTCTCTAGGTTTGGAATGTTCTCTGTTATTATCCTTTGAATATACTTTCTACCCCTATCCCTTTCTGTACCTCCTCTTTAAGGCAATAACTCTTAGGCTTTCCTTTTTTGACGTGATTTTGTAGATCCTGTGTGTGCTTCATTGTTTTTCATTCTTGTTTTTTTTTTGTCTCCTTTGCTGTCTTCAAGCTCACTAATTTTTTCTTCTGCTCGATCAGTTGATCAGTTTTGCTATTAAAATATTCTGATGTATTCTTCAGCATGTCAATTGCATTTTTCAGCTCCAGAATTTCCACTTGATTCTTTGTAATTATTTTAATATCTTTGTTAAATGTATTTGATAGAATTTTGAATTCCTTCTCAGTGTTATCTTAAATTTTGTTGAGTTTCCTTAAAGCTGCTATTTTGACTTCTCTGTCTGAAACATCATATATTGATGTTCTTCCATGCCTGGGCATTGAAGAATTAGGTATTTATTGTAGTATTCACTGTCTGGGCTTGTTTGTACCCGTCCTTTTTAGGAAGGCTTACCAGGTATTCAAAAGGATTTGGGTGTTGTGATCTGAGCTGTAGCTGCTTTAAGAGTAATCTCAAGCCCAGTAACACTGGTTCTTACAGATTCATGGAGGTACCACCTTGATGGTCTTGGACAAGTTATGGATGAATTCTCCAGATGCAAGGCAGAGATTCTTGTTCTCTTCCCTTATTTTCTCCCAAACAAACTGGCAAATGGGATATATCTCTCTCTCTCTCTCTTTTCTGAGCTGCCTGCAGGTAAGGGTGGTATGACACAAGCCCTGCTGTGGTCACCACCACTGTGATTGCACTGGGTCAGACCTGAAGCCAGCACAGCAGTGGGTCTCTCCCAAGGACTGTTGTAACCACTCACTGGCTATTGCTTATGTTTGCTCAAGGCAATGGGGCTCTACAATCAGCATGTGGTAAAGCCAGCCAGGTCTGTGTCCTTCCCTTTATGCTGGCAAGTTCCTGTAGGCCCTGGGCAAGTTCAGACGTGCTGTCCAGGAGACAAGGTATAGAGTCAAAAACCATAGAAGACTACCTGGTGTTGTATTGTACTGCAGCAGAACTGGCACTCAAACCCCAAGATGCAGTCCTTTTTACTCTTCCCTTTCCTTTCCAAAGGTATGATCACCACCACCAAAACTCCATTGGGAGAATTCCTAGGCTACTCCTGATGTTATTTTAATACCTAATGGCCTCTTCAGTCAGCTTGTGGTAAATATTGTCTTGCTTAGGACTCATCCTTCAGGGCAGTGGGCTCCCCTCTGGCCCATGGATAGTCCAGAAATGCCATCCAAGACCCAAGGTCTGGAATCAAAAGAACCTAAGAACCTGCTTAGTGCTCTTTTCCCCATGGCTGAGTTGGGACCTAAGGTGCAAAAGAAAGTTCTCTTTACTTCTCTTTCTGCTGTTCCCAAGAAGAAGGAGTTTTTCACTGTGACAACACAGCTGGGAAAGCTGGGAATGTACTGAGTCTCATCTGAAGCCAGCAAGTCTCAAGGCTCACCAAAGGCCCTTAATGCAGTACCTGGGTATTGCTGCCGGTTATACAGGGCCCAAGGACTCTTCAGTTAGCAGCTGCTAAATGTTGCAGGACTGAAACCTTCCCTTCAAGGCACCAGGTTCCCTTTTGGCCCAGGGTGTGTCTAGAAATTTCATCTAGGATCTAGGGCCTGGAATGGAGGTCTCACAACTCTGCCTCATGCCCCATCCCACTGTGGCTGAGCTGGTATCCAAGATGCAAGACAAAGTCCATGTTACTTCTCCTCCTGCTTTTCTCAAACAGAAAGGGTTTTGCCCCCTAATCATCCCAGCTGGGAATGTGCTGAATCTCACCTGAAGCCAGCAAGTCTCTCAAGACTCTCAGTATAGTGCTTGAGTATTGATACTGGTTATTCAGAGCCCAAAGGCTTTTCAGTTCACGTGTGATCCTGCCAAAACTGTATCCTTCCATTCCAGGCAGCAGGCCCTTCTGGCCCAGGGTTTGTCTAGAAATGTCATCTGGGAGCTAGGGCCTGAAAACTGGGCCTCACCACTCTGACTACTGCCCTGTCTTGTTGTACTTGAGGTGATATCTAAGATTCAAGCCAAAGTCCTCCTCAGTCTTCTCACTCCTCAAGAGGAAGGATGGGGTCTCTTTTTCAGCCATGAACTATGTGGCATGAGGTTAGTGGAGGGTGATGCCAGCACTCCCTTAGTGTCCCCAGTTGCTGTCTCAGTAGATAATGTTCCCCTGACTAGTCCACTGACTCTGAGCCCAGTTTAGTACTCTATTCATCAAGTTTATTTAGGGCCCAGAGCACTCCAGCCTAAGGTGGTGAAGCTTTCCAGGATTCATGTGCTGACCACTGGATCAGTGATTCCTTTCTGGCTTGAGTTGGTTTAAATGGTTTAAATACTCCCTCTGTGGGCAGGTGCCAGCTGAGTTTGGTCTGGTTTTGCTTTCCACTATAACAGCATAGCACTGAATTCAATGCAATGCCTCATAATTGCTACACTCTCCCTGTCCCGAGTGTATAGATTCTCCGCATCACATAGCCACTACCCGGAAAATGGAGGAAGGGTGGTGTCTGTGATTCAAGACTGATTTTCATACCTCTTTAGTGCTTCTTTCAGCAATATGAAGATAAAACCAGGTACTGTGGGTACTCGCCTGATTTTTGGTTCCTATGAAGTGCTTTTTTGGTGTAGATAGTTGTTAAACTGGTGTTCTTGCATGGAGGACAATCATTGGAGCCTTCTACCATCTTGCTGTTCCTTATGTTCCACTCCTGGTATCCTGAGGTAGGAGATCAGAATAGTAGATTAGAAAGTGGACTCAAACTGCCACCTGTCCAGGTGGTCAATTAAAACAGTAAGCCAAAGTGAAAGTAACAATCAAGTTTTTATTTACTTACTATAAAAGTGCAAGCAAGAGGCAAAAATGATACCAACTCCCTAGTGTTCCATTTCTTCCTTGGAATGGCTCCGGGCAAGGGTCAGATGGATGCAGTACAGATGAGGATAGTTCTCACTGCAAAGGAGCGACAAACTAATGGCTCCTTCCTGTTTATAGACCTGTGAGCTGGAGATAAGGAGAGTGGGAAGGGTTCGGAGTGTAAAGATGTTATTCAAAGCAGAGAAAAGTGTTTCAGCCAAGACTCCTCATAAGAAGACCTAGGCAGAGATGCCTGTAAGTGCCTCAGTTGAAGCCCCCAATAAGGAGGTCTCCAAATAGAGATGCGTGAGCTGGGCATCCAGATATGTGTGTGAGCATGGCAAGCTTCAAAGGGTCAGCCTGAGTCTTGACTGTAACTATCCCCAGAAAATTGCAAGGCACTGGCTGTGCAGCAAGTCTAGTGTGGGGAGGGCAGCTTCTCTCCATGAGGCTTGCAAATAAAATTTTGCATTTGCCTATGGTCAGGTATGAAAGAGCAACACAGAATTTTGGTCTGGAGCTAAACTCCTCAAGGACTAGACTGTGAACCAGGAGATAGAATTCTGTGCCGAATTTTACCAGGTATTCACTGGGCAAAGTCACATTTCATCTTTGGGCTTCGGTTCCCTAATTTGTCAAGATAAGTAGGCTCTAGTTCAATAGCCTCATGCTCAGCCTATAAAGATCATTTCAAGTCTGATGTATTGCAGTTTTATTTCTGAGAGAACGTGGTAAGTGTCCATATGTGACTACTCCTGTCACAAGAGTGGTTTTCAAGTAAACTGGGGGAAAACAGCTAATGACCACTAGGCAGCTGTAGTGAATTCTTATAATTGAATATTGCCTTGGCACCCATTTAGAATGCAGGATTAACTCCCTCCTACAAAAAGCAGGGCTTAGTCACCCTTAACACAGCTTCCAGTTCTATACCACACTCAGATTGCTTTAGCAGGTGGCCAGAGTTAAGAACTTAGATATGTTTCTTTTGTCCAGGAAATTGGGCTCCTGACTTTCCCACTGCTTCCTTTAAACACATCATTAAGGCATTGGCCCATGAATTTAAAGTGACCCACACCCTAATCCCTTATCTTCCCTCCCTCTGCCTCTCTCTTCTTGCCATGTGTGATTTTGGGAGGCAGTATTGCCCTCCTGATTCATTATTCCTTCCTTGCCCAGGTTCTGTAAGTAGAAGTCTTCTGACTTATTTCCTACTATTGTGGTGGATTGAATTTTCACCTTCCATTTGAAGAACTAGAGGCCACCCTAGGCTGGGCTTTCTCTGGGAAAGTTGGGCTTCAAACATTAGAGGAACACTGGTCAGGCAGGCATAAACTGAAAACAGGTCAGACGAGACCCAGGAGGGCATCTGCCAGCATAAAGTTTTGCATATGAGGGACCTCATAGTCACAAGTAGAACAAGTAGGCATTAGGCTGTCTACCAGGTAAAAGAAGTGTATCATGAAAGACACACTGTAAACGTCCATGTCCAGCTCCCTTTCATTTTCCATTAGGGCAGAGTAGCCAGCTCTTTGCTACTGGAACCCCAGATTAGTTTGGGGCTGTCAATACAGCAGCTGCTTACCTCTCAGCCTGAGGATGGTGGCAGCTTCCTCATCTTAGAAAGCTAGAGAGACTTTCGAACACTACTTTGCCTTCTGGGGATTCTCTTTAGCAAATACTAGGTAAAGGTCAAAGGCAGTAACAGCTCCATTAGAGGTGATTCTTAGCAAGAGACTTTTTCGTCCAGTCTAGCTTGCTAGGCTCTACCATTTATAATCTGAAGGCAGACAGCCAATTTGTTATGGTGGGTAGGGTTGGTAGAACACAACAAAAGCATCTGTAGATGGGGACTTATATTTAGCAGGTCTTCTCAGCAGCAAGTTTCAGATGGTTTTAACCATCTGAGGTGGAGGTGGATAGATGATTAACTGTTCCAGATTAGGTCTGTGGCTTATACCACTTTGAATCCCCAGCCCATAACTTATAGTATGTAAGAAAATATGTCTGTTTATAATTTGCGTTGTTATTATCAGTAGCCAGTGATTATTGAGTTCTTACTCTATTTCAGGCATTTTGAATGTGTTTAATTTAATCTTCACAAGTAACCATATGAGGTAAACACTATTATCATTCTCATTTTATAAGTGAGATAACTGAGCTACATGACCTACTTGAGATCACATAGATAGTAACCAGCAGAGCCATGATTCAAATCTAAGTGTGACTGGCTTCACAGACTACATACTTAGCCACTATCCTATACTCCCACCTTCAAGTCAGGTTAATTCAATCAGGGCTGACCACATCCTTGGGTGCCGTAGATAAACTACATAGGTCGTATTATTTGTGAATAGCTACAATATTCAGCTAAGTCAGCTTTTAGCATTTCTTTCTCTGTTAGACTTTAAAAAAATGATTCATACATAGTTTGATAAAGATATGTTATTTTCCACGGAAACAAATAACCTGGGTCAATGTGCCTATATATTTATTAATGTACTTTTTTTCTTCCAAAGTTCCATGCAATGGGATGGTACAGGTTCAATGAGGCAATCTTGGTAAGTCAAGAGTGTGAGATTCAGCTTTGAAATATCACTATTGAAAGGCCTTAATGACAGCCAAGGGTACAATGCTGGGTAAATTGGCTACTTTTATGCTAGAAATATATTAATAGTAATTTGTCATACAAGTGAATGTGTCTGTCAGGATAAAAAGGCTGTTCTAGGTGTTGAATGTGGCTGGAACAGAGCAGCCCTTAGTGGATATGTGTGCATCATATACAGGAGGAGACAAGGTACATTTATACTTTCTCCATTCTGTATCTCTTTGTTTGTATCTGTGCTTAATTGCAATGTGGGAAATTAAGGTAGGTTAGACCAATTCCTAGGGCATGGAAGTTTATTGTTAAAACGCCAGTGCCCTTTGGCAAAGGTGTTAGACATCATTGATTCCTTCGTTGTAGTTATCTACTAAGGTTGAATCTGAGGAAGCCCTAATTTACTTACTTTTACTCTTAGCTTAAATCTGAAACACGGGCTAGAAGAGTGAGGGGCCCTAATAAGGGGGTGGTTGGATGACAGAGGTAGAGGGCAAGGTTAACACTTGGTTCTGGGTAACTGAGGGAGATAGTACCTCTAACTGCTAACTTTTGGGGAGAGACAGAGACGGGAAAGTGGGTCAAAAACTGGCTTTACCTTTCTTTAATTCACAGCCTGACTCAGAGCACCTCTATCTTGACAGGGACAGAATTTCTGAAAAGCCAGTTGGTGTTTTTTAAGCACTGATTATTCTCTCTCACCCTGAATACACTGTTACTGGAATTCTGAATGGTGATACAAGGAGCTATAGTCGAATGCTAAGCAGTTTGAACAAAGTCCATAGAAAAGTTCACTAAACAAATCTAAGACTTTGTAGTGAAAAAAAAAAAGAAAGTGTCTACTTTCAGAATGTTTTTCTAACTTCAGAAGCAAACAACACTTCACTCACACTGGGAATTAATTGGTTAATGAATTCATTTTACAAAAAATTTCTTCCAGTTCTTTTTTTTTTCTTTTGAGATGGAGTCTCGCCTATCAGACTGGAGTGCAGTGGTGTGATCTGGGCTCACTGAAACCTCTGCCTCCTGGGTTCAAGCAATTCTCCTGCCTTAGCCTCCTGAGTAGCTGGGATTACAGGCGCCCACCACTGCACCCAGCTAATTTTTGTATTTGGAGTAGAGATGGAGTTTCACCATGTTGGCCAGGCTGGTCTCGAACTCCTGACCTCATGACCTGCCTCTGCTTCCCAAAGTGCTGGGATTACAGGTGTGAGCCACCATGCCTGGCCCAAGGTGTTCTTAAATAAGAACTCTGGTAATGTAAAAATATGAATGCATCCAGAAAATTTAGAAAATATGGTGCAACAGAAAGAGCATGGGCTTTGGAAAGAGACAGTTCTAGTTTGTAGTCTTGGCTCTTCCACTTACTACCTATGTGGTCTTGGAGAACTTACTTAATTTTTCTGTGTCTCAGTTTCAGTTCTCTGATATATAACATAAGGATGATAACAGTACTTAACTCTGCTTCAGAGTTATTGTGAAGCTTTAGTATGATAACATATGTAAAGTGCATAATACCGTTCCCGGAACATAGATTTTGGATTATCCTAGTTCTATTCCTTCTCTTGGATAGAAGAGGCTATGTTGGGGCACAAATCCTAGAGGGACAGGAGCCACAACTTATGAAACATTGATCTTAATGAAGATATAGCAGCACCAAAATCATGATGCAATTCTGTAAGCAAAGATGATACAGTCTCTACAAATGGCTTATGCACAATGTCTCAGATAGCAACTTCCTTCAGTGCCTGAAAGAATAGGATAGACACCAAGACATGACGGCAGTGTCAAATCCAGTTGGTACTGGCTCTCTAATCCCTATCAAATATGGCAGAAGGCCCTTCAGCATGCCCCTGCAGAGCCATTCTTGTGCACCAAGAAAGTGGCTGCTTAGTTGGGTGAGATTTTCAATGTGAGTTGTCACTAGCTATTGGGGAAAAGTTCCCCATTCCCAGCCAAGACTACAATACAACAATACCATTTTAGCTATTCAAATGGAGAAAAAATAAGCACTTATAAATGTTGGAGTGGATATGGAGAAAATGCACTTACATACACTGCTTGTAGGAACATAAATAGGCATAACCCTTTAGAAGGTAGTTTGGCAGTTTCTATAAAATATTAAAACAGACCTTTGCATCAGCTCAGCACTTCCACTTCTATAAATATGTCTCAGAAACATACCCCTATGTGCATTTGGAGACATACAAAAGATGATTATTGCATAGTTAGTTGTAATAGACTGATTGTAGAATGCTTAAGCATTAAAGCACATTCATGTGATAAAATATTATGCAGCTATTTTAAAATGAAGTGTATTAGGTGCAGGGACATGGAAGTATTCTTGTGATTTATTGTTGAGATATAAAATCAGGTTACAGTACAGTACATTGTATCAATTTAAAAACCCAAATGGTATATACTTACATTTGCATTAAAAAAATTTGGAAGGATATGAGTGTTTGTAGTGGGGGGAGTTTTGAAGGGTCACATTCTTTTTTCAATTTCTAGATGTTTGCATTATTTACAATTATTTACATGAAAATGGTTTACTATTGCAAGCTTTTAAGTGCATCCTAAAATAATGAAACAAATGTAAGTAATAAATTGGCTTAGTCACTTCTAGCCCGCATGTGGTTTGAATTTTCCCAGTTTTCAGATGTTAAGATAATAATTAATTCTAGCTAACATTCATCAGATATTTATGTACCAGGCAATATTTTAAGTTCTTCACTAATAAATCTTCATGTATACTTATCTTCACATTATACCTATAAAATCTTCGCAAGATCCTTGTGAGTTAGAAACTATTACCATTCACATTTTGTGGATCAGAAAACAGAATCTCAGAGAGGTTCAACAACATATTAAATTCCATACATCATGTAAGCATTGGAGCTGGTATTTGAAGCCAGAGTTCACGGCTTCAGAGCCAGTATGCTTAAGAAGTATTTCATATTGTCACTCAGATGAAAGTGGTAGACTACACCAGTTTATATTCTCAAGGAGTTGAGAGACTGCTTGGACAGATGTATGCTCTCTCTCTCTCTCTCTCTGTCTCTCTCTCTCTCTTTCTTTCTCCCTCCCTCCCTCTCTCTCTCTCATACACACACACTCTCACACACTCAGAAATACACATGAAAAAATGCAATTAAAAGGTATGTACTATAGAGTGCTAAAGAGATTGAATGCTACAGGAAGCATCTAGGAGAAAGAATGTTCATTGTAAGCTCAAGGAATCATGATCCGTACTTGGAGTTGGACCTACAGCCCTCCTTTTCACCTGGTTCTTCTTGTGATCAAGAATACGCTTAGTGGAACAGTTGACAAGGGTGCTGTAACAGCTTGTGGCTAAAGAATGAAACGAAGCCTAGAAACCTATCCAGACCCTTGCATATATGTTACTTTTCATAGTAGAGCTTGGGCAGTGCAGCAGCCCTGAACCCAACCGTGGTAACTGAAGCAGGTCGACTAGCTTGTACTGAAGTGAATTCTGCAGACTAGGCCAGGAGAGCCATTGCAGCATTCTCTGCCTCCGCCTCATCTCTCATGAGTATGGAGGAATTCCAATCTAAGGTTACATGAAACATCAAGACCAGAAGTCCTTAGATACACTCTATTCACTCTTTTTATAAATGAAGAAAATGAAGCCCAGAAAACTGAATTAGCTTGTTCAAGATCACACTGCCATTTTGGTAACATATATGGCAGAATATTACTTTCATTTGAAGCAAAACGTATCTTTTGACTAATGGATTTCTTTTGCTTTGTGATTAAAAAAAAGGATTCAGGGGGCTTTCATATAGGATTCACTTTCTCCCTCTTTCTAAATACGCACACGTGCATGTACACACACACGTACATATACAACAATTTCACTTCTTGATGTTTTTGTTCGTGCTTTTCATTGTAGGTTATCATTTATCCTCCATATAACGTATTGCTGAAATTTGGGTCATACCTTTTATCTCTAAACATGAAGCGAAAGGCGAAAATGTTTGCTCTTCCCAGCTACCACTTTTTAAAGGGAATCATTATCGTGGCCAGAGAATAAATAATGGGACTCCTAATAGAATCCTGAGTACAGGCCCACGTTTTCAGAGATGGCATTTCACGTGCTTTCTTGGAGGATATTTAGTTAGTACCTCTGAGACATGATCGATTATCAAGTGCCAGGGTTAGGGTTATATAACAGGCCCTCCTACAGGAAAAAATTTTATAAAACAGGAGAATGGAAAAAATGTGCTGTGCCATTGCATAATAATCTTGTGAAAAACAAAATGCCTTATTCATTTTAATATAAACACTGGAAAAAATGTTGAGTCTTCACTCTGTCTAATCAATTGCAGGGCTTTGCAATAAAAGTGAGGCCGTTTTACTCCACTAATAAGCGCAAAATCAATCTTCAAACGCAACATGTTTTATTGCATCTATTCTTGGCTCTTCAACTTTCCAATTTATAAATGATTATTTTTTCCTAAGTTGGGTGGAGCGCTGGGGAAGAGCAGAGAAGAACTTGTTAGGTATCTATAGCTTTCTGAGCTATGTGTCATTGGACTGTGTTCAAAGTCCTTCCCAATTCAATAGTAGCATCTATGCTCTTGGGGCCTTTATCCTCAGGCCCAGGAAGGTTAATCTAGGGCCTTATTCATGGAGTATAGGCACACACCAAAAGGTATGTCAGAAGAGTTCCTTGGTTAAGGTCTGACCCTTGGCGAAATGTTTGTCATGCTTGTTTTAGGCCCAACCAAGCCCATCATTCTTTGATCATCTCTGGGATATTTCATATCTGCCTACACATAAAATCTGATCCTTAAATTGTATTTCCCCATCCAAACACCCAAACAACATCTTGTCTCTTCTTCCTTTATGCTGAAAGGAACTCTTGCCTTTAGCCTACTTCTAGTTCTAAAATTTTTTAAAGGTGATTTCTTCCAAGAAACTTTTCTTAGCACCACTCCCATAGGCCTTGCCTTCCAATATAGGTTTAGATACTCCTCTTCAAGATTATCTTGATACACCTTGCCTTATCTATCATCATCTACTTACATGGCTTTCTTACCCCATTCACAGAATGCTCAAGGATTAGGAACAGGGCAGGTATGCTTTGGTTCTGTATCTGCCCCAGGTAGCACAGTGCTTGGCCGAGAGAAAGGGCTCGGACAGTATACTTTAAATCAAACTAAATGCTGCCTTACCTGATATCATGAAATGAGAGGGGGCAGTAATTAGATAATTGGGAAAATGCCCCTAGCAGAGTAGATTTTGAGAGGTAGCAGTATTCAAAGAGCCTAAAAGCAAAAATATGGAGGCCATAAGTTGCAGCTGCACTGCAATCAGGGATAAAGAGCTTGAATCTGTGACCTGGACATAGTTTCCTTTACTTTGTGTCCTTGGAGCCAACCATTGCCAGGATTATTTCCTTAGAGAGGTATTTTCATTGAGTCATATTTATAACTTATTTACCTAAGTTGAGTTGTATTTCATTGGTAGTTTACCTAGTCCAGAGACTCTCAGTAACATTCAGGAAACACTATGTGCCCATGGTGAGCACCAAGACATAGCTGTCTTGATAGATAGAACTGCGTATTTGCTGATCGTGAAGGCAGGTGGTACTAGGCCAGGAACTGCTGGCATTATTATGGAAAAAGAACTAGCTCTGTTTCAGTAGAAGCTCCACTAGCCAAGGTGGTACTAAGGAATGAGGAATGAGGGCTTTTCTAAGATGAAGAATGTCAGTGCAAATAGAGAGGAGGAATAGGAGTGTGAGGTTGGGGAGAAGAGAGGAATTACAGGATCCGTATAATTTAGAATTGCATCTTAAGGTAATGGAAAATATTTACAAAGTATTTACTCTGTGCCAAGAATGGTATAAGGATGATATGATCTTATTGAATTCTCACCACCACCTTATGATGCAGTACTATTATGAACTTGTTTTATATATGAAAGTAGCAAGGCTTGTGCAAGTGAAGTAACTTACCAAACATCACAGAATTGATAAGTGGCACAAATGGGAATTTCAACTTGATTTGTTTGATTCTAAAGCTCAGGTTCTGCCCTCTAATTAAAGGTACAATTTACATGAAGTGAAAGGCATGAATATGAATGGTACAGCTGTGTAACATTTTACTTATATATGTAGCTACATGATCACCACTCAGGTCAAGATATAGAACATTTACAACATCCCAGCAAGTTCCTTTGCACTCCTTCCCCATCACTACTGCCTGCCCTACATACACACACACACACCAGATAATCATGTTTTGACTTACATCACCATCTATCAGTGGCTCTCAAATTGTAGACCCTGAACCAATAGCATCAGCATTACCTGGGGACTTGTTAGAAATACAAATTCTCCGTCCCCACCCCAGACCAACTGAATTGGAAACTCTGGGAGCAGGGCTGTTAAAACACAGAAAATTGTGTTTTAACAAGCTCTCCAGATGATCTGTTGTGCAATCGAGTCTGAGAACTGCTGCATAGAGCAGTTCTGCATGTTTTAGAAATTCATAAATAGAATCATATAATGTATACCTTTTTTTGTCTCACTTTTTTTCTCAGCAAAATGTCTGTGAAATTTATTCATATTGTTACCTGTTTTAGGTGGGTGTAAAGCTGGTTATTGTGGGGTTTGCCATTACTTTGGCGAAAACTGCAATTACTTTTGCACCAACCTAAGTATCAGTAATTGTTGCATTTTAAATTCCTGATTAGCAATCCATTGTATGAATGTACAATATTATCTCTTTGAGAGATCATTAGTGGAACTTTTATTAAGGGAAGTATGTTTTCTTTTTTATTTATGGCAAATACATTTGTGGAATCACAAAATTAAGGCCCAAGTTATGTATGAATAAAACAGATCATTATGTCATATAATTTCAGAAAGGCAATGCAGCCCTCACAACAAAATCTCTTTCTTAACTTGCTTCCTAATGCCAGAAATTTATTTAATAGGGAGCCAAGACTTTTATTCCATAATAAGCATTAATATTTAAAAGGCATGTATGTGTTCCAAAAAAAATTTTTTTTTAAATTATACTGAAGTGTTAATGACCTATCCTTTCTTTACATTAGAGTATGTATACTATCACTTAGTTATCCAAATCTTCCACTGACATTAATAATCAATCATGCTACTTTTATATTTTGATTTCCAATGCAATCTCAGGACTCTGCTCGTCAAATTATCCCAGGCAGGAACTGTCAATCCATCACTGCTGACGTATCATCTCTGACTTAATTCCTCTTCGTGTTGGGGTGTGTGTGTGTGTGTGTGTGTGTGTGTGTGTGTGTGAAAGAGAGAGAGGGATTTTGGTGGAGCTTAGAACTAGAGACAGAGGGGATGTATGGATCAGAAAGAGAAGCAGTCACATTTTATCCTGCAATTACATTTGAAAGCCCGTGAGGTTTGGGTACCTAGGATGCAGTAAATTCCTTTATTTTTCTTTTAATAATGTAAACATGAGCCATTCAGAAGGCATCCTCTCCTCTTATTCTCTACAAGGAAGAGAAGAACAATAATCATCAATGGCAAATGGCAGTTGCAGTGAGGCAACACAATACCTAGGGTCGGCTTCATGCTCAGGAAAGAACTCTGAACCTCCTCCTCATAGTTTCTAGTTCTCTACACATTCAGATTAACTCCTCTAGTAATAAACTATAGAAATGAACCCTGGAAATATAGCCTTAGTAAATTATTAGTCAACTGAATCTGTAAGAAATCAACTTAGTAACAGCAAAAACAATGACAACAACAACTATTACTACTACTACTTTTACTAAGAGCTTTGTGTTGGGCTTTATGGCAAGCGATTCAACTGAATAGCCTCATTTAATCATCAAAACCCTTCCGGGCCATTATTACTATTCCCATTTTAAACATTAAATTGATGTTTAGACGAGTACCCAAACGCACATGACAGAGCTGAGATCCAAATCCAGGCTATCTGACTCTATATCCTGAGTCTTTTGGTTTGTTTTTATTTGTTTTGTTTATGTTTTTGTGTTTGGATCCCGATTTTACTGACTCTGAGATAACTAGATTTCTTTAAGGCTACATAGAACCCCTTCCCAACTCTTATTAAAAGTGTCTGAATCCACTTTCCTGCCTTAATAAGAATATAGTGACCATCACTGAAGATTTTTTTTTTTTTTTTTTTTTTTTTTTTTTTTTT